>NC_054478.1:52012558-52314400 GCF_017639515.1 Carcharodon carcharias | reverse complement strand
TTTATGCAGCCAAGTGCCTCAGTTGCTCTCTCCTCTATCTACTATGGTGTTTGTAGGCCATCAGGCATACAGCTAGGTCACCAGGATCCATGATCCTGATGTGGTCCTCCTGCAGCATGAAAGAGAGAGAGGGAGAGGTGTGGTTATCATGGCTGTACTTAGCACCTTTCCTGGCACTGTGTGACCACCTTTAATGCTTTCTGGAGAGTGCTGGTCACCCCTCGGTTGGCCAGAGATGAGTGTGCTGCATGGCTGCCCTGTCAAACTATGACATGGGGTCACTGGTCCAAACCAAGATGCTGAGATTGCAAGGGGCTGTGAGCATCTGCAGCAGTGATTGCTACATGGCCAGCATTGGCGAGGAGATTGTACAACATGTGCAGTCCAACTGCTCCATGGTCCAATGAAGTGGTGGTGGACTCAAAATCTGTGCAGGGGCAGAGGGAGGTCTGTGGTGTAAGGCATGGAGTACTTGGTGCCTCCATGTTGCTTGCACGGACGGGCAGGCTGGGAGCCTGACCCCAATCATATCACTGTGGCTGTGCCTGATCTTAGTTGCTGAGGCGTGGTCAGTTTATACAGGTGTTCCTAATACGTGGCCACTTGCCTTGCTTACCCCGCCCCCCACTTCTGTGTGGGATGCAGCGCTTGACACCCTGCACCCCCCCCAATCCCCCCACAGCAGTCACCTCTGAGGCTGGCCAGCGCTCGCCCCCAGACACCTCCACCCTTCAGCAGTCGCCTGCGGGGCCAGGCATCAGTTTTGACCCTCCTCCCCAGCGACCCTGAGGCTTGTAAACAACAGGCAAGCCATGGAGAAAGCTGCTGCTCACTCGACTCAGTTCCCCCAAAGTGAAGGCCGCCAAGTGCATGTCACCTGTGCACTGTTGTGAAACACGTTGGCCTGCTTTCCTGACGACGTGGACGGATGATATGGAGGGGTTCCAAGAGCCTGGCAGGATGGCCTTTTAATTATATGCTAATGTATTACAATTAGCTCCCCGCCGACTGATGATGGGAAACGTGGCCTGTCTTCGGCGGGCTGAAAGGAAGATCTCAACCTGCCTTCATGCTGTTGTGAAGTGGGTTCCGCCATATTTTCCGAGCACACCACCTATCACGCCTGCCGCCAGCGGGCTCGGAAAATTCCGCCATTGTGATTAGTGAAATGGGTTCTTTTCAATTATACCTTGTTCTCCTTATTTTACTAATAAAGAACCAATCATATCACTGTATCCTCCAGAAACAAAGAAAGGCAACAAGCTTCGGTGCCTTTGATGGATTTCATTTGCCTTCAGCAGAAAGACTACAAGAGGTGACAGCCTTCTTGTAAGAAGCATGCTTTTATTCTCCCATCGGAAAAAATTCTGACATTTATAAAAATGTATGTATATATGTATATATATATATAGAAAATGAACAATGCCTGGAATTGAAGGCCAGGTAGCAATTATTCTCAATATCATACACAACACTGAGTAACAATGTAATTCACTGTAAAAAAAAAATTCCTGTTCCGCTTGTCCCTCATGGTATAGGAGAAGTCAGTTATTACAACACTTTGTCATACTGACCCTCTCTGTCAGGTAATTTGTACTCAAGCCTTGGCAAGAGGAACGAAGATACAAATCTGAATGATAAAACTCAGCAAAAGGAGTGGAAGATACAAACTTGTAAGCCAGCCAACTGTTTGTTTAAAACTATTCAATGGCTCATATATTTTACACAAATTGACATTCGTTGCAAATGTGCTTTAAGCCTGCAACACGGTCTCAAGATTCTCATGGTTACTTAGGATGGCCTTCCATAAGACTGCAATCATGAACTTATCCTAAATTCTGAGCTATCACTTTGTGAAATCATTGCAATTTCTCAGTGTTCGATATTATAACAATATATCATTGTCCCATGTGTCTAGCCTTTTGATCTCACTTCAGCTACACTGATGTGCTTCAGAATAAATCACCACCTTGCACAACCTTTCCTGTATATACCCTCTTCTCCCTGCTATCTGTTTTCTCCAATTCATGTGCTCAACAGTAAGACCACATAGAGAGGAGCCACTTTAAACTTATTTCCCTACATTGTACAAATATAATAAGTTGATTGTTAGAAGGTTAAATGATTCTGGACTAAAATCTTAAGTAAAAATTTTCATTCAAGGCATATATTGAACTGTCGCTGTGACCTCAAGGGAATTTTCATTAACAAACTTAAGAATCAGAAATATAAATAAAATTAACAGTAAGTCTGCTGAAAATAAAGAAAATAAACCAATCCTTGTAGAAAATATTCCCATGCTCATAAATCATTTTGTTTTCTTGTTTGTTATCTATTCTGTACAGATATGCTTAAATGGTACAATCTTAGCTTCCTATAGCAAAGACACTTAATATTTAATATGAAAAGGAACATTTAATTATCAAAGTCTGCAATATATTAATGGAATCCTGAAGCTGCAATGCAAAGAATAAAAATTCAGTATAAATCCCAGATCTGTAATGAAGTGCTCCTTACAGCAGCTAAGCCTGCAGCAGGAGCATAAAGCTTTGACACAGATCTTTTCCACACTGCAGTAGCAGCCTGATGTCTGATTTTGTGAAGCTGCAGTATTGATCACAACTTGCTAGTATTTTTGGCAGCACTGGGTGCTGGACCATTGTTGGTCTGTAATGACAGTTTATTGCAACATGTTAAACTATCTGATAAAGAGATCGACAACTAATGCCATCAAATATGCATTATTTTCTCCAACAGTACTTAGTTCTAATACAGTCCCGATCAAAGCTTCATGTTATAGAATTAAGTAATGGTTAAAAGACAGACGGAGGCCATTTGGCCTGTCATGTCTGTGCTGGCTCTCTACAAGAGCAGCTCACTTAGTCATATGCATCCTCCTTTTCCTCATAGCCCTCCAGAATCTTTTTAAAAATTTGTTCATGGGATGTGGGCGTCACTGGATCAGCTAGCATTTATTACCCATCCAAAACTGCCCTTGTTCAGAGGGTGGTTAAGAGTCAACCACATTGCTGTGGATCAGCAGGAAAGGACAGCAGATTTCCTTCCCTAAGGAACATTAGTGAACCAGATGATGAACCAGTTTTTATGACAATCAGCAATAGTTTCATGGTCATCACATTTTTAATTCCAGATATTTTATTGATTCAAATTTCACTATCTGCCATGGTGGGATTTGAACCCAAGTTCCTGGACTATTGGTCCAGTTACAATACCACTATGCCAATCTCATTTGAAAGCTTTGATTGAACCTTCTTCCAACAGACTCTCAGGCAGATCCTACCCACTCGCTGCAGGAGAATGTTTTCATGTCACCATTTTTTATTTTGCATCTCACCTTAAATCAGCGTCCTCTGATTTTCAATTCTTCCATCAACAGGAAAAGTCTTTCTCTTCTACTCTCTCCAGACCCATCATAATTTTGAACACCTCTATCAAATCTCCTTTTAATCTTCTTTTCTCCAAGGAGAACCATCCAAGTTTTTCCGATCTATCCACACAACTGAAGTTTCTCATTCTCCCTTCTTGTGAATCTTTTCTGCACCCTCCCTAATGCCTCACATCCATCCTAAAGTGTGGTTCCCAGAATGATGCAATGTTCCAGTTAAGGTTTACAGGTTTATCATAATTTGCTTGCTGTTGTGCTCAATGCCACTATTTATAAAACCCAGGACACTGCATGCTTTATTTATTGCTTTCTCAATCTGTCCTGCCACCTTCAATGACTTTGGCACATATAGCCACATGTCCCTCTGCTCCTGCACCCCCTATAGAATTATATCTTTTATTTTACATTGCCTCTCCTCGTCCTGCCTACCAGAATGAATCACTTCACACTGCTTTGCATTAAATTTCATATGCCATTTGTCCACCTGTTCCACCAGCTTGTCTAAGTGCTGTTGAAGTTTATCACTATCCTCACAGTTCATAATATTTCTAAGTTTGTATCATCCACAAATTTTGAAATTGTGCCCCCACACCCAAGCCTAGGTCGTTAACATATATCAAGAATAGCATGCATCCTAACACTGACCCCTGGGGAACTCTACTATACACTTTCCAGTCCAAAATCAACTGTTCTCTCTGTTTCCTGTCATTCAGCCAATTTTGCATCTAGGCTATTATTATCACTTTTATTCCATGAGCTGATAAGCCAATTATGTGGCACTTTATCAATTAGCTTTCGAAAGTCCATGTACACCACAGCAATCACATTACCCTTATCAACCCACTATGTCACCAAATCAAAAGACTCCAGCAAGTTAGTTAAACATGATTGTGCTTAAAGAATTCATGCTAGCTTTCGTTAATGAATCCACATTCATTCAAGTGACTGTTAATTTTGCCACGAATTATCGTTTCTAAAAATTTACCCACCACCCGAGTTAAACTGACTGGCCTATAGTTGTTGGGCTTATCCTTGCACCCTTTTTTAAACAAGGGTGCAACATTTGAAATTTTCTAGTCCTCTGTATCTAAGGGGGTTTGGAAGATTATGGACAGTGCCTCCACAATTTCCAACCTAGCTTTTCTTAGTATCCACAGGTACATCTCAATCTATGCAGGTGGCTTATCAACTTTAAGCACAGCCAGCACAGCACAGCACAGCCTATCTAATACCTCCTCTGTATCAATTTTTAGCCCAACTACTGTACAATTACCTCCTTTTTCACCAACTTTGGCAGCTTCAAATTCGTGGTAAAGGCAGATGCAAAGTATTAATTTAGTACCTCAGCCATGCCACCTGATTCCAAGTGTAAATCCTCTCTTTGTTTCCTAATGGGACCCACTCCTCCTTTTACCACCTTTTTACTCTTTATAAGTCTATAAAAGGTTTTTGGAATCCCCTTCATGTTGGCTGCTAGTAATTTCTCATACTCTTTCTTGCTTCTCATTTTTTTCACACTTCCCTTCTGAACTCTGTATCGTCAGCCTGGTTCTCAATTGTCTTAACCACCTGATATCTGTCACATGCATAATTTTCCTGCTTAATCTTACTCTGTATCATTTTTGTCATCCAGGGAACTCTGGATTTATTTGTCCTACCTTTCTCCCTCATGTCCTGGAATATCCCTCACTCTACCATTACCATGAAACTGGGGATCAACCCTAGTTCAATAAAGAGTGCGGGGCGGGCATGCCAGGAGCAGCACCTAAAAATGAGGTGCCAACATGGACAAGCTACAACACAGGACTACTTGCATGCTAAATAGCGGAAGCAGCATTCAATAGACAGAGCTAAGTGATCCGACAACCAAAGGATCAGGTCAAAGATTTGCAGTCCTGCCACATCCAGTTGTGAATAGTGGCAGACAATTAAGCAACTAACAGTGCAAAAGACAGGATTGAAACATTTTCCATAATCTTTAGCTAAAAGTGCCGAATGGATGATTCATCTTGGTCTCATCCTGAGGCTTCCAGCATCACAGCACTGAGCCAATTCAATTCACTCCACATGATAGCAAGAAATGGCTGAAGGTAGTGGATGCTGCAAAGGCTATACAAAGGCCCTGACAACATTCTGGCAGTAGTACTGATGAATTGTGCTCCAGAACGAGCTGTGCCCCTAGCCAAGCTCTTCCAGCGCTACTAAAACATTAGCATCTACCTGACAATGTGGAAATAGTCCACATATGTCCTTGTTCATAAAAAGTTGGACAAATCCAATCTGACCAATTACTATCCCATCGGTGTACTCTCGATCATCTGGAAAGTAATGGAAGGTGTTGTTGATACTGCTATCAAGTGGCACTTACACAGCAATAACCTGCTTACCAATGCTCAGTTTGAGTTTTGCCAGGGACACTCAAGTCCTGACCTCATTACAGCCTTGGTCCAGACATGGACAAAAGAGCCAAGTGGGAGGACATAGAGTCATACAGTCATTTATGGCATAGAAGGAGGACATTCAGGCCATTGGGTCCATACAGGTGAGAGTAACGGCTCTTTTTAAAAAAATCATTCATGGGATGTGGACTTCACTGGCTGGGCCAGCATTTATTGCCCATCCCTAGTTGCCCTCAAGAAGGTGGTGGTGAGCTGCCTTCTTGAACCACTGCAGTCCATGTGGTGTAGGTACACCTACAGTGCTGTTTGGAAGGGAGTTCCAGGATTTGACCCAGCAACAGTGAAGGAATGGTGATATATTTCCAGATCAGGATGATGAGTGACTTGGATGGGAATTTCCAGGTGGTGCTGTTCCCAGCTATTTGCTATCCTTGCCCTTCTAGCTGGTAATGGTCATGGGTTTGAAAGGTACTGTCTAAGGGGTCTTGGTGAATTCCTGCAGTGCATCTTGTAGATGGTACGCACTGCTGCTACTGTGCGTCGGTGGTGGAGGGAGTGAATGTTTGTAGATGTGATGCCATTCAAGTGGGCTGCTTTGTTCTGGACGGAGTCAAGCTTCTTGAATGTTATGGGCAAATGGGGAGTATTCCATCACACTCTTGACTTGTGCCTTGTAGATGGTGGACAGGCTTTGAGGAGTCATGAGATGAGTTACTCATCACAGGTTTCCTGCTCTTGACCTGCTCTTGTAGCCACAGTATTTATGTGCTAGTCCAGTTCAGTTTCTGGTAAATGATAGCCCCAGGATGTTGATAGTGGGGGATTCAGTGATGGTAATGCCATTGAATGTCACGGGGGTGATGGTTGGATTCTCTTTTTCTGGCGATGGTCCTTGCCTGGCACTTGTATGGTGCGAATATTACTTGCCACTTTCAGCCCCAGCCTGGATTTTGTCCAGGTATGTGCATTTTGACATGGACTGCTTCAATATCTGAGACGTCACGAATGGCACTGAACATTGTGCAATCATCAGCAAAACTTCCAACCTTATGATAGAAGGAAGGTCATTGATGAAGCAGTTGAAGATGGTTGGGCCAAGGACACTACCCTGAGGAATTCCTGTAGTGATGTTCTGGAGCTGAGATGACTGACCTCCAACAACCACAACCATCTTCCTTTGTGCTAGGTATGAATCCAACCAGCAGAATGTTTTCCCCCTGATTCCCATTGGCTCCAATTTTGCTGGGGCTCCTTGATGCCGCCCTTGGTCAAATGCGGCCTTGATGTCAAGGGCAGTCACTCTCACCTCACTTCAAGAGTTCAGCTCTATTGTCCATGTTTGAACCAAGGCTGTAATGAGGTCAGGAGCTGAGTGGCCCTGACGGAACCCAAACTGGGCATCAGTGAGCAGGTTATTGCTAAGAAAGTGCCGCTTGATAGCACTGTTGATGACCCCTTCCATTACTTTAATGATGATTGAGAGCAGACTGATGGGGCAGTATTTGGCCTGGTTGGATTTGTCCTGCATTTGTCCAGGTACAGGACATACCTGGGCAATTTTCCAATAGCCATTAAGGCAGCATTGACATTAAAGCAGCATTTGTGTGGCAACAAGGAACCCTAGCAAAATTAATGTCAATGGGAATCATGGGAGAACTGCTTTCTGGTTGGAGCCATACCCACCAGAAAGGAAGATGGTCCTGGTTCTTGGAGACCACCATCTCCCTTTGATATTCAATGGCATTAACATTGATGAATCCCCCGCCATTAACATCCTGGGGGTTACTATTGACCAAAGACTTAACAGGATCAGCCATATTAGTACTGTGGCTGCAAAACCAGTTCAGAGGCAGTGAATTCTGCAACAGGTAACTCATCTCCTGACTCTCCAAAACATGGTCACCAGTTACAAGGCACATGCCATGAGTGTGATGGAATATTCTCCACTTGTCTGGATGAGCGTGACTCCAATAGCATGCAAAAGGCTTGCCAGCATCCAGGACAAAGCAGTCTGCTTGATTGCCACCCACCCACCACCTTAAACATTCACTCCCTCCACCACTGACACACAGTGGCAGCAGTGTGTGCCATCTACAAGGTGCACTGCAGCAACTTGCCAAGCGTCCCTCAGCAGCAGCCTCCAATCCCATGACCTCTACCACTTGGAAAGACAAGGGCAGCAGATGCATGGGAACACCATCACCTTCAAGTGATGGTGTGCCCATCAAGTTCCCCTTCAAGTCACACACCATCCTGACTTAGAACTATATCACTATTCCTTCACTGTTGGTGGATCAAAATCCTAAAATCCCTCTTTCACAGCACTGCGGGTGTACCTACACCACATGGGCTGCAGCGATTCAAGAAGACAGCTCACCACCACCTTCTCAAGGGCAATTAGGGATAAGCAATAAATGATGGCCTAGCCAGTGATGTCCACATCCCAAGATGGAATAAACCAAATGTTACCTGGCAGCATCTCCCAAACTCATAACTTCTACCACATAGAGGGACCAGGAGAGTAGTTAAATGGAACATCATCGCCTTCAAGTCATGCACCATTCTCTCTTGGACATATATTGCTCTTCCTTATTTGTCACTAGGTTAAAATCCGAGAAGTCCCTCCCTGACAGAATTGTGGAAACCTCTACATTACATGGACTGCAGGAATTCAAGAATAAGGTCCATCACCAAATTCACTCAGACAACTATGGACAGACAATATCAATGACACCCACATTTCTGGAATGAATTTTCAAAAATCTTTTGGATAGAAATGTGCTATTCTGTCTTCTATGGTGATCAGCAACTAATGGCTTATTTCGAGGACTATTTTTATGCAAATTTAATTAAAATTATCTTAAGAAAATTGTTATCTTCGTCATGAGACATTTTGAGAGTACAAAGAACAGTTGCACTTTTCACAGCCGATAAACTGAGGCCTCAGCAGCCCTCAAAAGGTTTAAAAGTTGATCGTCTCAAACCTCAGAAATACATTTAGTTATCTATATAACACCCCTTTGAGGATTGCTAGTTATAGATTGGTATGACAATGCATATGCCGATGCTTTCTCAAAGCTGGAAAGAATGTCTGACTTTGAATAACTTGTTTAACATCTTTGGAGGGCATAGCCAAAGGATGCCTTCTCAATGTTCTGATAATAAGTGTTGTATTTACATAGATTTAGAACATCCATCAGTGCCTCAAACGCTAACACAGACTCCTAACCCATGGTCCCATAGTCCATGTACATGGAATGCAACACTTTTGCTTTATTTCCAAAAAAGTTGTTCACAACACAGAAGGGAAGATTTCCCCAGCTTCCAGATACTGACTGAGGTAATGTCCAAACACATATCTCTGTCACTGTCTGGCAACAAGTTGTTTGTTTTGACAAATCAGTGGAAGTGTTCATTCAATAACCTTCATCTGTATTTGCTACTTAGTGACTACTTGAATTTGCATTTGTTGTAGAAGGCATTATGCAACAGTTCTCTGTACACAGAGATTGCTGGTCTCTATAAAGTGTTCATTACTGAAACATCAGGGCAAAATGCATATTCATAGCACTGATGCTAATTCACATATCAGGGATCCAACCTGCACCCTAGACAGTTAACTCATCTTAGCCTGAATAGATTTGTACCATAGTGTGGGAACAACAATACATCAAAATGTACAACAAAAGGGAATATTGGGCCTCAGATGAAAAATATTTAGCAGCTATTCAAAACCATTACCCTTGACATTGGAGAAGGTTTGAAAAATCTAGGATATCGGCTCACAAATTTAAAAATGCAATTATTTTCAAAACACGCCGCATCTGGAGAGAATTCTACTACATGGAGGTCTCAAACTATAAGTTGTATCCTTTTTATCTTGGCACTTCAGACAAGACTGAAGAATATTATTGATAGAGCTGATGTGTTGCAGGGGACAACAACATGCTCTATCATCCATGCCGGCACTACTACTGCTTAAGGTCAGACATAAACCACCAGCAGCACCCTTCTTACTTCCATTGATACTAACAATACTACAACTGACTGCAAGTCAATAATAATCTAGAGACTGCCATCTTTTTCTGCCTCACTGCCAGATTTTCATTTCCCAAAATATAGCTTTTCAATAAACTGGCAACACAGTTTTTTGAAGGCATTCATGCTTGTCTACCCTTCAGGATGTCAGCCTTATATTGTGTGCAAACTCTGTTGCATTGTAAAATATTGTCAGACAACAGATTCATCAGGTGTTTCCAAATGGTAGAGAACAGGCTTCTCCACCAGTACCATTCTTCTTACTATTACTACAGCTGTTATAGTGCTCTTGACTCCTGCTCACCTTAGCTAGTGACATTTGAAATTATAATCAAGAATAAAATGTCAAGGCAAAGTCAGCCAGACTGACAAATAGGAATGCAGTGCAAAATTCTCCACAAGTCAAGGATGGAGGTTTTATATCAGCTACTATACAATTACAAAAATGTCCCATGGGAAAATATGAATGACTGTAGATGTCAGCGCAGTGAGCTCATTGGTCGACCTCCTGGAACTGATTCTTCTCAAATGCTAGAAAGAGCTTGGTTGCATGGGTTTTTGTATATCATCAATCAATGAATCCAGCAAAAGATATGCATCTCATCAACTTGAGAGACTTTGGGAGGAATATTAACTAACCCCTCTCGGTGGGACTGGAGGAGATGATCAGTTAAAATGGAGCAGCTCTATTCCACGCCCTGTTCTCGTTGATCTCCAATTTTAACACTGCTGGTTTTGGAGAAAGACAAGGCACCCACTGGATTCATGGGGGAACCTCATAAGATGATGCTAATTTGGCCCTATGATATTAATAGGATCCTGGATTTTAGCTGGGGCTAAACCTGCTGCAGCTTTCCCACCATGCTAGAGCAGTTCAGCAGCCAGTGAGAAGCAGAAGCTCCCTGAGTAAGTGATAAACTTTCCTTTTTGAGACTGGAAGGAGCAGTAATGCTCCTCTGGGTCTCACAAAGAACGTTGCATTCCCCACCACATTGCCCCAATCACTGACCCAACCCCTTCCTTCCCAGTGATTGAAGTTAAGTCACTGCAGCCATTTTAACAGCTTATTTGTCTGGTTTCTGCCAGATTGGCTGAGTTAGAATTGTCCTTAGAGTGTACTTTTTAAAATTTTCCTTTAAGTATTCTTCTTCCCTGGATTTACATATATAGTTTATGAAAAAGGACAAAGATTTCTCCAATGGCTTCATTGGTTAAAGCAGTAAGTAGATTAAATAAGTCATCACGGTGTTTGACAAGATCCCACATGGCAGACTGGTAAAAAAAATAAAAGCCAATGGGATCCAGGGGAATGCAGCAATCTGGATACAAAATTGGCTCGGTGGTAGGAAACAAAGGGTGATTGTTGATGGGTTTTTTTTGTGACTGGAAGGCTGTTTCTACTGGGGTTTGTAGGATTCAGTACTAGACCCCCTGCTATTTGTGGTATATATTAATGTGTTGTACTTAAATATTAGGGGCATGATCAAGAAGTTTGCAGATGACAGAAAATTGCCTCATGGTTGATAATGAGGAGAATATCTGTAGATGCAGAGAGATATCAATGGACTGGTTAGGAATGCAGAAAAATGACAACTGGAATTCAACCCAGAGAAGTGTGGGGTGATATATTTGGGAGGCCAAACAAGGCAAAGGAATACACAATTAATGGGAGAATACTGAGATGTGTAGAGGAAGTGAGAGACTTTGGAGTGAATGTCCACAGATTCCTGAAGATAGCAAGGCAAGGTGATAAAGTGGTTAAAAAGGCATATGGAATCCTTTCATTTATTAGCCGTGGTATAGAATATAAGAGCAGGGAGTGTATGCTGAAACTATTTAAATCATTAGTTAGGCCACAAGTTGAGTGTGGGGTGCAGTTCTGGTCACCTCATTACAGAAAGGATGTCATTGCACCAGAAAGGGTACAGAGGAGACTTATGAGGATGTTGCAAGAACTGGAAGAATGCAACTTTGAGGGAAGATTGGATAGACTTGGGTTACTTTCCTTGGAACAAAGGAGGCTGTGGGGAGATTTAATTGCGTAGTACAAAATTGTGAGGGGCTTGGATCGTGTTGATAGGATGGCCTATTTACTTTCTCAGAGAGGCCAGTGGCTAGGGGATATAGATTTAAAGTGATTAGTAGAGGATTAAAGGGAAAATGAGGAAATATTTCCCTCCCTATGTTTATCATATCCAATATTTACACACTCCCCCTTCTTATCTACAATGTCTGCATTGTCCCCCTCTTTTGTGAAAATAGAGACAAAAAGGGCAGAATTTTGCTGTCGGCGAGCGGGTGGCAGAACCCCCGACATCAACCCGCCCCATTTAAATTTTCAGGAAGGCGGGGCTCAGCAAAATCAGCTGCGGGCCCGCCGACCTGTCTATGGCCAATTGAGGCCATTGACAGGATCATTTTACTAGTTAAAGGACCTGCCCATCCAACCTTAAGGTTGGCGGGTCGGCCAGGAGCCCCGGTGGCAAATAGAGAAAACATGAAACCTCATCCAGCGGTGGGATGAGGTTTCATGCAGGGTTTAAAAAATTTTAATAAACTTATTCAGTAAATTATGAACATGTCCCAGCTCATGTGACATTGTCATATGAGGAGACATGTAAGGGATTTTTCTGTTCTCAATTTTTAATAGTTTTAAAAGTGGAAGCGATCTCCCTAAGGCTGCACTTAGCCTAAGGGAGATATGCGCTCTTTCGTGTGTATGCGCGAAAGAGCGCACTCTCGCTTTTAGGGATTCCCCCCCCAGCCTGCACAGGGAGTGCATAGCTTCACGGCGGACATCACGCTGGGCGGGCCTTAAGTGGCCCACCCACGTAAAATG
Source organism: Carcharodon carcharias (assembly GCF_017639515.1). Lineage (NCBI taxonomy): Eukaryota > Metazoa > Chordata > Chondrichthyes > Lamniformes > Lamnidae > Carcharodon > Carcharodon carcharias. Next base: position 52,301,718 of record NC_054478.1, on the reverse strand, counting down.
GCAGTGCGGCCCGCTTCTCTGGCTGCAATCGGCTCCATGCCCACCGGAGATCGGGTTGGGCCCACCCACCCAACGGGCAGAAAACTCTGCCTAAAGTGTTCAATAAGAACCATACCCACATCCTCCACCTCCAACCATAGGTTAACCTTTTGGTCTTTTAGGGCCAAAATCTTTGGGCCCTGTACTCTTTATAAAATGGTAAAGCCATGTTCCAAACTGGAAGATTCGGTAAATTGAAACAGCCTTATATAAATGATTAGCAAATACCCTATCAGGGAATATATTCATAAGTGAAGGTGGTTTTACTTCCACCCTCTCAACTTCCTGCCCCAATGGAGTCAATTGATCAGTTGTTGATAAAATATTCACTGGTTATCACGTCAAATAATTTACTCAATAACATACTCAAGGAATGCCTATCCCCTCCCCTACTACTTTGTATAACCATATATTAACCATATATTTGTTACAAAGCACAACAAGTTGGCAGCTGTAAATTATATTACCTCACCCATGGAATCAAACTCTAGTGAGAGTTAAAAGAGTTAAACAGTTACTGTGATATTGAATAGATGAGACCGAGCATGCCATTTTATTCCCTCAGGCTTGCAATACATTCCATTGTAAACTCATGGGCTGACTTTAGGGAGAATAATTGGCATAGGCTACATACTAACCAGATGTGCCTCTCCCCATGGGAGCTTAAGTATCACCTACCTGATTCTCCTTGATATCATGCTCCGACTATAAGTGTATATATAATGTATATTGCTTTACAAAAAACCCTGGTTATGTAAATGTTACCAATCAATATTTGTCCTTTTATTTTGAGGTCCACATCTAAACTGATTGTTAAGGGAGTTACCTCATTAATCGCTGCTATGCAAAGATATCACAATATAATAGAGCAACATTTTACTGAACAATAACTATAATCAGCAACGTTCTGTCTTATAAGAAATGTCATTGTTTTCAACTAGAAGTACACTTCAAATCAGATCAGACACTGACCTTACAGATTGAAAATAAGGCAACACAAAAGCCAAATATTCAGTGCGGTAAAGGACATTAATCCAACCAGAAAAATACAATAAAATTAAAGCTTAATACAGCATAATGGAAGCAGGGTGTATTTGCAAGCCTATAATCTTATTGAAGGTTTCAGATGAGATTATAAATCAATCAAGGAAAGTGAGAATGGTTTACAATAAATATTTGACTCATGAGATATATGTTGTTAAACTTATGGAGCACATGTTAATTAACTTTAGGGCCTTATTTCCTGAGCACAAATTTTCTGCCATGTTTTCCAACATTACAACAATGACTACTCTCCTGAAAAACATTTCACTGGTTGTAATGCATTTTGTGAGGTCCAGAGGTTGTGAAAGGTGCTATATAAACGCAAATTCCTCCTTTGTTTCTCACCCACCTATATTTCCAGAATTGGTCTCATTCAAACAACAATGGCATCACTGAGTTTTACATAGGCACAATTGGATGTGCACTGTTTGTCCATGTTTTTTTTTAATGTCAGATTGTTAGCATCACATCTGGGCGTACATTACTGGTTGGAGCAGAAAACTGTGCCTACATGAATTTTAAAACAATGAGGGCAATTAAAAGGCAGTCTCACAATTGCAAAGGAAAAATTCTGAAACGCTTTGGAGGGCCTCAAAAACCATCTCAACCCAATTGCAACCTTTGCCAAGGTTAAAGGAACAGGGTACAAGGAGGTAACAAGCAAACATAAAGGAAAAGCAAGCCAAAAATGCAGGTGTGAGTAAATAGGTAGGTGATTAAGAATTTCAATACCTGAGTAATAGATACTAAAGTAGTATTGGTGGTACATGATGAAGCTGTTGCGAGGACAGTCATTCTCTGTGTCATGCAATGGCACCAACAGTGTAGCATACTTGCAAAGATATACAGTCCTGTTTCTGGCCATAGCTTATCATTTTAATCACCTGATGTGACATTCCGAATGCTGAACAATTGCTACAAGTGACCCTGCAGTATGCATGGCTATGACAAGGACCTGCACAAGTGTTTATTTAATATGGCCATTCAGATAAAGCTTTTTCCATATGGTTCATTGAAAAGAAAGCCATCTGTGATTAGGGTTTTTGTGAGGAAGAATCCAACATTACTGATTGTCATGTAAATGCCTTAGTTTGCAATTCAACAACAGTGACAATTTGAATTTATTAGGGCAGGAGACCAAAACATTGGTAGATTTTAAGGAGTGATTTTGGAAACATTCCAGCTTCCTCTGGGAAGTGGAGTTGCCATAAACACTAGCTGAATGTCCAAATTAAATATATTGCTTTGCCTGCAGATGTGGATGACAGTCAGTGGGCACAGATCATCCCCACTGTAGACTGACCTTACTGGCATCACTCTGTAAGTTCTTCTTTTCCTTCAAATATTTCAGACAGGGCTATTCCCATTGGGAAGCCCATTGATAACAATAATGGTGATGGGGGTGCTCGTTCAGGGAATCAATAATTTTCAACAATTGGTACAAAGTAGCAACAGGTTAAAAAAAATATAGCTAAAATGCATTGGTATTTATATTCCTATGTTCTCTCCATGATCTCCATGATGTTTAGAGACATGTAGCAATATAAGTGTCTATTTCAGAAGGGTATCTTTTATTTCTGATGTCCTTTCTGATGGAGGGTTAACTATTCCCCGTAGTAATACTAGAAAATCCAAAATCAGTACAATTATGGTGAAGCCAGACTTAAGTCCATTTTTCAAATGTCAGGTGACATTCATTGGAAACTCTGGACTTGTGAGCCTTACTGTAGATGTCAGTGGGCTTTGCACTCCACAGTATTAACGGATGACCGGGTTTAAAATTTCCAGATTAAAATAAAACCTGTGTTCATTTCAGGCAGCTGCTAGAGCCATCCAAAAAAAGGGCCCTAACCAAGTTAGCAGTGGTCCAAATGCTCAGGCAGATCAGATGTGGGCTCTACCCTGCTAAATCGGTTATCATAACGTTGCCTATGCACTTGTAAAATGGAATTTAGGCCCAAATATCTGCAGGATTTAAGAAGGAAATAGATAGATTGCTGGACTCTAAAGGCGTCAAGAGATATGGGGAGAGAGTGAGAGGACGTTGTTGAGATAAGGGAGCAGCCATGGTCATATTGAATGGCGGAGTAGGTTCGAAGGGCTGAATGACCTAGTCTGCCCCTATTTTCTATCTTTCCATGTTTCTATGGATAGTACACATTCTTATCTAGAAAGAATGAAAGCTAGAATAAGTTTGTACTTAAATCAGTTGATAATGAGATTCAATGCTTTTTATGTGATTATATTGGGTGTTTATCAACTTTTCATGCAAATAATTCCAAAAATGGAAAAAAAGGCTTTTTCAGTATTAGAATTAACCTTAGTATGTGGTGACAATCACAACTAAAAGAAAAGAATGGACAGGTGAAGGAGATAGGAACTGAAGACATCAGTTTATAAAAGGTGCCTGAAAGACAGAATGAATTAAGTCCAGTTTAACAGAGCTAAATTGAAGGAAACAGCAAAAATGAATGAGGGAAGAAGGAGTGAAATGAAAAAGTTAGGAAATGGGCCTAAAAGGCAAAAAAGGAAGCATGATATTTCATTAAAGTGAAACTGAGAGTGAAGAACACAAGGCGGATTCATTTTAATAACATCTTTTAACAGGTAGGGCAGGAGTCAGTTTGTATTGAATGTTTATTTCTGTTCATGTGTAACTTTTGGTGTTGATTTAGGCAGGTGATTGTTAAAAGATATTTACTGCTGATCCAGACTGAAGTAAAGCACCATGTACATTTTAACAGTACCTGCACTGCCATCATATGGTACAGCTGGCTCACTGTTCACACAAAATCTGTTTTCATGGGAGAGGTGGATTGCTTGTGGTGGCAGGTTTGCTTTTATATTTTTATTGAATCAAGACTAATACCCTTATTCTATTAAAATTCCAATGTCAGGACTTCAATAAATTGAATATTTTTTAAGTGCACTTTAACATTTTTTCTTCTATTCCCCCTGGTTTTAGCAACAATGACAATTTCCATAGGGCTCATAATACCAGTAGCCATTGTTATTTGCATGTCCTCAAGGGTCAGTTTTATCTCGGCGATAGTACTCTTGGAGGGGAGTGAGAAGGTTATGGTTTCAAACCTGATTCTAGAACTTGAACACATGACACTTTGTGGAAGTACTGTATTGTTTGTGGTGCTATCATGGTCTGGATAAGATGTTAAACTGAGATCTATGCACCTGCCCAGGATGTTGAAGATTTATATTGCATTTGAAGAAGAGCAGGAGAGTTCTATTAGTGCCCTGCCCAATAGTAATCCCTCAACCAACACTGTCAGGGCGGTTTGTCTGGCTGTCTATCTTATTGTTTGCAGGACCCGACTGTCCATATCTTGGCTGCTTCATTTTCCTATAAAACAATGGTGACTACATTTCAAAAAGTGATTCATCAGCGGTAAAGCATTTTGGAATGCCTTGAACACAATGAAGGGTGCAATATAATGCATGGCCTTTTGTTTTATAGGAAAAAACCTTACAACAGAAAATAACATGCATTGACATAACACCTTTCAGATCTTTAAGGTGCCCAAAGTGTTCTCCGAGTAATGAAATAAAAACAGAAAGTGCTGAAAAAAACTCAGCCGGTCTGGCAGCATCTGTAGAGAGAGAAACACAGAGGCCTGAATTTTTCAGTCGGCGGGCGGGCTCAGTGGGAGCGGGCGGGGGCAGTTCGCGGAGCCAGTCACCGCCTGCAATCGGCTCTGCGACGCCATTTTACGCAGGCGGGCCAATTAAGGCCCGTCCAGTGTAAGACGCGAGCCGTAGCGCTCAGTACTATCTGTGCGGGCAGGGGGAGGAGAGAGAGTCGGGGCCAGCGCTCTTTCTCACATGCGCGCGAAAGAGCGTTTCAATCTCCCTGCTAATGCTATTGCAATTAATGAATAAATAGATTAAAAACTTATTTAAACATGTCCCCTCATGTGACTGTGTTACATGAGATTGGACATGTTTTTATATTTAGGAAAATGTTTTTAGTTAATTAATAAAGGTTTTAGGAAACCTCGTCCCGCTCATGGATAAGGTTTCCTAAAAAATGTGAAGGCCACATGGCCTTTTCGCCTGCCTGCCAACCTTAAGGTTGGATGGGCAGCATTAACAATTCCATTAATCATTTCCTTAATGGCCATAATAAGCCGTTTACATATCGGTGGGCGCTCAGCCGACTCCGGCGTGCGCCTGCTGAATGATACATCACACGTCATTTTACGTGTCAGCGTGTCAGGCCCACCTCCGCTGCCCAGGGTCAACATTTCGAGTCCAATATGACTCTTCTTCCAACGAAGAATCGTACTGGACTCAAAACGTTAACTCTGTTTTTCTCTTCACAGATGCTGCCAGACCAGCTGTTTTTCAGCACTTTCTGTTTTTATTTCAGATCTCCAGCTTTTGCAGTATTTTGATTTTATTTTGTTTTTATTTATCCCAATTAATGAAGTAGTTTTGAAGGATGGTCAAGTTTATAATGCATGGAAACACATAAAGCAACCAATATATAGCAAGAAGGGACCAGAGACAAGAAGAGTAATTGTTTGTATTGATGTTCCTCATGTGATCACATTTGAATTTGCTTTCATCTTGCACTGTGTAATGTCATATTAATGGTGTGTCCATGTAAATACACAAAAGATCCAAGGGATGATGAAGTAAGTGAATTACAGCAATAGCTCCATTGAGGCATAGTTTGTTGCCAATTTTGTTTACCACTCTGTCATTATCCTTGCCAACGCAGATAAAAGGCTGTTCTCACCACTCAGCTCTCCATTACACTCAATGGTGATCACCAATTTGTTGGATTTATGCTATTATTTGTGCCCCTGCCAGGTAACGTGAAAACTCGTGGCATTGGTGACCTGGTAATAACATGATATGTAGCCAACACATGACTTACAACCTGGGAAACCAACAACAGAATATTAAAGCTGTGGAGGCTCACACCAGCCGCCTGGAAATTGTTCCGACTATTTGTCCCCTACATCTCTTATATTTGGCAGTTTATTCTTGCCAGCTTTGCTATCCAGGGTGCTTTTAATGTCTGAAGGCAATTACTTTCAGAGTCTGTGCCTATTTATATGTATATTAATGTATTTTCTGGGTCACCTTATCATATAATTATATATTGGGCTGTGCAAGTCAACATTTAAAGGGCATGGGATTTGCTTATGTGAGTAAATGGCAACACTGAACTCGAAAAGGTAATTACACAGCCAGCAACAGGCATATTCCTCCAAGGTTGAGATTAGAAGTGCTTAAAAGGGATAGAAGCATCTTTCTCTTAATCAATGATAAATCTGACCTGGTAGTATTTAATCCTCAACAGAATACAAAAAAGAAAAAGCATACTTTCCTGGCCTTCTCTATAATCAGCACAAGAGTTCTCAAAATTTAAATAAAAATGATTTGTATTATGACGAAATAAAATTAAAGAATATTAGATATTACAGGCAGCTTTCTAAAAAATGCTTCACAATTTATTTCCCTGCTTTAACTTAAATTACATATAGTTTAATGTTGGTATATGATGATAGAAAACAATTATACCCGCATAGACTGGCAAGTTCACATCCCATCCACCTTGGGTAGTAGAACTAATTAACACTCAAATCATCTGCCTGTTCAAAAATAATCTGGTGTCTGTTGAGCTGTGACTATTGTGAAAGAACAGCTTTGATGTGCGGTACAAAAGCTTACTTGGAGTAGCATAATTGCCCCTGGGCTTTTTGTTCTGGAGTTTTCCTCATTTAATACATGCTTTCATATCGAGGTTGTGTGATAGGACACTTTAGAGAGGAAAAGTCCACATATTATATTCATCAAGGTCTCAATTAAAAAATTCTGAAAAGGATTGTAAAATTTTGGATACTATTATATTCAAAGCAGTTCAAAGTACAAGTACTTCAGTTAGTCAGGTGTTGTATTACTGATTTTCATGCAAACTTTATGCTACCTGTTCATTTAAGTGATAAATGCAGCCCAGCACTAAATGTACTTCTAAGTAGCTGCACAGCTCAACAGACACCAATTTGGACAAGGCTAGCCTGCACTACAAGACAGGGAGTGGCTCCAAGGTTTTCTGACGCAGCATTCAAGGCCCTGGTGTAGGAGATGGACAGGAGGAGACAGGTTCTGTTTCCACAGGGGCCCGAATGCCCTCCAGACAAATGCTTAGATGGGAACAGAAACTTGAGAACAGTGTCACCATGAGGACTTAAATGCAGTACTACAAAAAGTTTACTGACCTCACTCAAATGGTCAAGGTTAATGAATTCATTTTCAAATGCTATATTCTAACAACTGAACCACAAACTTCACAGACTTCAGTTGCACTAAAGGCATGCAAAGGGGTAAATAGTTGAGTTTTGGATTAAATATTGGAAGGTTTGTTGGATGAAGTTGGCATATGGAGCAGTTGTTTTGCGCTTTTGAACAAGGATTTTGGCCAAGAGTATGTTGTGATGGCTCATATTAGAGGGATGATCAGGTGGGAGACTGTTATAAGGTGGGTTCTGAGGTTGTGCTCATGGGACAAGGAGTCAAATGAGGTCTCACGGACAGCCCTGTAAGAAAATGGATGTGCTGGCTGCTTCCTTCCTCTCCTTCTCCTGCTCTTCCTCCTGCTCCTCAAGTCTATGTCCTCATGATGGGCCGTTGATGGAGGATACACCATGCCACCATGAATTGGCCCAGAGACTATGGCAGGACTCCTCCAGTGTAGTCCAGGGTGAAGAACCATTCCCCCAGCACCCCAGTGATCTGCACAATGATATTCCTTGTCGGAGCACATCTCTGGTATGAATTCTGGCCACATATGGGTTATGGAATGAAGTCATGAATAAACCAACAGCCAACCCCTGGTTTGTCGTAGTGGTTAAGGGATTGAGGGAGCAGTGACCTGCCACAGAATGAACGCATCACGGCTGCTGACAGGATAGCAAGCATTCACCAGCATGATGTTGCTGGATATGGTTGCACATCAACTGCACATTCAGTGAGTGGAAAATTTTGCAGTTGCTGTATATCTCAGAATGTAGGTCAATACCCACAAATTCGTATTTGTACAGTTGACATTGCACCATGAGGAATCCTGCTATCCACATACATGGTCCACCTCTTTCTCTGTGTTCCAAGAGAACACAAATGGACTCTGCTCTTCTGGCATAAGGAGCCTTGTTACCTCTCTGATGCAGCAGTAAATGATGAAATGGGAGATCTTAGATATACCACCTTCTACAGCCTGAAACACCCTGATATGACCAGCAGACCAAAGTTTACTCAAAAATGTTACCTTTAACAAAATATGATTTGTTGCTGTGATTTTCATCTTCGCAACATTGCTTGCTTCTGTCCTGTTTTGCACACATTGTAGCCAAAAACCTTATCTATGTAGAATGCCAGCCTCCTGATTTCCGCTTTTCAAAAGCTCCAACTTGCTGAAATACTGCCAGCTACATCTTTCCATGGAATAAGCCACTCACCCATTAACCTCACTCACTGGTTTACTGGCTCCAATGCATATCATCAGTACATTAAATTACAAATTCCTCCAATCCTCCACTTCACCATATCTCCAAAAATATCTCCAAGCTTAAATCCAATACTCTGCATATTGTCTCCACCCTCCACACCACCCGCTGGTTTGAGACATTTAACCATCTTCAGCTCTACTCTTTAAAATTACATCTAAAAACGTTTCTGCCTTTTCTTTCTCAAAATCCATCTATTCAGTACCTCTTCTATTTGAATGACATCACTCTTCTAAAAACCTGTTACAGTAAGTAATAGCACAGAAACCAGTTCGATAGAGCACAACTTTGACAGAATGCTAAACTCGGGAATTTGGTGAGTGAGGGAATTCAAAGTGTTTTAAGGGTTCATTTTTTTTTTACAACTCGTCAAATTTTGCACTTAGCATTTAACTTAACTGTTACCTTAACTTGTAGTTCCTTACACTGTCAGTTAATAGGAAACATACTGCATGTTATTGGTTAATGGTGAATGGTTAATTAGATGACTAATTACAACTGGTTAACTGGTCAGCAGGGGCTGACTTGCTAGAATCAATACAGAAGACTTTTTGTGACCATGGAGTAATTGGCATGGAGGCCACATCGATGGAATACAGATTCGAAAAAGTACTTATCTTGAGAATATGGGATTAAGGGTATCCAGTGCAGTGAGGGAAGAGGTACTGTTCTGGTCTTTACAAGGCAAGGAGTGGTCTCAGAGAGGGAGTGAGAGTCTGAAAGCCAAGGTCTCGAGGCATTAATTAGGCGATCAGGTAGCTGATTGGTTGATGAGATTTATCTCTTTCTCTCTAAACTACTACAGTAGTTTAAACAAGAACTGGGAAGATATAAGTACTGTAATCAATTAATGTTTAAGCAGTTAAATGACTTACTATAACTACAAAGTTGTTGTTGAGCAATATTTCAAAACATAAAAGCCTAATTAGTTAAATGAAATGCTGTTGTGATGGTTAGACTTTATAAGGCGTTATGTTTGAAACTGTCTTTTAACTCAAGGTAAAACAGAGTGCCCTGGGATTGGGCGATGGCATGAAGTTGTGCTGAATTTGCCTGGCAATAAGCCCATGTGACCACGGGCACAGGAGCCCAAGTCAAAACTTATTCAAAGTTAGGTGTGAGCTTTAACACCTGAACACAAAGGAAAAGGCAGTTGGCTGTACTGCTGCAGACAGATTCTCAGAGCAAGTCAGGCCAAAAGCATGTGCTGCTATGCCAGGTGGAAGAAATGATTGCCTTGGGTTAATCATCAAGCAGATTGCTGTTGAGGACGGAACCTCTGTTTGCAGGACCAAAGCTTGTCATGGAGAGTTAGGCCTGGATTTTCACTGAATCGGGTTGACTTGGGAGCCCTTTAAAAATGGCAGGCAGGTCCCGATTTCGGGAGTACTTTCAAAGGGTGCAGGCTGCTTCCTGTCAGAAGTCCATATCTGGCACTCCCGACTTGGCTGACACCAATGCAGAGATATGTATAATCCTACTCCTCTGCAATTTTCAGAGTCGGGCTAGGTTTTTTAAAAAATCATGGTTCATGGCCCCTTAGAGGAATCATCAACACTCGTATGCATGGGGGGACCTTTTTAAAGTTAAGTTCAAATGGTCCCCCTCTATGCCAAGTTATGCCTCATTATGCATGCTTGGCTGAGAGCCCAGACATCTATTATAATAACAGAATGCCTGCTCCCCAGAGGAAACAGTGTATGATTGACAGCTCAGACTCTCCAATTTGTGCGGTCAATTTCACAGTGTTTGTTGACATAAGTCAATTAGTTTCAAGTTCTTGTGATTTGTGGTTTTTGAAACTTCAAAGGCCTGGATGATTGACACTTTTATTAGCTTATCCAGACTTTTTTTTCCAAGCATAGGGGAAAGTGATCAAAGGATTATATTTTTTTCAAAGCTTTTCTTTATACATGTCACTTTATACAGTGGTATTCATTGGTTCCAGAAAGTCTACAGTGGGTCAATGGGAATGGAAGTACTGGAGCTTGATATGAGGGCATGGGTGGGCTGTGTAACCTGGCATAGGAGGCACGGGAGGACATGAGGTGGGTGGAGGGTATAACTTGGCATAGGGGGCATGAGAGGTCTAAGGGATGTGTGGAAGGGCACAGATGGCATTGAGGACATAGGAGCCTGATGGGGTGGATAGGAGGCCAGAGCTTGATAAAGAGAGCATGATGGAACATAGGGGGTGGGTGGAAGGGCAGAGCCTGGTACAGAGGGGATGAGGTGCATGAGGAGGTGGGTGCAAGTACAGAGCCTGACACAAACCATGAAGGGACATACGGGGTGAGTGGAGGGCATGAATGGCACATGGGGAGTGTTTGGAGAGTGAAGAGGGTGTGAGGAGTGAGGGCTGGAAGACCTTTGTATTTTTTTCCACTGGGGCAAAGTCCCACAGCACCAAGATGGGACTTTTAAACAGAACACCTCCATAGCCTGTGGCTGCCACCACACTTCTTCCTGGATCGGCTGGCCTGACTCCAGGCTCTCATCCGGTCCCCAGAAATCTCCCAAAGTGGGCTGGCCAAGCTGGGTATTTTCCCATCTTCCCCCTACCCGCCTCGAGGATGAAAATCCAGTCCTTGAAGTTCAAAGAACCATCAGTGGGGTGCTTGCTGCTGGAAGTCCATTTGAGTATGCTCAGAAGGTTGAGTGAAGGGACTTGTGTTTAAAAGGACACTGGAAGATTCACTCAGGTGGAGAAAGGAGATGGGAGCCTGTTGAGTCAGCAGGAGAATTTTTGGACTTTAAATCTAAGGCTACGTATCTTCTGAGAATGTGCTGTAATGTATAAACCTAGCGTGCGATATTCAGCTGTGTTAAGAAATTACTGGGTATATATTTTCTGTGGTTTAATGTATTAGTTGCCTACTAAATATCATCCAGCTGTCATTGATTTTAGCTTGGTAAAAGTCTTAAAATGTGAAATTTTGTCATGTGATTCCTTTGCGGCGAGCAGCTGATTGGTGAATAGGATTGGTAAGTATTTCAAGTCTTTAAAGTAAAAGAAAGGTCTTTAGTTTGTGTTTAGATCTCTAGTCTTGTTTCTCTCTTTTTCTTTAAGATAGCTTGTTAAATATAAGATCGATACCGGTGTGCAAAAAAAAAATATAATAAAGTGTAAAGAGAGGGGGTACTAGAGTAATTAAGTAATAAATTGAATAAAATACGATAGCAATGGCAGGATGGGTGATGTGTTGCTGCTGCAGCATGTGGGAACTGCTGGACACCAAGGTGATCCAGAGTGAACACATCTGTACCAAATATTTGCAGCTTGAGGAAACTAGGATCAGAGTTAAGGAGCTGTAGTCCAAGCTGCAGACATTGTGCCAGATCAGTGTTATGACACAGCAGTTGGTAATGGCTGCATTATTTAAAATCTCAGAGGGAAACTTTAAACAACAGTCATAACCTATATTTTCAATTGGTATGTTTGAGATGCAATTCTGAATTCAGAAATGAAACCTCCAAGCCACCAAAGGTTTTTTATATACATTAAATTAAACATTTATTAATTTTAATAAGAAATTAAACACATACACATCTACAAATTACTACCATAATTACTATTAAACAAATCCCCCAGTGAATCACTCACAGGTAATCTTCTCCAATGCAACAGCAAGCCATAGACAACAGACATGAGGCAAAGCACGTTTTATCTTATGAATTCAAAATGAGACTCCTTTCAATTTGTTCCTTAGCAGACACAATGGTGAGCTTACAGGCTTAGATCTTACATGCCTCTAAATTCCACACACAAAACTCTTCTGTAAATACCAGTCTTCCGTTTGAATGTAAATTCTCATTGTATCTCCAGGCCCTTTCATAGTACCAATTTTATTAGTAATATAAATATATTGCTTGGTGCCTCCTAGCCAGGTGCAAGATTTCACCCCCAGACTTTGAATGGTTTATTCAACAAAATGCAAGTGCACCCTTTACCTTACTGTTAACATTTCAAAACTACAATACATCAAGGCACCCAGGCTAGCTGGCTTTAATCTAATTAAGAGACATATAGTCACACCCACAGACACAGACCCTGCTACAAGTCCAATTTAAAATAATTTCCAATAACATTATATACATTAATATCTTCATGACAATCATGGAGGCGTAAAGCTACCTGGACACTTTGCTCTATGAGGCAGTCACACCTCTTAGATTAGGCAATTCAAATTTGGTCTGTGATCAGTGACATCACAAGACAACATGCGAGAGCGGCGGAGAGATCAGAACCAGCACGAGCGCAGGGAAGCTTCAGAAAATGATGTCTGCACAAAGGTGAGAGCTGATTGGTGAGTAGCGGGTAAATTTCTTCTCCAATTTTTCTCCAGTTTAAAATAGATTAAGCTAAGGAAATGTAAGAGTGATAGTTTTTATTTAAAGTACATAAATAATTTAAAGTTTTTTTTACTGTATTTAACTAAAAGTAAGTTTTTTTTCTCAAATGCATCTAGGAGAGCTTTTTAAGCCTGTACATAGAAGGTCCTATAAGAGAGCGGGCAGTCCTGGATTTAATTTTAAGGAATGAAGCCGGGCAAGTGTTAGAGGTATCAGTGGGGGAGCATTTTGCAGATAGTGATCATAACTCCATTAGATTCAATGTTTTTATGGAAAAGGACAAGGATGGGCCAGAAATCAGAGTTCTAAATTGCGGGAAGGCTGGTTTTAATAAGATCAGGTATGATTTGGCCAGAGTGGACTGGGAGCAGCTACGTTTAGGCAAATCTGAAACAGAGCAGTGGGACACATTCAAGAAGGAAATAGGGAGAGTACAGGGCCAACATATTTCTGTAAATATAAAGGGTGGAACCAACAAATCCAAGGAATCCACATGTCAAGAGATATACAGGATTGGCGAAAGATAAAAAGGAAGGCTTATGGCAGATACCGAGGGCTCAAAACAGCGGAAGCTAGAGTATAGAATGTGTAGGGGGGAACTTAAAAAGGAAATTAAGAGAGCAAAAAGGGGGCATGAAAAAACATTGGCAGGTCAAATAAAGGAAAATCCAAAGTTATTTTACAAGTACGTTAAGAGTAAGAGAATAACTAGAGAAAGAGTAGGGCCCATTGAGGACCACTGTGGTAATTTGTGTGTGGAGCTGGAAGACGTAGCTCGGGTTCTAAATGAATACTTTGTGTCGGTGTTCACGAGTGAGAGGGGCGACATGGGTATGGAAATCAGGCAGAAGTACTGTGATATAATTAAAGAAATTAGCATAGAAAGGGAGAAGGTTCTAAGTGGTCTGGCAGGCTTAAAAGTAGATAAATCTCCAGGCCCAGATGAAATGTATCACAGGCTGTTGAGTGAGGCAAGGGGGAGATAGCAGGGGTGCTGGCAATAATTTTCAATACCTCTCTGGCCACAGGAAAGGTGCCAGAGGACTGGAGGACAATGTGGTACCGTTACTCAAGAAGGGAGGAAGGGATAAACCAGGGAACTACAGGCCAGTCAGTCTAACCTCAGTGGCAGGGAAACTATTAGAAGCAATTCTGAGGGACAAAATTAATCTACACTTGTAGAGGCAGGGATTAATCAAGGACAGTCAGCATGGTTTTGTTAAGGGAAAATCACGTCTGACCAATTTGATTGAATTTTTCGAAGAGGTGACCAGGCTGGTAGATGAGGTCAATGCATTTGAAGTAGCCTACTTGGGCTTCAGCAAGGCTTTTGATAAAGTCCCACATGGGAGACTGAAAATGAAGGTAAGAGCCCTTGGGACCCAAGGCAATTTGACAAATTGGATCCAGAATTGGCTGAGTGACAGAAAGCAGAGGGTGATGGTCAAGGGATGTTTTTGTGTCCAGTGAGGTTCCACAGGGATCAGTGTTGGGTCCTTTGCTATTTGTGGTATATAAACACGATTTAGACTTGAATGTAGGAGGGTTGATCAGTAAGTTCAGGGATGACACGAAAATTGGCGGGGTGGTAAATAGTTAAGAGGATAGCCTTAGGTTACAGGAGGATATAGATGGGCTGGTCAGATGGTCTGATCAGTGGAAATGGAATTTAATCCGGATAAGTGTGAGGTGATGCACTTGGGCAAGACAAACAAAGGCACGGGAATACATGATGAATGTATTGGACCCTAGGAAGCCCCGAGGGTCAGAGGGACCTTGGTGTACATGTCCACCAGTCTCTTAAGGTAGCGGGACAGGAAGATAAGGTGGTTGAGAAGGCATTTGGGATACTTGCCTTTATTAGCCAAGGCATAGAATATAAGAGCAGGGAGGTTATGCTGGAACTGTATAAAACGCTGGTTAGGCCACAGCATGCAGTTCTGGAATCCGCATTTTAGGAAGGAGGTGATTGCACTAGAGAGAGTGCAGAGAAGATTTACCAGGATGTTGGCTGGGCTGGAGAGTTTTAATTATGAAGAGAGATTGGATAGACTGGGATTATTTTCCCTGCAGCAGAGGAAATTGAGGGGGGGGGGGACACGATTGAGGTGAATAAAATTAGGAGGGGCATAGATAGGGTAGACAGGAAGGAACTTTTCCCCTTGGTAGAGGGATCAATAAACAAGGGGCATAGATTTAAGGTAAGGAGCAGGAGGTTTAAGGACATCACCTTAGGGCTTGAGAGGAACTTGGAATGGGAGGGGAGGGATGCAGTTGTTGCCATCCATGTTCATACCAACATCATTGATAGGATTAGAAAGGAGGATCTTCTGAACAGTGAGGAGCTAAATTACAAAGCAAAACCTCCAAGGTAATAATCTCGGGATTACTACCTGAGTCATGGGCAAACTGGCATTGGGTAAATAATGTCAAGGAATTAAATGCGTGGCTCAGAGATTGGTGTGGGAGGAATGGGTTTCATTTTATGGGGCACTGGAATCAGTACTGGGGTAGAAAGCAGCTGTTCCGGTGGGGCAGGCTTCACTTGAACTGTGCTGGAACCGAATAACTAGGGCTATAGAGAGGGCTTTAAACTAAATAGAGTGGGGGGAGGTGGGAGGGTTCTGGAAGGGATATATGTAGGCTTACAAAGCAAAAGGATGGCAGCCTTGCAGGGCAGCTAGTTAGGTAATGATAGCCAGAGTGTGACAGGAAGGGACAGCGTTTTACAAACATTAAAAAAAACAGCAGCAAATAGAGTCAAAGGGAGAAATGGTAAAAAGGCAAAATTAATGGCTCTTTACTTGAATGCATGTAGTATTCGGAACAAAATAAATGAAATGAAATAGAGGCTAATGGGTATGATCATACAGCTATTACAGAGATGTGGTTACAAGGAAATCAAAGCTGGGAACTAAATATTCAGTGGTATGTGACTTTTTGAAAGGAGAGGCAGGGAGGAAAGGGTGATGGGGTAGCTTTTGTTAGTACGAGATGGAATAAATATGATAGCAAGAAAGGATCTTGGATCGGAAGATGTAGAATCCATATGGGTGGAGTTAAGAAATAACAAGGGGAAGAAGACACTGCTGGGAGCAGTCTATAGGCCCCCTAACAGTAGCTATAATGTAGAACAGAGAATAAATCAGGAGATAATGAGGGCATGTGAAAAAGGCAGTACATTAATCATGGGTGACTTTAACCTTCATGAAGATTGGGAAAATCAAACTGACAGAGGTAGACACGAACAAGAATTCATATAGTGTATTCAGGACAGTTTCTTAGAACAGTTGTGAATCCAACCAGGGATCAGGCTATTTTGCATCTAGTAAGGTGTAATGAGGAAGGTTTAATAAATTATCTCAGAGTAAAGGATCCCTAGGAAACAGTGACCATAATATGGTAGAAATTAGCATTCAGTTTGAGAGCAAGAAACTTGGGTCAGAAACAATTGTGCTGAACTTAAATAATGGTAAATACAAAGGAATGAGAGCAGATTTGGCTGGAGTGGACTGGGAATGGAGTTCAGCAGAAAAGACAGTTGATAAACAATGGCAGACATTTAAGAAAATAGTTCATGACTCTCAATAAAGATATATCCCAGTGAGGAAGAAGGATTCAAGGAAGGGGATAAACCAATCATGATTAACCAAGGGAGTTAAGGGCAGTGTCCAAAAAAACCATACAATATGGCAAAGATTAGTGGGGTAAGCCAGAGGATTGGGAAAGTTTTAAAAACCAACAAAGGGTGACCAAAAAAAAATATAAAGAGGGAGAAAATAAACTTTGAGGGTAAACTAGCAAGTAATATAAAAATGGACAGGAAGAGCTTCTTTAAATTTCTAAAAAGGAGAAAGGCCAAAGTGAACATAGGCTCCTTAGAAAATGAGGCTGGGGAAATAATAATGGGGAACCAGGAAATGGCAAAGGAGTTGAATAAATACTTTGCATCAGTCTTCACAGTAGAAGATACTCATCACATTCCAGAAATACTACATAATCAAGGGCAAAAGGCAGGGGAGAGGGGAGGAAATAAATACAATAACTATTACTAGTGAAAAAGTACTAGGGAAACTAATAGGGCTAAAGGGCGATAAGTCTCCTGGACCTGATGGGCTGCATCCTAGGATATTAATGGAAGTAGCTACAGAGATAGTAGATGTACTTGTTGTAATCTTCCAAGAATCCTTAGATTCTGGGAAAGTCCCAGAGGATTGGAAAACTGCCAATGGAACACCCTTATTCAAAAATGGAGGGAGACAAAAATCAGGTAACTATAGGCCAGTTAGCTTAACATCTGTCATTGGGAAAATGTTGGAGTCTATTACAAAGGATATAATAGCAGAGCATTTAGAAATACATAATCTAATCAAGCAGAATCAGCATGGCTTCATGAAGGGGAAATCATGCCTAACAAATGTATTAGAATTCTTTGTGGAGGTAATAAGCAGGATAGATAAAGGGGAACCAGGAGATGTAATATATTTGGATTTCCAAAAGGTGTTCGATAAGGTACTGCATATAAGGTTACTTAATAAGATAAGAGCCCATGGTATTGGGGGTAGTATCTTAGCATGGATAGAGGATTGGCTAACTAATAGAAAACAGAGAGTTGGAATAAGGGGGCGTTTTCAGGATGGCAATCTGTAACTAGTGGAGTGCCCAAGGGATCAGTGCTGGCGCCATAATTATTTACAATGCATATGAATGACTTAGATGAGGGAAGTGAATATACTATCACCAATTTTGCAGATGACACGAAAATAGGTGGGAAGGCAAGTGGTGAAGATGACACACGGAGTCTACAGAGGGATATAAACAGGTTAAGTGAGTGGGCAAAAACTTAGCAGATGGAATATAATGTGGGAAACTGTGAGGTTATGCACTTTGGCAGGAAGAATAGAGGAGCTGAATATTATTTAAATGGAGAAAGACTGCAGAAGGCTGCAGCACAGAAGGATTTGGGTGTCCTCATGCATGAATCACAAAAAGCTAACATTGAATTCAACAGGTAACAGGGAAGGCAAATGGAATGTTGGCCTTTATTTCAAAGGGAATGGAATATAAAAATAGGGAAGTCTTGTTAGGACTATACAAGGCATTAATTAGACCACAACTAGAATACTGTGAACAATTTTAGTCCCCTTATCTAAGGAAAGGTATACTGGCATTGGAGGCAGCCCAGAGAAGGTTCACTAGGTTGATCCTGGGTATGAAGGGATTTTCTCATGAGGAGAGGTTGAGTAGTTTGGGCCTGTACTCATTGGAGTTTAGAAGGATGAGAGGAGGCCTTATTGAAACATATAAAATTCTTAGAGTGCTTGACAGGATATACGCTGAGTGGTTATTTCTCCTTGTGGGAGTGTCTAGGACCAAAGGACATAATCTCAGGGTAAGAGGTCGCCCATTTAAAACAGAGATGAGGAGGAATTTCTTCTCTCAGAGGGTAGATAATCTGTATAATTCAATATCACAGTGGGCTGTAGAGGCTGAGTTGTTAAGTATATTCAAGGCTGAGATAGACAGATTTTTAATCAGAAAGGGAATCAAGGGTTATGGGGAAAAGGCAGGAAAGTGGAGTTGAGGATTATCAGATCAGCCTTGATCTCATTGAATGGGATGGGCCAATGGGCCAATGGGCCTAATGGCCTACTTCTATTCCTACATCTTATAGTCTTATGGTCTTTTGGCAATGGTCACTGGGAAATTTCTATCTCTTTTTAAAAGTCATCGGTCTCTACGGGAATTGTAACAATACAATAGAGTTAATAGGGCAGGCGATGTGTTGCAAATGTAGTATATTAATGCTGGCGGACATCAGTGCAATGCACAGAGACCAGATTTGCAACATGATAGGCATCTCTCTCCATTAGAAAGACAATTGTTTATATACAACTACAGGTCAAGGCAAGTCTCCATGAACTACAATAGCTGGTATGGGGATGGAATCTACACTGATTGTTAGCATCATTCGGTATCAAACTGTAGCTATCTAAGTAACTGAGCTAAGAAACCTCCACCTTATTTGATATATTTGGAAGAAAAGGGACCAACCAATTGATGTGCAGCAGGATCACACTGAATAAAGAGTGATTTGTGTCCACTGGAACATCAGCAGCTGAGACTTAAATAAACATAAGTCACTTCAGCAAATGATTAGTGCAGGGAGACTGATTTCCACAGAAACTGGGACCGCATGCCTGTTAGTACTACTAAGATACCTAACTAACTGTGATGTTGGAAGCATTTGTATCACAATATGTCATGCTTTCAGTGGTCCTGCACAATAAAAGGACATATCAACATGATCAATAGCCAATGCACTCACCAAGATACCAAGTACCATATTTGCAGGCATTGTTGCAATTGCTGAGGCAACTGTTTTCAGTAGTCACCAGAAAGGCAGATGTAGAAATGTGCCATCTGTGCCAAGGCTACTATGCAGCGCAGAGCTGATATAGCTAATGGTGGTACCTCCTGCTACCTCCTGCTTGCTTCTCTTTAGTGAAGGCAGGCTGCAACGGGATTTCAAAAATGGTACCTTTCACGCAACCACCTTCACAGGTGCCAAACAGAAGCTGACATGCTAGGCAACTAACCATCTGCCTGCAGATCCAGGTGTCTGTGTTTTGGTTTCCTTTTCTCTTTTTTTTTCTGCCACTTCTTAACTCTCTCCCCATTCAGTCCTGGCAAAGATTGCTAATAGGTTCATATGCCTTTGAGTATTTCCAAAGGCATTCAGAATTTCTGGCACCTAAATCTGCTAATTATCTTTAATTGTCCCATCTCTTTAACTTTCACTTAAATCCAAATTGCTGCTCCTGTCACTGGTCTGTTCCCCCCAACAGAGCTGCACCTGGAGCTATGCGCTGGAGCTGACCTTAGAAAATTGACTGCAAACTGCATGCTTCCATTTGAATTTGTCCAAATCTAACTTATAAACCTTCAGGTATAAACTGCACCTATATGAGGATCTGTTCACAGCTTAAATCATTTTTAGTTTGTACTAGTCATGAAAATAGACTAAAAGCATATGGCTTCAAGGTAAAAGTGCTAATTAGTACAGAATATTTCTAACAATGTCATTATTATAGTGTCTCAATTGGAAACAAAAGCTGGCACGTTACATCTCAGAACATTGTACTATCCCCATACTTGAAATTATTATAATGGTGCATCTGGTTTTTAATATCATTCAAGTCAGCCTAATTAGTAAGAAATGCAGCTGCATAACTGATGAACAACTGCTCATTAATGCTAACAAAGATCACAAATGAGCTGCCAACTTATTATGAACTATTTTAAAAATACACATACATAAAAGTGATTGTACCATTTCCAATTGTGAAAAGAATATTTTAAGGGTTGAATCACTGATGAACAAATTTTTCAATTTAGCTTCCTTTAAAAACTGTAAAAACTATTTGAAAATGTGATATATGAATGACAAAGAAAAATTGCCTTTGGTTTTTACTGTTTTAATTGATAATCGAGTATTACTGAAAGACGAGACATGCTGTTGAACATTTGCATCTTCAAATCGTCAGGATGATGCAAGAATCCCAAATTTCATAGAGAGCTACAAGTTATACTGCATGATAATAGGATGCAGATTGGTTGGCAAGTCGACTCTGATTGGTCAAGGCTTGCCACGGAAAATGCACCAGAGAACTTTTAACCCCACGCTTTTGTTTAATTCGAAAAAAAGTGCAATGCTTGGGCATGTTGCTTTTGACAGCAGAAGACAGGTACTTGCATATGAATAAATGTAGCTTCTAGCAAATGTGTGTGAGCCACATTGCAAGCCTGACTGATAATCCTAAATTGCTTGTTACTTTAATGATTATTAAATTATTTTTACTATTATTCTTACTCAGGATTGTTCAACAAGTGCTGGCCAATTGCGGAATCACGTCTATTGTTAGACATAGGGCAAGATTTTCGGGTCGTCAAGTGGGCGAGGTGGCGGGGCTGGGAGTGCCCGGGATTGGCCAATTAACAGCCAGCTAGCATGAAATGCACACTGAGAACCTCAACGCTGCCGGAGTGGGGGTGGAGGAGTGTGAGTGCAAATGTCTGTGCATGCGCAGGGGAACGCACACTGAAAGCTCCCTGAAAGCAGGAAGCTGAACAACATTAAAATCAAAAATAAATATTTTTAAAATCTGAAAAAAAACATCCTGACCTGGGTCTCACTCACAATAACATCAGCAGGATGAAAACTCTGCCCAAAAAATAATTATTTTTTGATTTAATTGTGGAAACCTCATCCCGCCCATGGATGAGGTTTCATTAAAAAATTAAAAGGCCACCAGGTCGATTTGCCCGCCCGCCATCATAAGGTTGCAAGCGCAGCGAAAAATAGGTTTAATTTAATTGACTAAGGGCTTTCATAGGTCTCTTAATTGCCAGCGGGTGCGCTGCCAACTCTTGCACGTGCCTGCCGACCGAAATATCGCGTGAGTGCATGATGACATTGGGACCCAATGTCATCGTGCACTATTTTAGGCCCGATCGAGTCAAGTGCACTCCTGCCCACGGGACGTAAAATTCTGCCCATTATGTTCTGAGTTTTGCAAGCAGCAAGGTGGTGGGCTGGACATCCCTGCCAAAAACATGCCTGGCCGGGGCTCCTAAATTCCAGCCCCAAGTTTCTTTTTCAGCAATACTTAAGTTTTGTACTGCCAAATGACTAATAATGCAACCTATTATTAATTATAGCTTTCATCCAACTAGTGTATCTCCTGCTGCTAAATGTTTTTTGATATTTTCAAGTCTGTTTCTTACCAATTATATTTTAATATTGTTATGTGGAGAAAGGAAATGTATTTGTTTTAGAGTGACATTATCTGGGAATGCACAGGTATGGTGTCTGTGATTAACATGGCCAATTCATTGGCTAAAATTGCTTCCTGCATAAAAAAAAACTCTTTCTACAAGCTGGAATATATTCTGGGAGAGTTGGTGAATACAAATTTCAGTCCAGTTTAATGTGAGTAGATTTGGAGCTGATTATACCAAAATAAGTTAAATGCCTTTTCTTTATTCTTTTATGATTTTTGTCTTCATGATGGTACAGTAGCAAATCATTTATTTATGGAAACTAAGAACAATGTGCCGTTTCCTGATAACATAGGCAGTTGATTTCATGGAGGTATGATAATACTCTGTGTATCTAATAAACAACATGATCGTTACCCAGGCATCATATTTTCTAGTTGTTCATGAGCTATCAGTATTCAGTTTTCCAGTAATCCTATAGGATTATGTCATCAACTCTTCTGGGGTCAAGCAGTGTAGTTGGTTAGGTACATCAAGTCCATTACTCAAATTACATGCAGTGTAGCATTCTGGGAATCTAACAAGTTTTCCTTTCCTAAAACTGAATATTACAAATAGTTGGTTGAAGGATAAACAGTGGTCAGGACACAGAACTCTCTTGCTGATCTTTGAATAGTATCACAGGATCTTCCATATTCAATCAAGAGGGCCAGTAGGGCTTGAGATTTAACACTTCATTTGATGAACGGTGACAGTATAATGCTTCCCTGGTAGTGCACTGAAGCATGAGACTAGATCAGGAATTATTAGCAAGGTAAAGATTGGCCTAAATCTTAAAAAAACAGAAAAAGTTTGAAACATTTAGCAGGTCAGATAACATCTGTAGAGAGGGAACAGTTAATGTTTCAGCTGTAGACATATCGTAACTGAAAATATGATAGAAGAACAACTTTGTATTGATTCATTGAATCATAGAATGATTAATGCACAAAATAAGGCCATTCAGCCTGTTGTGTCCATACTAGCTCTTTGCAAGATCAACTTAGCTAGTCCCTTTGCGAGTGCTTTCCCTGCAGCTAAGCATTTTCTTTCTCTTTTTCAGGTGCTTATCCAATTCCCTTTTGAAAGCCGTGATTCAATCTGCCTCTGCCACATCTCAGGCAATGTATCCCAGATCGCAACTCGCTACGTAAAAACACTTTTCATCATGCTACTTTTGCCAATCAGATTAAATCAGTATCCTCTGATTCTCGACCCTTCTGTCAATGGGAAAGGTTTCTCCCTGCCTACTCTGTCTAAACCCCTCATGATTTTCAACACCTCTAACAAATCTCCTCTCAACCTGACCTTCTCTAAGGAGAACAATCCACAGATAGAAATTTCCATGCTCGTTGGTACCTAGCATCATGGTGGGTATGAGTGAACAATATGGCGGAAAGGTCAAAAACCAGTTTCACAAGGTTGTGAAACTAGTTTGCAATAGTCCGCTCCGCACATCAATGGTGAGCCACCTTTCTCGCCACCAGATGTCAGGAGCTTCATTTTAATACATCTGCATATCATTATAAGCCCTGCTCACTCGAATCAGCCCCCACGCTGGATTATCTGGGCATATCGCTGTGATTGCACGCTGACGTGTTTCACAACTGTACATAAGCGATGTGCATCTGGCAAGCTGCACTTCACTCAGGATTTTGAGACTTGTTTGTCTACCTTGCTTTGGGCAGCACTCACGAGCATCAGTGCCAGTCTTCGCAGGCAGCACCACATCACTTTTAGAGGAGCTTATGGGCAGGTCTCTACTTACAAGACCAGCCATAAGGCAGGTATGGCTTTTCTACAGCTGCAGGGCCAGGTTTGAATGGGGAAGGGGGATAAATGTCCTGAGGAAAGGGAAGAGGCTGGAGGGCTAGTGCATTACTGGGGAAGGGGGGTATCCCAGGGTGTGTGTGGGGACACATGTTGATCTCTGCAAGTGGCCTCAAGATGGTGAGGGCTGAGGCAGAAATAGTGGTGATGTCCTTTGAGCTGGAAGTAAGTGGGATGCCAATGAATGTGTGAGTTTAGTTTGATAAGATGGCTGCTTTACCCTGGCAGCACGGTTGAGATCAGTCATCCATTTTCTGCACTGGATGGCCGACCTCATATGTGCAGCATTGGCACTGACCACCTCTGCCACTGCCTCCCAAGGTGGAGTGGGGACACTCATGAACCTCCTGCGGCCAGAGTGGGGATAAAGCACGGCGGGCCTCCACAGTATCCAGAAGGCATCCCAGGGATGCATCACTGAATCACGTGGGGCTGCAATCTTTTTCACTTTTGGGGTCATGTCTTCACTGAAGCAGTCCTGGGCTGCAAGCATTGAGAAATGTACACATGGCTGCAGTTTAAATATGGTGCCCTGCGTGAGGAAGTGGCGAGGTAATGGTGTGGTAGGCCAATCAGAAGCCGCCCACCTGCAAGACTGCGTTTACCTTAGAACAGGGCTTAAAATGAGACGCTAAAGTATTGAAATTAGGTTAGCGATGTGCGGCAGGAAATGTGTCCCGTTGTTGACGGGTGGAGTGTACGAAAAAAATTGGTTTCAAGACAGCGTGAAACTGACTTTTAGCCATCCTGATGAAAACGCACCTGGCAGAAGTAAAATCCAGCCCTTTATCTTTCTCATCATCCAGGGGTCTCTGGCTTTGGTTGCCTTACTTCTCCCCCTTATGGGATTGTAACACGGCTGTACTCAAATTATTTCCTCTTTACAATGTCAGGGAAATATAATAATTCTCATAATATTATCGTGAATTATTATAAGAGTGGGTTAAAAATGATGTTTGGATAGTTTGTGTGTGTGTGTGTGTGTGTGTGTGTGTGTGTGTGTGGGGGATTTAATTTAATTGGAGACAGCTGGTCTGGAGGCTTTGAGTCATCAAAAAGAAACTAGGTTTGAAATGTTAAATATGTAAACATGGCTGAACTTTTAGAATATGAGATGTGAGGAAAATTTACATTTATAGATAAATTAGGGTAGCTTGAATTTCAAAGAGATGGTAAGATGTTACACCTAGCCAGAGGAAGCTAAGCCAAACAGTGTGTTTATTTTTCCTAAAGGTTACTGATAAAATTAATACTATGAAAAGATTTGCATTATGAGAGGGGTAAAGTTCCAAAGGCATAATGGAGAAATGGAAATTGCATTAAAAAGGGAAAATATGAATAAAAGAGAGAAGGCTGTGTATAAGAAGAGAAGGGATTCTAAGATCTAACAAGTATGAAAAGCTTCCAACCTCTGTGCATCAAGTTGCTGCCTATAGGAACCAAAGCTGAGAAAACTCACTTTGAATTCTCCTATATGGGGTATAGTGTTGCTTTGCCTGGGTCTGTTTAAATCTATTTATTTTTACTGTTGTCTTATGGAGGCATAAATGGGAGCCAAATTAATTAGGGGTTTTAGGAGTTATTATCATTGTAATTAGTATGTGCTTGAAATCTTTTCTTTTGTTAATAAATGTTTAATTTAGTTTTCTAAAAAACCTCTGAAGTTGTGGGAGTCTTATAACTTCTGACTTCTTGAAATAAAATAGGAATTGCAAAACAATTATGACCACATGATCAAGTTTTCCTTGTGGATTTGATCCACCTGACACATATTGTCTGCCATTTCTTAGCAAAAGGCATTGTTCCATTCCAGATTTGCCTGCCAATCATTGATTCCAATTTACCTGTGACAAATCCATTCTCAACTCACTGAAATTGGCACTCATTCCTTAATTGTTTTGTTGGCTCCTTGTCCTTCTTCATTTCTCCATGGCTAACCAAAACCTTATGATACTATTGTTTTTATTCCCCTGAATGTTCCCCTACTGACATGAAATCCACTTGACCCACCTTTCCCCAGAACAAGGTCCAGTAATGTCTCCTTCCTTGGTGGGTTGGAACCATACCGATCAAGAAAATTTTCCTGAGCACGCTTTGTTAATTATTTCCCCACTCTACCCTTCATACTATTACTACCCCAAAGTATAATAAGGTAATGAAAGTTCCCTCATTATTAATTCTCTATAGTTTTTGCAGCTCTCTTCAATGTTCTTGCAAACATTCTCGTCACGTACAGAATAAACCCAATAGTGTAATGGTACCTTGACTGTTTCTTAACACTAACTGAATATATTCTGTCCTTGATCCCTCCAGAACATCCTTTCTCCAGCACTGTAATATTGGCTTTAATCAATATGCCACCCATCCTCCTTTCTTTCCTTCCCTCTCTTTCTTGAACAACTTGTATCCAGGAATATTTAGTACCCAGTACTGCCATTTTTGGCAGCAGGTCTCTGTTATTTTCACGACATCATATTTCCATGTGGCTATTAGTACCTGCAGCTCACCAACCTTATTTGTGTACTTATATAAGAACAATGTAAAGGAAAATGAAAGGGGAATATAACATACAATACAACTGCACACACACGCATGTACACATATGCAGGCTTAAGTAGAAAACAGGAGATGGTTAAAAGGCTGAAGTTATACCAGTATGGGGCAATAGAATGCAGCAAAATGAATATGAAATTGAATTCACTAAAGAGATTTAGACTGATTACTTGAATTGTATGGAATAGTAACATAGTGGTTATGTTATTGGACTAGTAATTCAGAGGCTTGGACTAATGCACTGGAGATATGGTCCAGGATTTTATGGCTTCAAAACGGATGGCAATAGAAGTGGGGGTTTGTAAAATTGCACGGGGCAGAGTTAGAGTGGACCTTAATGTCATCATACTAGGGCTGCTTTTTACCAGAAACCCACATGGGAACACCACCTGCTTTTCCAAAATAGACAATTTAGAGGCATTTAATAGACCATGATTTTATGCCCCCCGCCCGCCCCCCCCCCCACCAGATTTAATGATGAGTGCACGGAGAACATGGAGGCATTGGAGCCTCAACAACTTTTAAAGTGTGTCAACGAGGCACAGCTTCAATCAGCAATCATGGAGTCAGGCATTTTCCCTTCATAGGTAGGAAGGTGAAGAGTGGGCACAGTGTTTATTATGGAGGGGTAGTTGAGGAGACAGTGATCTGGTGTTCAGCCCTCTCTATGGTGCCATTAAGTTTCTGGTAGTTGAGAAGGACCTGACAGGGCATGCAGGGTGAGCAGGTGGCCCTTCAGACTGGCAATGCCAAAGTGCCATGGACTTCATACTTTCAGGAGGAGGATTCTCTAGAGAGAAGGCGAACCTGAGAAGGAGTGAGTTGTGGGCACATAGACCCTGACAGTAGCAACCTCATGACTACCTGCAGGGTCAACCTGGTGAAGGGTAAGTGGCAAAGGCTGCACAGGGGAGCATGGAGATAAACATACTCTTTATCTGGACAAAGAATAAGCTGCCTGCAGATGATGGAAAGGGAGTGCTGCTGAAGACTGCATCTCTCCTGACAGGCCATGATGGACCTTTGTGCCATACAAGTGGGGGACATGAACTCTGGTTTCATTGGTGATCAGTCAATGTCAGTGGCTGTCAAGATGATCCGGGATCTAAATTTTTATGCCTCCAGTTCATTCCATGGGCCCACTGGAGACATGTGTGGCATCTCCCTATTGGCTACACATGCTGCATCAAGGTGGTGACTGATATCCTCTTCAGGAGAGTCAGCCAGTAAAAACATTACTTAACTGATGCAAACAGTCAGGTAAGCCAGTGGATTCAGCACTATCACTGAATTCCCCAAGGTTCAGGGTCTCCTATAATGCATGCATGTTGTCATCAGGTTCCCAAAGGCCAGCTAGCACCTTTCATTAACAGGAAGGGGTTCCCTTCTTCAATGGGTAACTAGTTTGCAACCACCTTCAGTGGATCCCGCGGGTGTGTGTACAGTACCCTGGGAGCAGTCACAATGCTTACTTTCTCTGGCACTTTCAAACCCCACCAAATGCTTTCAAAGATGGATACTTGCCAACAAGGGATTCCTGCTAAAGAGATGGCTGCTAACATCAGTAAGGCATCCTAGGATGGAGGCAAAGGAGCGCCAAGACGTGAGCCATGCTGCCACCCAAGCCACAATCGAGCAGCCTAAGGGTTATCTAGAGATAAGGTTCATGTGCCTGGATCATTCCTGGGGCAATTTAATATGCCCCAGAAGACTCTCCAGGATAATGGTGCTCTGCTGTGCTTTATCCAACCTGGTGCATAGAGTGGGAGGACCTGGTCAGTAAGGAATTAATGCAGCATGAGGCATCCTCAGATGAGATGGAAGAGGCGCAAGCCGCACCATCTTGACTTACATGAGGGGATGCATGGAGGGCACCAAGATATTGGTCAAGGGAGGGTTGAGATGCACTTATAACATACACAATTTGGATGACCCTTCCCACTGTAGCCACCCAGCCAAATCAAAGTCTAAAGGTCCATATGCCACCTTCACTGTTGCCATTCACCTCTGCTGTAAACTGAGGTCCCCGCACCTACTGCCACCTGTGCTTCTGCAATGTTCAAAAGATGACTACACTCACCATGGTCACCTCTAACCAGTCCTTGGGGTGGGCCACGTCACTCCTGCACTATCAGAGGGTCACAAACAATGGATGGAAACTTACAGAAACTAAATAAGTCCTTTATAATAAACATAATCAGACACAAGCAGAGAAGTATTAACTATCTATTGACCCGTGAGGCCCAAGTGCATCTAGTGTGTTTTCTTAATTTTTTTACATATGCTCATACATATGCTCCTCTCTTCTCTGCCAACTGTGGTGGAGGCAGGCTGAAGCTCTTGCTTTCCTGTAGCCTGGATGACAATGGCAGTTGTCGTCTAGCTGCCTGAGTCCTAGATGGCCCAGCATGCTGACATTCAGGACCCTGCTCTGTCGTTGTGGCTACTTTGTGTCTGTCACTGGCAGAGGAGCTGAGGAATTGCTGTCAACAGCAGGGAGAACCCTGACAGGAATCCCCAGAAGCAGAAGGCAGCTGCTCCTCCTCTCTTGTGAGGCATACTTGTACCTTCCTATTAACCTGACAGGAACGAGGATCCGATGTAGAATCAAGATGCCTCATCCCCTTTTTGCTTTGCCACTATTCCCTTGAGCTCATGGACAAGAAAATGGCATGGTTCCATTGGATTGGAAAATAGCACATGTAACTCCTTTATTTAAAAAGGGAGGGAGAAAGAAAGCAGGAAACTACAGGCCAGTTAGCTTAACATCTGGCAGAGGGAAAATGTTAGAAGCTGTAATTAAAGATGTTATAACTGGGCACTCAGAGAAATTCAAGGCAATCAGGCAGGGTCAACATGGTTTTGTGAAAGGGAAATCATGTTTAACAAATTTATTGGAGTTCTTTGAAGGAGTCACATGTGCTGTGGATAAAGGAGAACCGGTGGGTGTACTGTACTTAGATTTCCAGAAGATACATCAAAAACCACATTAAAGGTTATTTTGGAAAATAAAAGCTCACGGTATAGAGGGTAACATATTGGCATGGATAGAAGATTGCTAACAGGAAGTAGAGAGTAGACATAAATGGGTCTTTTTTCTGGTTGGCAGGATGTAACGAGTGAGGTGCCACAGTAATCAGTGCTGGGGCCTCAACATTTTACAATTTATATAAATGACTTGGATGAAGGGACAAAAGGTATGGTGGCTAAATTTGTTGATGACGCAAAGATAGGTAGGAAAGTAAGTTGTGAAGAGGACGTATAATGTAAGGAGGCTACAAAGGGACATATATAGGATAAGTGAGTGGGCAAAGCTCTAGCAAATGGACTATAATGAAGGCAAATGTGAAATTGTCCATTTTGGCAGGAAGAATAAAAAAGAAGCTTATTGTCTAAATGGTGAGAGATTGCAGAGCTCTGAGATTCAGAGGGATCTGAATGTTCTAGTGCATGAATCACAAAAGGCGAGTATGCAGGTACAGCAAGTAATTAGGAAAGCTAATAAAATGTTATTGCTTATTGCAAGGGGGATTGAATACAAAGGTAGGGAGGTTATGCTTCAGCTATACAGGGCACTGGTGAGACCACATCTGGAGTACTGTGTACAATTTTGGTTTCCTTTTTTAAGGAAGGATGTAAATTTAAGGAAGCAGTTCAGAGAATGTTGTGATCTCTGCCGGACAAGCCTGATCCCAGAGTGGAACCCAGCTTTATAGATCCTAACTTTTATTTGTTTGTTTGTATACGTGGAGAGTAGCTACTCAACAGAGTCACAGGAGTCAGCTGATGAACATTTAACAAAATAATAAAACATTTATTAAACAAGAAATGAACTATATTACAATACTCCTTCACCCGCAACTATATCTCTGCAGATATATAGAGGTTTATAAGGATAATACAATTTACAAAAGCTATCTTCTATTCTAATGTCCACAGTAAGTACACAGTCCATGCACCAATGGGCACCCTGTGGTCAGATACACAACACTCTGAAACCACGTGATAGATACCACTTCAATCAGATGCTTTGGATCTCTCCTCAACTCTCCCCAGATGCTTGCTACACTGTGAGCCAACCGATCTCACTGAACTCCATCTTTTACACAAGGGTTTCCAATCTCCACTCTCCAAGAACTTTCCTTGGAATCTTCTCCAAAACCGTGGCTTTCTCTCAGATGCCTTCCGCAAGGGTTCACCTCCAGGGTTTCAAACTCTGCTTCTGCTGTTCCTCTTCCATGGGTTACCACATGCTTTCAAGCTGTCTTCCACACACTCACTGTCTCTCACTGTCTCAGCTGTCAACAGTGCCACTGCTTCACATGCCCATAGCAAAGAGTTACAGACCTTCAGTTGTCTCTTTGGACCTTCTGGCCTCTTGCAAGCTGTTCTCACTTTAAATCTGTTTTCTGCAGCTTTTGTCTCTTTAAATCTGAAGCTTGGAGCGTTTATCTCCGCCCCTCACTCTTAACTTCACTTAACAGGACCTTTTCCAGATTCCTGTCTGCTTAACTTTCCCCTGTTTCTGTCCCACTCCTTTGGCCTTGGGACCTTCTGGTTCTTTTGGGAAATCTGCAGCTCCCTCTCCCAGTGTCCAGTCTCTCTGGGGTCTTGGCTTCAAACTGAACTTAAAACTGCTGCTTCTTTAGTTTTTCTGTGTGTGTTTGTCAGAGGGACCTACCTCTCTGGACCCTTGTTGCTAGATAGCAGCCCAATTCTTGTGTGTTCACCTTAGCTTAAGTCATAAAACTCTCATTAGGAATGCAAGCACCTTTTTAAACTGAAACTAAAACTCAATTTGACCTTTTCTTAACACACAGGTACAGAAATACAAATCAAACTTAAACTTTAAAACTAAAACTCATTCCCAACACCCACAAATACCAATATAACTTAGTTAAACTATTTCTATTTCCTAATAAGAAGGTTTATTAGACTAATAACAGGAATGGGCAGGTTGTCTTAAGAGGAAAAGTTGGACAGGCTAGGCTTGCACCTATTGGAGTTGGAGGTGGCTTCATTGAAACCTTTAAAATCCTGAGGGCTCTTGACAGTCAAGCAGCAAGTGGTAAGAGAACAAATACAAGAGATAACTTGACTTCATCCTCATCTACCTGTCACACCCATCCATCACAATATTGATCAAAGTAACCACCACAAAGTTCTTGTGGAGACAAAGTCCCATTTTCACACTGAGGACACTATCACCATGCAGCAGAATTGTATCCAATCACAATCTGTAGCCTCATGGCCTGGGATATCCCCCATTCTGCTATTAACATTAAGCCCAGGGATCAACCCTGTTTCAATGAGGAGTATAGAAGAGCATGACAGTACCGCACCAGGCATTCCTAAAAATGAGATGCCAACTTGGTGAAGTTACAACACAGGACTATATGCATACTAAAATGCAAAGCAATTTCACAACCAACAGATCGAATCAAAGTCTTGCAGCCCTGCTACGTCCAGTTGTGAATGGTGGTGGACAATTAAACAATTAACAACACCCCCATCGTCAATGTTGGAGGAGCCCAGCACTTCAGTACAAAAGACTAGCTTGAAGCATTTGCAAGCACCTTCAGCTAGAAATGCCTGAAGTGGATGATTCATTTTGATCTCCACTTGAGGTCCCCAGCAATATAGAAGCCAGTCTTCGGCCAACTTGACTTAGTCCACATGATTCTAAGAAATAGCTGAATGCTATGCATACAGCAAAGGCTATGGGCCCCAAAACTTTCAGGCTGTAGAGCTGAAGGCTTGTGCTCCTGAATGAGCAGCACCCCTATCCAAACTGTTCCAGTTGGCATTTACCAACAATATGGAAAATTGTTCAGGTATGTGCTGTCCATAAAAAGCAGGAATAATCTAATCAGGCCCATACTTCCAATCATTAGCAAAGTGATGGAATGTGTTATCTGCAATGATACAAAGCGGCATTTACTCATCAATAAACAGCTCACTGATGCTCAGTTTGGTTTCTGCCAAGTCGATTTGGCTCCTAACCTCATGACAGCCCTTGACACCAAGGCAGCATTTGATAGAGGTATCAAGGGGTCCTTGCAAAATTGAAGTCAATGGGAATCAGAGGAAATCTCTCCTCTGGTTGGAGTCATACTTGGCAGAAAGGAAGATGGTTGTGGCTGTTGGATGCCAATAATCTCCATCCCAGGACATCGCTGCATGAGTTCCTCAGAATAGGATCCCAGACCCAAGCATCTTCAGCTGCTTGAAAAATAACCTTCCCCATGCCCTCCACCCACTTCATAAGGTCAGAAGTGGGAATGTTCACAGATGAATGAAGTGTTCCATTCCATTCACAGCTCCTTAGATACTGAAGTAGTCCATGCCAGCATAAAGCAAGATCTGGACAACATTCAGGCTTGCAATGATAATTGGCAAGTATTTCACCCCACATAAGTGCCAGGCAATGGTCATCTTTTACAAGAGAGAATCTAAGCAGCTCCCCCCTTGACATTGGCTGCTCCCCGTTGGCAGCTAGGGAATTTAAATTATGTAATTAAATAAATTTGCAATAACAAGTTATTGCCTGTAATGAAATGACTTTAAACCCATCTGGTTCACCAACATTTTTAGGGAACTAAATCTGTTGTTTACCCTCATGGGGGAATCTAGAATTAGGGGCTACAGTTTAAAAATAAGGGCTCTCGCATTTAAGATGGAGATGAGGAGGATTGTCTCCTCTCAGAGGGTTGTTAGTTTTTGAAATTCGCTTCCACAGAGAGCAGTAAATGTCGGGTCATTGGATATACGTAAAGCTGAGTTAGACAGATTTTTGATCAACCAAGGAGTTAAGGGTTATGAAAGGCAGGCAGGAAAAGGGTTAGGCCACAATCAAATCAGCTATGACCTTATTGAATGGTGGAACAGGCTCGATGGGCCAAATGGCCTACACTTGCTCTTATTTTACGTGTCTTTTGACCCTACGTTCAGCAGATTCCTATCACTAAATTCAACCACCATCAACACCTTCCATATTCCCAGAAACCTCAGTGGACCACTTACATAAATAATGTATCTGCCGGAACAAGTCAGAAGCTGATTATTCTGCGGCAAGTAACTTAGCTCCTGACTCCACAAAGCCTGTGCACCATCATTAAAGCACAGTCAAGAGCAATATTCTCTTTAAAATTTAGTCGGGGTATGTGACCCTTTTTTAGTACTTAGTCCTTTTTTGCATGGCCACACACATGTGTATTTTATCCCAGTACAAGGCCTGAGCGGTACCTTTCAATTTGATGCGTGGCTGTGCACCCACGCAATTTAGCATTGATCGGGAATGGGTTAGAATACTCCCCACATGTCTGGATGAATGAGGCTTCAACAGCACTTTGGAAATTTAAGATCAACCTTGTCTATCTGCACGAATAAAAAAAGGGATAATAAATGTGTTCAGGCTCAAAATTATCCAGAAGTCTGCTCATTTTTTTCTGTAAAGAAAATCATCCCAAGAGTTCTAGATTCAGCTTTTACTAATTTGAACCTTTGATTCTTTGTCAACTGTCATGATTAGTGTGAAACACTGGTTCAGAAGCACCTACTTCTGTGCACTTATTGGGCGGGATTCCCCCGCCCCCTGCCACCGGGACCTTCTGTCCCACAGCAAGTCAAAGGACTTTTGGCTGGGATGCCGCCTCGCCCATGGCGGGTCCCACCATGACAGGGCCGGAAAATCCTGGCTATTATCTTTTTTTATGTGTAACATCACCTCTCAGTCGCCTCACTCAGATAATCCTCATTTCACTTAAGACTCCGAGAGGCAGTAGACAGGAGAAACTGTTAGCCCACAAGTATGTTTAGGTTTTTTAAACAGTGGTCCTAATTTAAAAAGGCAGTGTTCCAAACCGTTGAAGCATCTATTCCCTGATTTCAGGGATTTCTGCCCGGTGCTGGCATTGAATAAGGTCGAAAAGTGAGTAGTGCCTACGTTAGCTGTAACACATCAAGTTGACGACAATTAGGAGCTGTAGCCCTTGTGCAGACATGTTAAGATTATATTCCAGACTGTCCAGAATTATGCTTCATGAGGAACATACACAAATTTCAGTGTTGCCTTGATAATTAAGTTTCTGGTTGATCTGCAGAGATGTCGACATATTTTAACACTAAGAGTAAAAGTACTGCAACTTGAATGAATGATATCTCAAATTGTTTAGAGTCACTTCAGGCCAATGGGTAAACATTTTCTATTTATGACAGTCTACTCTGACTATATGAGGAGGTGTGATGGTGCAGTGGATAGTGTTCCTGCTTCTGAGCCATATGATGGAACGTATGTTAGAGCCTCTACCATCACTGTCCATAGCTCCACACTACAACATGCAAGTAAACATGCATATTGCCACAACAACTTGGAATCCCTGAGTGAACTGTAGCACACCACTGCTACTCTGACAATATAACAAAGAGTGTCAAATCTGTTGATACTCCATCTTAACTAGAGTGAAGAATGATCTACCCAGCTATGTGGTTCTTTATCTAAATTGACAGCGTTAAATTCAATAGGAAAATCCCTTGGTGTATCTTGTGCTGAATCTGACAATAGAATGTCTTCCTGGATGCAGGAGATTCACTAATCTAGAAATAACCAATAGGGATTCCCCAACTATCAAAATGTGCTCTTTTGCGTATACGTGTGAAAGACCGCACATCTCCCTGAGACTAAGTGCTGTCTCAGGGGCCAGAATTTTCCCGACGGTGATTTGTGGAACCCCCGACGTCATCCCAGTTCATTTAAATCTTTAGGAGGACGGGCGGACAGTGAAAACAGCTGTCCACCCACCAACCTGTCAATGGCCAATTGAAGCCATTGACAGGATAAATAAAATAATGAAAGGCCCTGCCCATCCAACCTTAAGAGATGAGTTTTCCTGAAGGTTTTATTAAATGAATAAATATTTTTGTCACAATTCATAAACATGGCACATGAGGGGACATGTCTAAATAATTGTTACCTTTCTTTATTTAAATATTTCAATATGAACTTAATTTCCCTGAGGTAGCTCCATGCCTCAAGGAGATTTCTGCGCTTTCGCGTGCGTGCGCAAAAGAGCGCAGGCCCTGACTCTCCCTCCTCCCCCCGTCCGCACAGGTAGCGCTCAGCGCTACTGGCCATGCATCACGCTGGGTGGGCCTTATTTGGCCCACCCACGTGAAATGGCGCCACACAGCCGATCATGGGCAGCGATCAGCTCCGCACCCACCCGCGCCCGCTCCCAACCGGCCCGTTCGACGGGCAGAAAACTCTGCCCTATTTTGCCACTATATTGCAGTAAGACTTTTAAACATTGTGCATTGTAGATTAGCACAGTTATTGGTGCAGATGCATTGTAAATAAAAGCCTGATTTGTGTGCAGTTCAATCTTAACCTGACAAGCAATATCTTCCACTGCTTAGAGGACAGCCTAATTACAGCGTTGTATACCATTCATGTCATAGGTCAATGTAGTGATTTGCCTAATTGTCAATAAGCTGTCAGTCACCTTCTCCATAAGAGTTTCTTCACTCGGCATCTATTCCATTTGCATCTTCTGATTTATCACACAAGTTATATGGTTTCTATAGGAGGAAAAACACATTTAAAATTTAATGAACCTGTCTTAAAGAAGTAATATCTGTGGAAAACTTTTATTAAAGAGACTTTGCCCTGATATTAACTTGGAGGTGTACCGAAAGCTGAGGCATCTGATATAATATACAAAATTCTGAAATGAGTCCAGCACATCTGTCAGTGGCATTTTAATGCAGTCATCTCATTTTCACTTGGCTTCTGAGTTATGCGACAGCGGGTATGATGAGCACGCGGGCATGGCATGATCTCAACTCCAGTAATCAAAGGTTCAATCCAAAATGCAGATTTGGAGGTACTTGGGGTTGGCAGCAGGAGGAGAGAAGATGTGATGATGGATTCAGGATGGATTAAGGTTGTGCACACTTTAATGATGCTTCCCTTGACACACTGTTAGTGGTTGTGAGAAGCCAAAGGGAGATCCTTCTCCAATAATGGGAGGAAGGGACTGGATCCAGTGAAGGATGCATTTTAATGAAAGGTGAGTACAGTTGCAAATTCACCTACATCGTACTCAGTGTATCAGCCCAGGCCCTCACTCTGCCTTGTTAAGCCAACTTTTTCATATCACTTCTGACACAGACTTAACATTGCAAGTGCACCCATCCTTCCCTTTTATCCATTCCCTCACATCCCCATCGTTAAGGTGAAATGGTGACTTAGTGGTAATACCACTGGAAGAGTAAGCCAGAGGCACAGGCCAATGCTCTGAGGGGCATGGGTTCAAATCCCACAATGACAGCTGCTGGGGGTAAATTCAATTAATACATCTGGACTATGAAGGTATTCTCAGTAATGGTGCCATGATGCTATCAGCAATTGTTGTAAAAACTCATCACTAATGCCCTTTAGGGAAGGAAATTTGCCACCCTTCCCTGGTTTGGCCTACGTGTGACTCCAGATCCACAGCAATGTGGTTGACTCTTAACTGCCCTCTGAAATGGCCAAGCAAGGCAATTAGGAATGGGCAACAAATGCTGGCCTTGCAAGAGATGCCCACATCCCAGGAAAGAATTTTTAAAAAATCTGTCTGTCACTCACTCTCCTCGTTATGTATTTTATGCATCCTCTGATAGACACCTTAACCAAATACATTACATCCACTGGGTGAACACAAGCTATTGCAGTTACTCATAGGTCTGTTCTTTTTCCCATTGAAGAATCATTTAGGATTATAAAATGATTTAGGCACATTGGCCTGTCGTATCAGAGCTGGCTCTCTGTAAGACCAACTCAGCTGTCGAAGGGTCATGAGGACTCGAAACGTCAACTCTTTTCTTCTCCGCTGGTGCTGCCAAACCTGCTGAGTTTTTTCAGGTAATTCTGTTTTTGTTTTGGATTTCCAGCATCCGCAGTTTTTTTGTTTTTATCAGCTAGTCTCACTGTTCTCCCTTCTCCCCAAAGCCCTACATTTATTTTCCTTCAGATAATTGTCCAATTCTCTTTTGAAAGCTTCAATTGAATCTGACTTCACCTCAATCCCAGGCAGTGCATGCCAGATCCTAACCACTCACTGCATAAAGAGGTTTTCCTTCATGTTGTCTCTGATTGTTTTGCAATTCACCTTAAACCAGTGCTCTCTGGTTCTCAACTGTTCTGCCAATGGTAACAGTTTCTCCCTATCTATTTTGTCAAGATCCCTCATAATTTTGAACATCTCTATCATATCTCCTCTCAGCCTTCGCTTTTCTAAGGAGAACAGCCACAGATTTGAAAATTTATCCATGTAACTGAAGTTTCTCATCCATGGAACCACACTCGTAAAGCTTTTCTTTCTGCACCCTCTCCAATGTCTACAAATCCTTTCTAAAGGGTACTGCCCAGAAAAGGTCACAACTCTCTGTTTATAAAGTGTTTATAAAGATTTATCATAATGTTTTTGCTTTTTTTATGCCTCTATTTATAAAGCCCAGGATCCCATATGCTTTATTAACTACTTTCACAACCTGCCCTGCATAACACTTTCAACAATTTGTGCACATATATCTCCAGGTCCCCTAAACCTACAAATCTTTTAGAATATATTATTTTATATTGCCTTTCCTTATTCTTATTACATTATTTATCACTTCACATTTCTCCATTTTGAAGTTCACCTGCCACATATCTGCCCATTCCACAAGCCTGTCTTTGACCTCTTGAAATCTATCACTATCTTCCTCATAGTTCACTATATTTCCATGTTTTATTGACAAATTTTGAAATTGTGACCTGCACACCTGAGTCCAGATCATGGATATAGATCAATAAAAGCAAAGGTTCTAATACTCACCCCTGAGAAACCCCACTTTTCCTCCAACCCAAAAAAACAATTGCTCACCATTATTCTCTGTTTCCTGTCACTCAGTCAAATTTGTATCTATGCTGGCCATTGTCCCTTTTATTCCATAGGTTTTTACCATGACGACAAATGGCACTTCATCAGATTTTTCAGAAGTCTACATACCCCACATCAACTGCATACCCTCATCCACCCTCTCTATTACCTTATTGAGAAACTCAATCAAATTAATTAAATATGACTTGTCCTTAACAAATCCATGCTGGCTTTCCTTAATTAATCCACATTTGTCCAAGTGCACATCAAATGTGGCAATCAAATAAGGGCTTTCATGCCTTGATTACGGCCATGCACACTCTGGATGTCAACATATCTGCTGCTTACATTGGATGACAGATGGCAGGTGCCTTGGCATACAATGCCACACTGATCTTTCCAATCCCATGCATTCTGAAGGGACTGACATCTCCGTGAAAATCTGGTGCTCTCTTCAATTACCCCAAATACTGTTTCCCCTTCCCAGGCATCTTTCCATGCAAGTGCAAAAGATACAATCCCTGCCCTTTGACCTCCTCTTTCCTCACTGTCCAAAGCCCTAAGCTCTCGTTCAAAGTGGAACAGCGGTTTGCTTATTTCAATTTAGTATATACTATATTTGCTGCCCATAAGGTGCTCTGTTCTACACTGGGGAGACCAAATGCAGATTGCTGACCACTTTGTGGTACACCTCTGTTCAGTCTGCAAGCATGACCTTGAGCTTCCAGTCATTTTAATTCTCCACCTTGCTCTCCATTGACCTAATTATCCAGGGCCTCCTGCATTGTTGCAATGAAGATCAAGACAAGCTCAAGGAACAACATCTTGGGCTGAATCTTACCTATGTTGGGTGGGCTGGGCGGGAGCAGGTAGGGGTGGGTGCAGAGCCGATCACCGCCCGCGATCTGCTGCATGCCGCCATTCTACATGGGCGGGCTAAGTAAGACCCACCCTACCTGTGTGTGAGGGGGGAGGAGAGAGAGTCGGGATCTGTGCTCTTTCACGCATGAGCACGAAAGAGTGCAGCAATCTCCCTGAGGCATGGAGATTAAGTTGATGATGAAACTTTTGAATAAATCAACAAAAAAATAATTTAAACATGTCCCCTCATGTGACAGTGTCACATGAGCTGGGACCTGTTTGTGCATTTAGCAAAATGTATTTAATTATTTTATTAAACCTTCAGGAAACCTCACCCTGCCCGTGGATGAGGTTTCCTGAAAAACACGATGGCCACTTGGGCTCTTCGCCTGCCCGCCAATCTTAAGGTTAGACGGGCAGCAGTGTTAACAATGTCAATTACTTTTTTAATGGCCGTAATAGGCCGTTGACAGTTCACCTGGCGCGCAGCCACCTCCAGCGCGCGCCCACCAAACGCAATATCGAAACGATGCTCAATGTCATTGGGATGCACACCTGATGTCATTGTGCGCTATTTTACGCATCAGCGTGTCGGGCCCGCACTCACACATTGATGGCAATATTCTGCCCCTCATCTTTTGATTAGACACTTTATAGACTTTCACACTCAACACTGAGTTCAATAATTTCAGAATCTGATCTCTGCCTCTGATTTATTTCCATTTGTTTTAATATTACTCTTGTTTGTCTCATGTTTTCATATTTGGACAGCACCTGTTAAGCTACCAGCCCTCTGACTGAGCCCTCAAAATGCTGCCCCAGGGACCCTGTTGGATCCTAGTCACCAGTTTGTTGGATCCTGTTTGCACGCTTTTTGTAAGGGGTGGCTGATATTTTACTCATGATAGAGTTGAGTAGCAGACACTTCATAGGTAGAAACTCTCTGTTTACTTATAAAGGTTATCAGCAGCAACTAAACATGTGCTTACACTTGAAACTCTATCCCTACACTACTAACTACTTTCTATTAACCACAGAGGTAGCCCACATGACTCAGCTATTGGATACTAATATCATGTGATTTTCCATTATAAGATTCTTCTTAAAGGTATATTACACATCAGATTACCACATCCCTCCCCCTTTACTCAAAAATACATTTTATATTTACAATTACAATTTTCTCAAAATAGCAAAATATTTACAAATTCAGTCTTTCCGTGGGTTTCCTTATGTGTGTTGAGTGTCTCAGCTCGACAACTTCAGATGCCTTGTCAGGAACCTCCTTTTCTGGAGTTGTCTGAACATCAGGTGCTTTGGTGGGTGTCTACAGATCTGTATCCTCCACCCTTGAAGGAACAAAAGATTTTTCTGTACTGGGTTGAGTTCTCTTAACAGGAAACGCTGACTCGGTCGCGAACACTGGTGGAATCATTTCTTCGTGCATAGTTTCTCTGTTCCTTAGATGATCCACATGTCTCCGTATGATTTGGCCTTCCAACTGCACGTGATAAGATAGAGGTCCAGCCACGGCACTTATTTCATCTGGTAACCATTTTGGTCCTTCTCCAAAGTTCTTCACCTTTACCGTTTCTCCCACAATAAATTTTCTTTCATGACTATGACAGTCATGTCTAGTTTTCTGACTTCCCTAACTCCTTTCCATTGTCCTCCCTAAATTTGGCATTATTATGCTCAATCTTGTCCTGAGATGGCGTTTCATCAATAATTCTGCAGGTGTGACACCTGTTGTTATGTGAGAGTCGGTCCTGTAATGGAAAAGGAAAACATGCTAGCTTGGTTATTAAGGAATCTCTGGTTAACTTCTTCATGTCCCTTGAATGTTTGAACTGCCCTTTCGGCCAGTCCATTTGAGGAAGGGCAGTATGGTGAAGTTTTTATATGTGTGATACCATTGAGGCTGATAAACCACTGAAACTCAGCACTCGTAAATACTGTTCCATTATCAGAAATGACCACTTCTGGTAGTCCGTTAATGGCTTCAAGCTTGCCACATAGCTTGCAACTGTCTCCCCTGGGGCTCTAATTCTTGATTTAACCTTGAACCTTTGCATCGTTACTGAGGGCTTTGGTTGGGAATGGCCCTTTACCAGGTCCAATAATTCATCAAAATTCCTCAAGTCTGAGGCACTGGGTGCTATCAAATTTCGAATCAAGCCATAAGTTTTATTCCCACATGAACGTAAGACCATAAGACCATAAGACATAAGAGCAGAAATTAGGCCATTCGGCTGACTGAGTCTGCTCCGCCATTCAATCATGGCTGATAAGTTTCTCAACCCCATTCTCCCATCTTCTCCCCGTAACCTTTGATCCCCTTACCATTCAAGAACCTATCTATCTTGGTCTTAAATACACTCAATGACCTGGCCTCCACAGCCTTCTGTGGCAATGAATTCCATAGATTCACCACTCTCTGGCTAAAGAAGTTTCTCCTCATCTCTTTTCTAATAGGTCTTCCCTATTAGAACACCCACCTCTTCTCTTTCCCCGTAATCTCATTTGCTTGGAAAAAGAACGAGAGATGCTCAATATAGTGGGACCAATCATCCGTTCCTGGATTGAAAGGATCAACTCTTCCGAATTGCAGCATGCTGTGAGGGAATTACTTCAACAGTTTGAACAGAACTTTGACTTACAATTGCTGTGCTCCTTGCTTGCTTCTGTTTAACTTGTTTAATCCTTGTCACCAGTTTTTTGGATCCTAGTCACCAGATTGTTGGCAAGCTTGTTGTAAAGGGTGGCGGATTTGGTACTAAGGATAGAGCTGAGTAGCCGACACTTCATAGCTAGAAAAACTGGGCAGAATTTTACAGCCCCGTTTCAGCTGGGACAGGGCTGTAAAATGCGGTGGGCTGTTATAAATGCCATTGATGACAGCCGGAACGTAAAATCCTGCTGTCGTAAAATTCTGCCCACTGTGTTTATTTACAGAGGTACTCAGTAGCAATTACACACGTGCTTACATTTCAAACTCTATCTCTACACTACTAATGACTGACTACAGACTACTAACCACAGGGAAAGCCTGTGCTACTCTGCTATTGGATACTAAGGTCATGTGATCTTCCTTTGTAATATTATTCTTAAAGGTATATTACACATCAGATTACCACAGTCCCACCATATGCCAGAGCATGATTGGCTCTCATATTCACCTCCAGCGGCGAGGCTTAATCCCAACATCAATATTTAGCCCAGCTGTTCACCAATACTCTCTGCTTTTTGTCCCTTAGCAAAATTTGCATCCATGCTGCTAGTCCCTTTAATCTCATGAGCTTTAATTTTGCTTATTAAGTTGTATTTTATCAAATTCCTTTTGAAAGTCCATACATACAACATAACCTGCAGTACCCTCATTAAACTTTTCTATCTCTTTGAGTTATCTAGTCATCTCTCACTATTTCATATCAGGAGACTGCCTACACAGTACTGTGGAACAGTTGTAAACAATATTTGAATCCTAGAAATGCTGCACCTCTTGGAGCTCTATTATACTTGTCACTTTTATTTTCAATGAAGTGCTCACTTTTGCCTCATTTAAAGCAATTCCTGTTGTCCAATTTCAAATTTGCCCGCATAATTCTAAGGTCCATCAATTGGAACATGGTCAGGACAATAATGTGGAACTCTTACTTCCATCTGGTAAGTTTTAATAAAGTGCTTGATAATGCAATTGGCTTCAAAAAGATCAAAACATTTTGAATTCTTATTTTTCACTTTAATGAACAGATACATAGGTTTTCCATGGAACATGAAGGCTTAGCTTATAGCAAAGAACAAAAAGTTTCAGAGTTCTAATGAAAGATTATCTCGACCTGAAGTATTAACTCTGTCTCTTTCCACAGATGCTGCCTGACCTGTTGAGTATTTCTACCACTTGTTGTTTTCCTTTCAAATTGCCAATTGTTTTATAAATGGATTGGTAAAGCTTTTAAGGCTTAGTTAAAAAAAGCAAGTAATTTGCAGAAATGCAAATACAGAAGAGTAAAACCAATTCTGTTTTTCTCTTTAGTCCTAATGTCTAATATTATCTACACTCAAAAAGATCAAATTGTAGATCTCACGGTACACCCTAAAATCTTATATGGTGAGCCTGTGACAGTCTATCATTCTGCCTGAATTGCATGGTAAAAAATCTGTCATAATCTCAAAGTGCTTCCATTTAAAGAAACAACATTCTGTACGCTTCCACTTGGTTTTCACCTCTCCAAATGGAAACATCCTTTTGGACACAGAGCCTTTTCTTTCTCCCTGAATGGCTGTATGAGTAGAGGATGCCAAAGCCATAAGTGCATAAGTGTATGATTTAGTGAAGTATTGTGAAAATACTCTTGAGTAGGCTGCAATTTAGCTTATAAAAAAACAAGTGACCTGCCTACTAATGGGGGGGAGGGGGGTTGGAAATAAAGTCCTTTTGAAGTTTGTTTCTGATATTGTTGCAGTCGGAGGAAAGTTGTTGCTCAGCATAGCACCA
This sequence comes from Carcharodon carcharias, assembly GCF_017639515.1. Taxonomy (NCBI): domain Eukaryota; kingdom Metazoa; phylum Chordata; class Chondrichthyes; order Lamniformes; family Lamnidae; genus Carcharodon; species Carcharodon carcharias. Next base: position 52,258,288 of record NC_054478.1, on the reverse strand, counting down.
TTATTCACAAGTGTCAAGAGTCAATAGCGGGATTATGTGCACTTTGGAATGAAGAATGAAAGATCAGAGGAAGCCTTTAAATTTCAATACAAGATGAAAGGGATAGCTTAGTTTTAAGCAAATCTATTTTATTTCTAATTTAATGTCGTGTTCCATTAGAAGTCAAGCTTGAAGTATTTTTACAAGTGACTTTGCAAAGGATTGCTGAATCAAGCTGCAGTTGTGAAGGCAGAATGATTCAATCAATTTGATGAGAAGCATTGCATGTCCTTATATTAGAGTATTATTATTTAAAAATGCTCAACTCAAATAACCAATTAGTTGGCACATTATTTAACTGCTGGGGCGCTGGTCGTCTAGGCTTAGTGGGCAGTAAATTCCTTCGCTTATCAAGACCTTTAACATCCTTGAGAACATTCTTTTAAATTCTCATCTGTAGAATCTTGGCCACCTCAGCAGCAACAAATGATGATTACATTATTAGCTAGGACCTCCAATTTCAAGCACATTTCAATCCACAGTCTACTGATGCCAAGACAATTGACATTCAAAATATTAATGTGGCATGACTGAATAGAATGTAACAGAAAAGAGCATGGCTTTCGGTTTACTTTAGCTAAAATTTTCAGAATGGAAAAGCAGCCAGTTTATGACAGAGCAGTGGCACAATGTAATGGAGCATCATTGTATGGTGTATGAGCATTATAGAACATCCACTCATGCTTCCAGTGCCCATGCTACTAAACCCCCTGTCTTAGCTTTGTGGCGACCGGGGCCAGAATTTTGTCTCCCAATGGAGTTGTGAATCGGATCACGGAGCACTGAATATAGTTTCTATTTACTGAAAAACAATTTTCCTGTGCCTTCTTGACCCCACATCATTTTCCTGTGGTCTTTCTGCAGGTTGGGAAGGGCTTTAGTGTAAAATGCAGAGGTTGAGGTCCCCATTCTGAGGACCACAGGCAAATAGTATTTCCTCCCACACACAATTTTCATGTGCTGGTGTGGATTTTTGAAGCCCTAAAATAAGGAATCCCCTTGGAAAGCTTGTGAGCACTGGAGGAAGCCTGCTGAGGAGCGGGGAACATTTTGAAAGGTAAGTGTAAATTGTTTTGACACTTTCAACTGTCACTAATAGATGCTGTGTTGTAATTTAGATGTGTTGCTAATGTAGTGATTTAACATAGGATCTGTCTTGCAAAGGCAAGTTGACCATTACATTGACCAACATTGTGTGATTGTTGTCATGCATTACAGTACTTTTCCAATTGTCAAAAGTGCCATGACACATCAAAAATATAAAAAGAAAATCTCCTGTCAGCCGCTGCTGTTATGTTTTGTGCTGTGATTTAAGTCAACTGATAGTTCTGGCTATTAAAAAAAAACTTTACTTGTGAAAGTTGCAAAAAATGTCTGTACCTGCTCAATCATTGATTGACAGACTTTCTGCTTTGAAAATGGAATTGGGACATAATTCTGTTCTATCAGTTTCAGGCAATATGCTGGAAGCTTTTGCCATGACAGGGGCTGTAGCCATTATGAATTGTGTTGCTGTGTTTCAATAGCTGCCAATGGCTTCAGCTCAAGTGGCGGTATATTGATCCAAGAATGACTGAAACTTTTAAGAAACTGTATAAATAGAATATGCCTTTGATATGGTTTCTTATTTGTTTACAGACCTAATAGGCAGTTAAAGATTACTTTTTTTGCACCGGAGTAGCTTTTTTCTTTCCAATATGAATGGTAGTGTATTTGAATTTAGGGTTTTATTAGATTGTTAGAGGTATAATTTTCTTTCCAATGATTTTAAAATAATTTCCATTGCTATTGCATGACTCCTCAGGACTATACATGGTGGATATTGGCTGAGTGGCTATGGACAATACATGGAAGTGTGGAGGTAGCATGAGTGATCTGAGGGGGCATGGGGTGGCATTGCAGGTGATTTTGGGGGTTTAGGGTGTGAGGTTTACATGGCCTTTAAATTATATTGGGAGCTCGGCTGCCATGTTGGGGAACCGAGGTAGGCCTTCTAATCACCCCGCCTCCAGACCGTCTCTCCTCACGCACACCACTATGGCTCGCTAAATGCACTGCAAATCTGGACCCTATGTGAAAAGATAAAAATCCCGGGCAAAGTCACACGTGGGTCGGGTGTACATTTTGGAAGGCACTAAAGTGTGCAGGTTGGGTTTCCCAAGCCAAAAGGAAAATCCAGCCCCAGGATTTCAAATGCACAGAAGCTTCAAAGCAGGATGGTCACATGGGGCAGAATCTTCGGCTCGGCGAGTGGGGGCAGGGCCTGTTCACTGAGGCGTAAAATGACCTGTGTCCCGATATCACTGTGCGTCATTTAGATTTCAGTTCGGCAGGCACACAGCCGAGTACTACACACCCGCCGAACTGCAAAGGCCTATTAAGGGCCCTGGCTGCCTTCGCATTTTTCATGGAGCCTCATCCACAGGCAGGATGAGGTTTCATGAATGATTTAAAATTTTCAGAAAATATTTTATTAAAATTAATGCACATGTCCCAGCTCATGTGACAGTTTCACATGAGGGGACATGCCATAAAAACATTTTCAACACTTTATTAAACTGTTTAATGTGCCTCAGGGAGATTTTTGCGCTCTTTCGCATGTATGTGCGAAAGAGCGCACTCCTGACTCAGGCAACTCTCCCCGTCCGCACAGGGAGCGCACAGCGCTTACAGCCGTGCGTCACACTGGGCGGACCTTAATTGGCCCGCCCATGTAAAATGGCAGCTCCCAGCCACTCAGGGGCGCCAATCAGCTGCGCGCCCACCTGCGCCTGACCCTGCACAACCTCCCCGATGGGGAGAAAATTTTCCCCTTGGCCACAATTGAACCTGAGTCACCAGCAAAAGGAAAAGTAAATAACTTGAAAATGAAAGATACGTGCTAGCGTAAATAAACACGGAAACAATAGCCAGTGTGTATTATCAAATACAGTGTGAATTAACAGGTAGGGAACAATGGATTATCTAGATACCAGCCTGTAACCTAAGGGACAGCTGAGATTCATGGGATGAAAGTCTCCTCTGCCTGCTAATCATGCAAATCTTACATGAAATGAGATTGAGCTGACTCAATCCAGTGAGCAGTGACTTTCAGCACAATTTTATCCTTAATTCAGCTCTAACTGGCAATTCCATGCCACGGTATTGGAAATAGAAAAAAATGTCACAGTGATGCAAGATAGTAATGTTAGAAGATTGAAGCTAAGGCATATCATTTTGTCAGAGCGGAGACAACTTTACTTTGGTTCTAAAAACAAAAAAACAAAAAAACTGCGGATGCTGGAAATCCAAAACAAAAACAGAATTACCTGGAAAAACTCAGCAGGTCTGGCAGCATCGGCGGAGAAGAAAAGAGTTGACGTTTCGAGTCCTCATGACCCTTCGACAGAACTTGAGTTCGAGTCCAGGAAAGAGCTGAAATATAAGCTGGTTTAAGGTGTGTGTGTGGGGGGCGGAGAGATAGAGAGACAGAGAGAGAGCTTTGGTTCTACTGTACCTGATGTAGGAGTGCTTGATGCTGACACTGGGGCATAGAGTGGGAAAAACTGAACTGTCCAGCAGTAACTTTTACAAGCAGAAAGAAAAATCAGAAAGAAAAAAGTGGCAAATACACAAAATCTGTATTAATATTTAAGTAAATTACCAAAGTGGAAGCCGTTAGAAATTAATTAATCACAGGTTCTCAGGGATAAAATGGTTAATTCCATTATATGTTTTGATGCAATTCTGAGTATAATAGTAGATCTTATATAACATTGCCCATGGATAGTCTGGGATAAAACATATTGTTGTGCTTTCTAGCTGTTTATCTGACCTATCCCTTTATCACTATTGCACATGTACTCAAGTGGGCAAAATCCTGGTTAAATGAACAAATGCAAGTAATTTCAGTAACTTGTAGAAAATTAAAGTCATTCAGAGGGAAATTGATAGTTGCTTATAATTTTTCAGACTCCAGGTCAATGACTGGCTTTTGAAGATTACTTTCCATCAAACAGTAACACTTTCAGAATTGACATTTTGAACCATGACTGATATTCATTAGATTTGAGACTTTAAAACCAATTTAAGACTTCACATAAATAGAATTATGTTAAGTGAACCTCAATACCACACACTAAAAAGAGAAAAAGGAAACAAAGCAATGTGAACAGCCATGTTTTTGATCCAGGTCAGCTTGTGTTCAGGACAACTAGGTAAACATGAGGATCTAACCTGTCCTCTGAAAAGGGAATGCTGCAGGTTCCTACTAAAATGATAAGTTTGTAAAATATACTTACCTGCATGTGGAGCTGATTTTCCAGCCCTACACATTAAAATATCGGTAGCCTACTTAGCCTATATGTTATAATACTCCCCTCAGCCTTCAGCCTTCATTGAATTACATAAAATAAACATATTTTTATTATTACTGATCTCAGAGAACATTACCTTCTTTATATTGACATGGATATACCAGAGTCATCTCTTGTGGATTGCAAACCAAGTAACTTTGAAATGCGAATCTCCTGATACCGCCCAAATAAAAATCTCACGCCTCAACTATATCTCATTTATAGTACAAAAAGAACAGACAGCTTCATTTGCTTCAATCTATTTCATGTACTAAATTGCAAAGTTCTGAACTGGCCAGAATTTATACCTACTGTCAGCCCAAAATCAGACCAACTCAAAGGCACACATGCAGGATGGACTTCATTCCCAAATCCTGGTCTCCAAAACTGTTGATTACCGAGACTTGGCTACCCCCACCTGCTTGATCTCCGGTGCAGTGGTTTTTCTCTTATTACCATTTTCTGCTGCTTCTTACAGGAGTGGAAAGCAGAACAAAGGAGTGGAAGTCAAGTAACTTGCATGTTGTCCACATATACAACTAGTACATGAGCACATTGTGTCAATTAAGTTAGTGGACAGTAAGCTTGAAGCAAGTGTTGGACAGAATTCCTTTCTCAAAGTGTGATAAATATTTGGAATAATCAATGCGACAGGTAGACAGTTAATGTTTCAGGCATAAACCTTGTGGTAACGTTTTAACAAAAGGTCAAACCCAAAATCAATACATTTCTCCTTCTAAATGTCAATAGGTCTACTAAGTATTTCCAGCTTATTCTTTTAAAATTCCACTCCATGCTTGGTAATAGATCCGTTCCACTAGATTTACCATGCTCTGTTTCATATTGTGAGACAGATGCTGTCAGCCAGTTGATTAATATAAGTATGTAAACTGGCTGTAGATGGTGTGATAAACAGCTAACACAATATTTTGCATAATTTTAATCAGAACTGCTTTTATACTTTATTAACTTTTTTCACTGAACATAAGCGATTTCATGTTGGGAAAGAAAATACTTAATTGTTGGATTTCACTACTTTAGCTGAAAGCAGAATCTTGATCTGGGGTCTGAAATTTCATGACCATCCCAGTGCACTCCTGCCATAACTCTGACAGTAACATGGTCGAATGGCTGCAGGTTAAGCCAAGACACAGTGTATCTGGGTCCTGGCCTGTGTTCAAATTCTTGAATAGCTTTATAAGGAGTAAAACCTCACCCCACCCTTTACATGGTCAGTGGAATGGAGAGAGTGGAAGTAGGAAGGGTCTGGGATCTGGGGCTTCTATTAGGAGTCCCTGCAAATTTGATCAGTCAGGAACCTGGTGCAAGAAAAAAGATGTATACTTCCCTCAGAATTTATAGGAGTGGGGCCCACCTTGAAGCTCTAGGTTTTGGTCATGGTTCCTTGGGTCTGTAAAGATAGACACAATTTCACAATTTCTCTTTCATATTGACCATATTAACCTTCTTTCAAAGGCACCAGGTGTCAGACTTTCTGCTCTGCATTGGCCTGCAAACATCAGAGATAATCCCGAGTAACTCAAACACACAGCACGGTTATTCAAAATGATAGATCCTCCCAGGACCCTGCATATTCCTGGATGGTCAATGCTGAAGTTTCCCAGCTGGTGGAATCTTAATGTTATTAATGGAATCACTGCCCAAAGACTCTCAGGGCCCTGGGGTTTATGTTCAATTTTGGAACACTTTGCGTGGCCCAGAACATTTTGAAAGGTCATATCATAAGATAAGATCAATTCTGTTGCCACAGTGGCAATTATCATACCCCAAACTGCTAGTTAACCTTACTTTAAATTAGAATAAAATACTTTTTGTTTGTTCATTGTGTTACTGAATGCTCCCCTGTTTAAGATAAAATGTGATTGATAAAGTGTCTTGCTTAGTCTTCAGACACCATCTCCTTTAAATGATTGCCCTTTTAAAGAGATAAGATTAAATTCTTTAATCTGGAATTTTAATTAGATTTCCATTTCACTTTTTCAGTGAAGCAGGTTATTACTTGTTTTGTTAAATGTGTTTTATCCTCCAGAATAAAGACAGCAGCAGCAGGAGAGAAATGGTGATTTTTAACATTTATAAATCATTGTGTCACTCCTGACCAATCAGGGATGATATTTAATGCTATGAGAGTAGGTTGTCAAATTGTTGATAGATGCCATTAATTTAATCTTGAACAGCATGTGTAGAAATTATTCATAAAAGAGAAACGAAATGCTCAGCTTCATTATACCACAATGTAATATTCTTTTCCTTGGTGTCCCTTCGCAGGCCATGCCAGACTAACACATCATGCATGTGCACTGATTAAAAAATGTTTGATTATCAAACCCCAATGATTGCTCGTGTGGAAAGGGAATTGTCATACAGAAAATGGTATTGAACTTATTTAGAATGGATACACAGAAGGAGGCCATTCAGCTCATTGTGTACCTGCTTGCTGTCTGCAAGAACAACTTAGCTATTCCCCAAAAGATCTGCAAATTTTCCAACTTCACGTGTTTTTTCCCTTTTGAGAGCCGTGATTGAATCTTGCTCCCTAACATTTTTAGGTGGTATATTCCAGGTACTAACCACTTGCTGTGGTTATGAAGTCCATTTTTTCCTGTGTCCTCGTGTGCTAAGTTAGCAGACAGTGGAGATTATAACACTTAACATACAGGATGTTCCACTGCTTGTTACGTTTTTTCCCTAGCCAGTAACAAGGGTGGGACACTCTTGGAGTGTTTTGATGGGTCAGTTCAATGGTCAATGAGCAATCAGTTTTTCAGTCAGTCAGCCAACAAATGTCCCAGGTGAGGGACGCAAACAAGGGACATCAACTGGTCCCAGTTATGTTAAAAGAAAGGAGCAGACAAGCTTGCTCCAAGTTAGTGAAAAGACTGCTGGGAGCCAACTTTAAGTGAAGTGGGCACGAGAGAAGTCCGGAAGATCCACAAAGGCAGCTGAAGGTTGGTGATTCCATGCTGTGGGCTGTTGGGGCAAAGTACCCTTTTGGAGCAGTAGTGTTCTGCTTGGCGTGGCCGAAGATCTGAAATTGTGCTTGTAAGTTTATGCTTGAGTGTGCTCGGAAATCCAGGAGAACATAATCTCGGAAGGCAAAATTGAAACCCTACGAGGTGAGCCATCATTGAAGGTGCCTGAGGTGGAGTTACTTTGGAGAGATTTCCATGATGAGGTCTTCGAAGTTGAAGACTGGAAGCCCTCATGAGAGAGACAAAATTTCAATGAGATGGATTGACTCACAGTACGATTAACATCTGGGTGGGTTGTTGAGAAATCCATAGAATCTGTTTTGGTCTCATATGTCATTTATTGTGAGGTGTGGTGTGTCCACCCACAGTTTGCCTGTTAATTCACATGTACCTCATATTTATCCTGAATTTTAGAGTTTAAGATATATGTTGTAAATTTTTTTTTGGTTTTTCTGAACTTTTATAGTAACATTTAATTTTGTATGTTCAAAACCCAAGGAATCTTGTGGCTTTATTCACTTAGTAAGTGTTTTAAATTTCAAACTTTGTCTCTTTTAAAAAAAATGTTATTGGTCACTAACCTGATCTCCCGCACAACCTTTGGTCTGGCCAAGGATCGTAACATTATGTAAAAACATTTCTCCTCATGTCGCCAAAGGTTATTTTGCCATTCACCTTATATCAGTGTCCTTTGATGTTCAACCCTTCTGTCAATGGGAGCAATTTCTTTCTATCTACTCTGTCTAGGCACCTCGTGATTTTTAACACCTTAATCAAACCTCTTCTCAATCTTCTCTTTTCTTTTTTTTTTATTCCTACTAGCGGTATTTAAATGTTCATAGAAAGAGCTTCTTAGTTGCCTATCTCTTCTCATACTCTTTCTTAGCATTTTTAACTTAAGAGTGTTCCTTGATCTTTTCCATGGCTAGCATAAACTCTATAATACTGTGGTCACTGCTCACCAAATGTTCCCCTACAGACAGTAAATCCACTTGACCCAATTCATTCCCCCGAATCAGATCGAGCATTACCTCCTTCCTTGTTGGGTCAGCAACTAAAGAAAAATCACTGATTTATTTTTCCTCTTTCCCTCTGATCTTTCAACATTCACCCTGGTTCTCACTTGTATTATAAACTTGACATAAGAACATAAGAAATAGGAGCAGGAGTAGACCACATAGCCCATCGAGCCTGCTCCGCTATTCAATATGATCATGGTTGATCTTCAGCACCATTTTCCCTCCCATTCCCCATACCCTTTAATTATCTGAGGGACCAAAGATCTGTCTGTTCCAGCCTTAAATATATTCAGTGATGGAGAATCCACAACCCTCTGGGGTAGAGAATTCCAAAGATTTACAATCATTTGAGTGAAGAAATCTCTCCTCATCTCAGTCCAAAATAATTGGCCCCTTATCTTGAGACTAAGACTCAAGTGTTGTAGATTCCCCGACCTATGGAGATAATCTCTCAGCATCCACCCTATCAAGCCCCTTTAGAGTTTGGTAGGTTTCAATGAGACCAACTCTCATTCTTCTAAACCACTCAGAATATAAACCCAATTTACCCCGCCTCTCATCATAGGACAATCCTGTCATTCCAGGGACCAATAGTGAACATTCCCTGTATCACCTTCAATGCATGTATATCCCTTTTTAATATGGAGACCATAACTGCAGATAGTAGTCCTGATGCGGTCTCACCAAAACCCTGTGCAACTGAAGCACGATTTCTTTGTTCTTGTGCTCCAATGCCCTTGCAATTAAGGACAATATGGTATTTGCCTTCCTAATTGCCTGCTGCATCTGCATGTTAACTTTCTGTGTTCCATGTACAAACACACCCAAGCTGCTTTGAACACCAACACTTACAGGTTTCTCATCTTTTAAAATATATTCTGTTTTTTTATTCTTACAACCAAATTGAATAACTTCACACTTCCCCAGATTAACTCCATCCGCCATCTTGTTTCCCACTCACCTAACCTGTCTATATCTCTTTACAGCCTCTCTGTGAGCTCCCTACAGCTTACCTTTCCACTTAGCTTGAAACCTGTCCTAGACACACTTTTTCTGCATCATCTTACTCTCTATTTCTTTTGCCATCCAGGGAGCTCTGGTTTTGGTTGCCCTCACTTTCCTCCTTATGTGAATATAATCTCAACTGTGCCCAAACTATCTCTCTTTAAAGGCAGCCCATTGTTCTGCTACCATTTTGCCTGCTAATCTTGGATTCCATTTTACTTGGACCAGATTTTTTCTTGCCCCACTGAATTTGGCTCTCCTCCAATTAGTTATTTTTACCTTAGAGTGTTCCTTGATCTTGTCCATGGCTAACCTAGACCCTACAATATTATGATCACTGCTCACTAAATGTTCCCTGATTGACACTTAATCTACTTGACCCACATCATTCCCCTGAACCAGATCCAGCAATCCCTTCTTTCTTGTTGGGCTAGCAACATAACAATCAACAAAATTTCCCTGAACACTTCAGAACTGCTTGCTCTCTCTCCTTTATACGATCACTATCCCAGTTCGTATTAGAAAATTGAAGTTCTCCACTATGAATACTCTGTAGTTTTGACACCTCTTTACCTGCAAATTTGATCCTTTATACTCCTTTATTATGGTCACAAAGAAAATATCAAATTTAACATTTCTTTATGTTGCAAGTGACAGTTTAGATATATTTGTCATGGGGCAGAATTTTTAGGTCGACAAGTGGGTGTGATTGGCGGATCTGGGATCGGCTGGGAACAGACCGCTGACTGTGATTGGCCTCCAACCACGATTTCAGGCTGACTGGCCAATTAACGGCCAGCCAGCGTGAAATGCGCGCTGAGACGCTCAGCACTGCCGGGGTGGGGGCAGGCACTGACGTTAGTGCAGGAGAGGCCGAGCGCTGACAGAAAGCACCCTGAAGGCAGAGAGTTGCCTTCATGGCACAAGATGAGGTAGAGCATGCTCCAAGGTTCTCAGACACTGCACTGGAGACCTTGGTGGAGGAGATGCAAAGAAGGATCAAAGAGCTGTATCCGCAGTGGGCTGGCAATCTTTCAGACAAAAGCTCAGAATGCAGTGGAAGCATATAGCTATGGAAGTTAATGCCAGGAGACAAGGCCTGGGGACCTGGATGCAGTGCCACAAAAATCCCAATGATAGGGAAAAATTGTTCACACTCGTGAAAGGATCAACAACGAGAGGGCACAGGTTTAAATTAATTAGTAAAAGAAGTAATAATGATGAGAGGAAAACCTTTTTCATGTAGTAAGTGGTTAGGATCTGGAATGCTGTGCCTAAGTGTGGTGGAGTAAGGTTCAATGGAAGCATTCAAAAGGAAATTAGACTGTAATCTAAAAAGGAAGAATGTACGGGGTGAAAGCAGGAGAATTAAATTAGGAGAGTTGCTCAGTCAGAGAGCTGGAGCAGACATGAGAGGCCAAATGACCTCCTCCTGTGCCATACCAATTCTGTAATTCTGTGGTTCTAAGTGATTAGATTTTGTGAATTCATCTTCAAATGCCATGTCTCCCTCACTGCACTACTTGCCTTAATGCACCACACCTTCATCCTCACTTTCCTACGATCTCTATCAATCAGCACTTAACTAAAATTCATAGCTACACTTTACTCTCTTAGCACTAGCATTGCTAAAAGCCTGAGACTCACATCTCACAGCTTGCACACATTGCCAGCTAATTAACTATGACAGCCACGTCACTCATATAGATAGCACCACATTCATAGGAACATAGGACTTAAGAGCAGGTGTAGGCCATTCAGCCCGCCGAGCCTGCTCTGCTATTCAATAAGATCATGGCTGATCTGATCGGGGTCTCAACTCCACTTCCCTGCCTTCCCTCTATAATCCTTGACTCCCTTGTCTATCAAAAATCCATTTACCTCAGCCTTGAATAAATTCAATGAAACAGTCCCCACTGCTCTCTGAGACAGAGAATTCCACATACGACCCTTTGAGTGAAAACAAAAATTCTCATCTCTATATTAAAAGGGAGACCGCTTATTCTTAAACTGAGTCCTCTGGTTCTAGCCTCCCCCACAAGAGGAAACATCCTCCAGGTATCCACCCTATCAAGTTGCTTTAAGATTTTATGGGCAGAATTTTACGAGTCAGTGAGCGGGGGCGCGGCCCACTCGCTGACGCGTAACACGAAGCTCCCGACGTCACTGCACCTGATTTAAATTTTTAGGAAGGCGAAAGCACAGTAAAATCAGCTGCGCGCCCGCCGACCTGTCAATGGCCAATTGAGGTCAATTAAGTAATTAAAGGACCTGCCCGTCCAACTTTAAGGTTGGTGGGCAGGCCATAAGCCCAGACAAGAACTAGAAAAAACATGAAACCTCATCCACGGGCGGGATGAGGTTTCATGCAGGCTTTAAAAAATGTTAATAAAGATTTTGTAAAAATTATGGAAGTGCCCCAACTCATGTGACATTGTCACATGAGAGCACATGTTAGGGAAATTTTATTTTTCTATTTTAATCTTTTTTTACATGTACAGCCGATCTCCCTGATGCAGCACTTAGCCTCAGCGAGATGAGTGTGTTCTTTCGTGCGCATGCATGAAAAAGCACACTCACGATTTTGGGAATCCCCCCACCTGCACAGGGAGCTCAGTGTGGATGTCACACCGGGAAGGCTTTAATTTTCCCGCCCACGTAAAATGGCGGCGCGCCTCCAATCGGGGGCACCGATCGGAAGCGTATCTGTACCTGCCAGCCCATCAACCTCCCCCCCAATGGGGAGAAAATTCAGCCCTATATGTTTCAATAAGATCACCTCTCAGTCTTCTAAACTCCAGTGGATATCACAGAATCACAGAATTGTTATGGTGTAGAAGGAATCCATCATGTCTGCACCGGCTATCTGAGCATTTTAACTTAGTGCCAATCTCGTGCCCTTTTCCCCGTAACCTTGCACATTGTTTCTATTTAAATAACCATCCAATGCTCTCTTAAATGCCTCAGTTGAACCTGCCTCCACCACACTCCCAGGCAGTGCATTCCAAACCCCAACTACTCGCTGTGTGAAAAAGCTTTTTCTCACCTTGCATTGGGTGTAAACTCAATCTGTTCAACCTTTCTTCATAGGTAATCCATTCACCCCAAGGATGAGTGGTGTGAATCCTCTCTGTACTGCTTCTAATACAATTATATCCTTTTCCAAATTAGGATACCAATACTGTGTACAGTATTCCAGATGTGGTCTCACCAATACCCTGTACAGCTGCAATAAAACTTCCCTACTTTTATATTCCGTTCCCCTTGCAATAAATCTCAACATTCCAACTTTTTGTGCCTTGTGTACTTGGATACCCAGATCCCTCTGTACCACCGATTTCTGCAATCTCTTTCCATTTAAATAGTATATAGCTTTCCATTCATTCTGCCAAAATGGAGAAGTTCACATTTTCACACATTATACGCCATCTACCAAATTTTTTCCCATTCAATTAACATATCCTTTTGTGGGCTCTGCCTCTTCTTGACAACTTACTTTCCAACCTACCTTGTGTCATTGGCAAATTTAGTTACCATGCATTTGGTCCTTTCATCCAAATCATTGATGTAGATTGTAAATAGTTGAGGTCCCAGCACTGATCCCTATGGCACTCCACTAGTTACAGCTTGCCAACCTGAAAAAGACTCATTAATCCTACTTTCTGCTTCCTGTTAGCTAACCAATTTTTTATATCATGCTATTAAGTTACCCCCTGCATCATGTGCTCTGATCTAGATTAGTAATCTTTGGTGTGGCACCTTATTAAATGTCTTTTGGAAATCCAGGTATATCACATCTACAGGTTCCCCTCTATCTACCTTGCTTTTTGCTTCCTTAAAAAACACTAATAAATTAGTTGAACATGATTTACCTTTCATCAAACCCACCGCCTCTACCACCTAGAAGGACAAGAGCAGCAGATGCAAGGGGACACCACCACCAGCAAGTACCCTCCAAGTCACACACCATCCTGACTTGGAACTATGGGGGTGCATTTTACAGGAGGCGGGGGGTGGATAGCTTGCCCACCCTCCGGAAGTAAAGTCAGCATGCTGCCATCATGTTTCATGCCAGCCTGCCCCACAGCCATAAAGCCCGGCAGGCAGGCTTCATGAGGGCAAAATTGGACTTCCTCCCATCACTGGGGAAGAAGTACTGAGCTCTGGAGCTGTTGACTAATCCGATTGGCTGGCAGCTCCATCAGTCCCAGCAGCACCAAGAGCACATTAGTTGCTGCTGCCGGGACTGCAAGAAGAGATGGTAAGTCCGGGGTCTTGGGCAGGTAGATTTTTGGCAGATGAGGAAGGGGGCGGGTGTTGGATTTAAGGCTGCGGGGGGTTAGGGAGAAATGGGGGGTTCAATCTTAGGGGGGGCTGCCCCTCGATTAGCAAAGGGCAGCACTCGAAGATCAAAGCCCCCCCCATTCCTTCCTGCCCTTTGAGAAGTACATTAAAAAAATCAGGCTGCCTATTCCCACCTGGCTGCCCACACCAAACATTTTATAGCGTTGGCAGCATATTGTCAGGGTCAATTGGCTTGGTGATAAGGCTGTTTCTTCACTGTCACTGGGTCAAAATCCTGGAACTCCCTTCCAAACAGTACTGTGCATGTTCCCACAAAACATGGACTGCAGAAGTTCAAGAAGGCAGCTCACCACCACCTACTCAAGGGCAAGTAGGAGTGGGCAATAAATGTTGGCCTAGCCAGTGACACCCACATTCCATGGACAAAAAAAAATGTTGACTTTGCCCAATCACATTATGATTTTCTAAGTATCCTGCTAGACCTCCTTAATAATGGATTCTAGCAATTTCCTGATGACAGATTTGGGCTAACTGGCCTTTAGTTCCTTGCATTCAGTCTCCCTCTTTTCTTGAATAAAGGTGTTACACTAGCAATTCCCCATCTGCTGGGACCCTTCCAGAATTCAAGGAATCTTGGAAGATTATAACCAATGTAACTACCATCTCTGCACCCACTTCTTTTAAGACATCAGGATGCAGGCCTTCTATCCCTGGGGACTTGTCAGTGTTTAGGTTTAGTAGTTTTCCCAGCATTTTTTCCCTGGTGATGATGATTGTTTTAATTTCCTCCCTCCCGTTCATTTTTTGATTTTCAACTATCTTTGGGAAGTTTTCTAACTCTTCTACAGTAAAGACAGACACAAAATATCTGTTCAATGCCGATGTCATTTCTTTGCTTTCCATCAACAATTCGCCAGAGTCGCCCTCTAAAGGAGGAGCACCAGCTTTAGTTACACTTTTCCCACTTAAATACTTGTAGAAACTCTTTTTATGTTATTGGCTAGCTTTCTCTCATTCTCAATTTTCTCCCTCTTTTTTTTTAATCGTTCTTTGCTGATTCTTAAAATTTGACCAATCTTCTGACCTACCACTATTCTTTGTGGATTTGTACAGTGCTTCTTTCAAATTGATACAATCCTTAACTTCATTATTCAGCCACAGATGATGCATCCTTCTCAAAAAATCATTATTTTTGATTGGGATAAATCTTTGCTGAGAGTTATTAAATATTTCCTTAAATATTTCTGTCACTGCACCTCTACTGTCCTACATTTTAAACTAATTTCCCAGCTCACTCTGCTTTCATTTTTTTATAATTACCTTTGTTCAAGTTAAAACACTAGACTTAGACCCACACTTCACCTCTTTAAACTGAACATGAAATTCTATTGTCTTATGAACTCTGTCACCTAAAGGTTCCTTTACCATGAGGCTATTGATTAATCCTGTCTCATTGCTCACTCCCAGGTCTAGAATAGCTTGCTCCCTGGTTGGCTCTAGAATGGACTGCTCTAAGATATTGTCCCGAATACACTTTATGAACTAATTTTCCAGGACACCTTTGCCAACCTGATTCTTCTAATCTATGTGTAGATTAAAGTCACCCATGCTCATTGCAGCACTTTCCTTACATGCCCAATGTTGTTCTTCTTGTATACTCTGTCCTACTGCATAACTACTTTTAGGAGGCCTATGAACTACAATGCTTCGATTTATAAATTTGGTTTGGAATGTTTACCTTGTGCTGGCTTTATTTTTGCATGTTGACTAAAAAGACGCTGAGATGTACAAGGATTGAGGGAATGGACAGTATTGGATTGCTAATGAATGGGGAATTGGGATGAGTTTCCTACTATCACAGTCGGGCAACTTGTTCACTGACAGTCTGGCCAAAAAAGGGCTTTATAGGTTGCCTCTTTCCTTCCTCTTTCTCCTCCTCCTGCGGCTACTTCTACTCCTCCTTTGTGTGTTACTGTATAGCTGATGACAAGAGTTGTCTCCTTATTATGACATGATAGCATGGGAAAGCCACCATGAATCTTGACACCAAGCAGAAGTACAGCAGAGCTCCTCCAGAAAGGTCCAAGCAGTGGAAGCATTGTTTCAGCAGGCCAACTGTTTGCTTTACAGCATTTTGTGCAGCAACATGGCTTTTGTCATATGCATGCTGTCTACATCTGCTTGGGCTGTGCACTGCAGTCTTCAGCCATGTCATCTGTGGATAGTTCTTGTCTCTCTGTAGTCACCCTCTTGTTTGTCATGGGGCTCAAAAGCAAATGGAGCAGGAATTACCTCAGAATGAAGGTATCATGACTGTTGCCACATGCGGTGCCCTGGAAGTGATGTCTGTACAGTCAACGGTACCTTGTATCATGGGGAAGCCTGAAATACGCATGAAGCTGTGTGTTCATTCAGCTTGTTGCTCTTTGGTAAGAGAGAATGAAACATAATTAGCTCACTTGGAATAGAGAGCATTAGTGACTTCCCCTATGCAAGAGTGGACAGCAAACTGTGAAATGTTGCAAATATCTTCACCTTCAACCTGGAAGGAGCTCAATTTATAAACGTTCATTCTCACAGTCACTTTCATAGTCAGTGACAATGCTGTCCTCATCTTGCTCTGAGGTTGTAGTTGTGACTGCAGCAGGTGGTTGATTTCTGTGAGGACGTCCTTATTGAATGCACAGGTATATCTCACTTTGTTTCTTGCTGAGGTTAAGGTAGGAGAATTGCTCCCTGAACACCCTGGACACACATGGCTTCCTGCTGAGAGCCTTTCTCTCCTAATTCTCCTGTTCCTTCCAGCAGCTTCTCTGCTCTGGATACCCTCTGTTTACACTCACCATGTAATATTGTGTTCCAAGGGAAATGTCTATGAGAAATTGGTTTATACAGAATCTGTGAAGTTAGGAAAAAATTCCTTCAACACCAGCTACGCCACTCCCTGTGGACTTTAGCAATTTTAAACAACAACACAAACTACAAAATAGTTGCACAATTTTAGAAGCAGTCAGTAAAAGCCCAAAACTAAATGCATGTTCAGCCATGCATGATTAGGAAATGATGCTAGCTGGGGCATTGAGCTCCGAAATGGCAGTACTGCCATTAAATCAGTGTTAAATGCTGATTGACATCATGATCTGCCAACTCCACATACTTCCGATAGATGCTCACAGCCTTCAATAATATCGTGTCCGATATGTTAACTCCATAAGTGTGCACACATGCCACGGATGTCATTTTGGACAACTAAGGGCATTCAAAGTACCCAAAAAATCACTACAGATCCTAATTTTGCACCCCATAATCTTTAATTGCTTCTCTTAAACATACATGTACATGAGTACACTGGGAAGGGGTATCTTCATCATATATTATTGTATGAAAGCTGCCAATTATATATTTTTCTTTATTTGTATTTCTTTAAAATTGCATGGTTACAGATTTGTAACAGTGTATAGTTATCAAGTATGACAACATATTTGCTGGACTCTTTCATGTGCACTTGAACTGTTATATCATCTGTGAAGTCACTCATAAAATGGAACTAGAAATGTGTTAAGGAACTGAAGTAATGACTATTAAAATGGTCAATGCAAAGTGTCTCCAAATTACACCATTGTGATGTAACACTAGGTCTAATTTCCTTATGAATTGGTCTGAAGATCATTTCAATTTAAATTCCCCATCTGTAAATTAGCATATTTTAATACTATTATCATTAATCCATATCAAGTAAATTCATACAAAAAGAGTGAACTAATGGATTGTTGTACCTTCAGTTCTGCAGAATTACTTAGAAGTTGAAGTAGAATAGCCTGAGATGAATGCAGTCCTCTAGGTTTTAATGAATCACTTCATTTGTTGAGAGGTTTTAATAAAATGATATTAACATTGACAGTTTGCTTTAGCAAGACCAATTGGAGAGTTCTGTCAAGCTGCTTATAGCAGTCAGATATGAATCTATAACATTATAGAGATAGCTTCCAAAGAGGCCAAGTTATGTAACTTTTTTTCTCTGCTACATAATTGTAGTAGCTCACGACTATTTGAGCTGGGGAATATGGAGTACATCAGCTATAAATATCCATTTTTGACAAGTACTGATTTGATTCTGTATCAAAAAGGTCATTGAAAGTCCTTGGGATAGATTTTGACCTTTGGATGGCTGACCATTGGTTGGAAAAATGGAGAAGCTCAAGCCATTTTGAGGCTTGGACCTCATTGGCATGAGCCAGGGAAGCTGCTCACTTGAACAGACATCACCCTATAACTCACCAGTAGATCAGCAGAGTCCCATGAGTATTCATTCATTACTACACTTCAGTCCGTTTCCTAGCCATGTCTAGCATCTGCTCTGAATCCCCAAAACTTTAAGGACAAAATTTTATGCCTCATGGGTGGGCATGCACCTGACCCGAATGGATGTGAAATAGCCCTAACATCGTCCCGCACATGAACAATCTTCAAGTTGGTGGGCGCGCGCGGCAGTCGGAAGCACGCCTGTCTACAATTAAGCCGACAATTAAGCCCATTAAGGAGGCAATTGAAAGTGATTTTTCATGGCCCGTCCGCTTTTACGGTTGGTGGACAGGCCAATTGGCCAGGTGGCCTTTACATTTTTGCTCAAACCTCGATTCAGGGTGGGATGAAATCTCCATGGGGAAATAAAATAAAAAGATATTTGGGGACTATTTTTTTTTGAAGTATGCTTTCAGGTGTTTGATTGTGCTGCATTTTGCAGCATCTTTGTTGTTTTGTTTTTCTGTGGAGGCCTGCAGCTCCCTAAAGCACCTGTCTGTCTTCAGGGAGCTCAGTGGGAGCATTCACCAGCACCCACGGTGATGTCGACGCCCGTCCTCTTCCCACCCCCACCAGCAGTGCTGAGCCTTTCTCAGTACGCTTTTCATGCTGGCTGGCTGTTAATTGGCCAGCCATTGTGAAATCGGACAGGGGCCTGTTTCCTGTCTGGTCTTGGGCCCACCAATCATGCGTGTCCAATGAGTGAAAAATTCAGGCCTAATTTTAATTAGTAGCCTTTCACTGGAACTTTATGAAAAATCTTTTGGAAGTAGAGATACAAAAACTTAAAAAGCTGGCCACAATCCATTTGAGTTGTTACTTCCTCAAAGAAGTCAAAGAGATTATACAGGCAGAATATTCCCCATGTTCCATTCTGACTGTTAGAAACTGGGTTATAGCTGGTACAAGTGATTCTTGAGTTTACACCAAATAAACAATTCCATCGCATTATATGGAATAGAAAAAAAGACTAATAGGTTTGAAGTTGAGTAGAATATTGCTGTCAGCATGCGGGGGTGGGCCCGACACACCGACGCGTAAAATGACGCAAGATGATATCAGGTGTGTGTCCTGACATCATCGCGTGTCATTTTGAAATTGCGTTTGGCGGGCGTGCACCAGAGGCAGCTACGCCGAACTGTCAACGGCCTATTAAGGCCATTAAGAAAGTATTTTACCTGATTAACAATCCTGCCCGTTCAACCTCAAGTTTGGCGGCAGGCGAAAAGCCCAAGCGGCATCTACGTTTTCCAGGAAACCCCATCCATGGGCGGGTGAGGTTTCCTGAAGATTTTATAAAATTAATAAATAAGTTTGTTCACCTTCACAAACATGTCCCTGCTCATGATGCACTGTCACATGAGGGGACATGTTTAAATAATCTTTTACTTTATTATTTAAAAACTTTTATTTTGTACTTCATCTACCCGAGGCATCTCCAAGCCTCAGGGAGATTGCTGTGATCTTCCGTGCACATGCATAAAAGAGCGTGGGCCCCAACTCTCCCTCCTCCCCCTGCCTGTTCAGTTAGCATTGAGGGCTACCGGCCGTGCGTTATGCTGGGCGGGCTTTAATTAGCTCCGCGCCCGCCCCCTCTCACTCCCGACATAGGTAAGAATAAGCCCGTTGTCTGTGTCTATTTTGTCACCGTTTTTGAGTATGGGTGCCACATTAGTTTACTCTTTAGCTTAGTTTAGAGAGTCACCTGTGCCTTGTGATGCATAAGGTAACCTATTCTTTTTCCATTGCTGAATGTTTAAAGGAAGCCCTTTGATTCCATTCTAAATTTTTCCCTGACGGTGGCATCTTTTTTGATTGTCCTGTAATAGATCATTCTCTGTCCTCCATGCCTCTCTTTGCCTCTAATGGAAATCTAAGGTGTACTTCATGCTTTGCCAAGAGCTACCTCAATGGCATAACCAAACCACTATAATTGCCTCTATGTGATTACTGAGTCCATATTCAGCTGACTTAACAGTAGTGTTGAGAGCACAGTAGCATGGACCTTCTTATTTTAAGGAGCTTTAATTTCCATTGGAGTGGATAGTTAGTTATTGGGAACTCCAGCCGCTGCTCTCTCGCCTGACCTTCCGACTCAGGCAGGGTGAGATCTGTGTAGCGCAAGCGGGTTCCTACGGCCATCTGTCCAGGGCTGCAGCATTGGAGGGAAGGAGGACACTCCCCCTCTTTTATGGCACTAGCTGTCATAAAGCAGGAATGTTTAAAGGTCCAGCAACTGAGCAGCCAGTGAGAAGGTAAATTTATAAGGCAAGTGGGCAGGTTTGGCAGGGTGAAGGTGAGGGGAGGGGGTAAGATGGGTTGGAGGGGCCAGGTGGCCAGTAGGGGTTGGTTGGGTGGTTAGGGGGAAGAATTTGAGGGGAGGGGCAGACAGTGGGTGGATGGTCAGTGGGGGAGGCTAGTCGATGGGTGGGTGGTCATTGGTGTGTGGCTAAGTGATCAGCGGAAGGGGTCCAGGTTTGGGGAGGGCAGTCAGAGGAGTAGGGATGCCTGCCCAATGTGGTGGGGAGTGCAGTTGGGGTTGGGGAGTAGTCAGGAGTTGTTCAGGGGGTTGGGAGCACACTCAGGGGGTGGTGAGTGGGGAGAGCAGTCTTGCTTTATTACACTGGCTTCATCAGTTCTTGTCTTCACTATTTCACTTCTTAAGTAAGCTGGTTGTTAGTGAATATTATACTTCCAAGATAGACCAAGTCATCAATTCCTTTGTATTCTTCTTCATTAATCACACATTGCCAATGCAGACAGCATTCTCTCCTATCTCCATGATCGTGATATTTTGCACACTGATAACACTGATACACCTCCGCCTTTATGCTGACAAGGAATCTTTTCATTTTATCCAATTTTTCATTTAGCATGACCGTAGCATCTGCAAAATCTAGGTCTTCCAGCTTATGGCTTGCCAAGCAACACCACTGTCCTTGGCAACCTCAACATCTTCGTAGCACATTAGTTTGTTCCCAAACTATTAGTACCTTTAGGGTGTCCACTGACTCATCCACAATGATGGTTAACATGAGAGATCTGAAACTTCAGAGTCAGAAAAGATCATTCAGAGGAACAAGATTTTACCTCTAGAAATTTGAGACCTACATTTCTTCCTCAAATTCCACTGAAAGAATCAAGTAGGGCTAGAAACCTCTATCACCTTCTCAACCAATTGAAGTCCAGTCACCTGTGCATACATACACTGCCTGTAACAATCCTCTTGTCATACAGGCTTTGGCGCTGTACATTAGCCATTTATTCTTGGCCTATTGGTTATCCTATCTTCCCAGCTGATACCCAAGATCTTCATTGCACAATGTGATCCAAGTGTTCACCATCTACCCCTTCACATTCATTAGTGTCTAACCTCAGCACCATACAGAAGTTAAATTGATCATTAACTTCATTCAAGTTTCTTTCCACATCCATCTACACTTATTGCCATTCTTTGCTATCAATTCACATATTGCATACTAGGGCCTGAATTTTACACTTGACGGGCGCGTGTGATCGGTGGGCCCCGGACCAAGTGGGAAAGGGACTGCCAATCACGATTGGCCCACTACCCCGATTTCACGCTGGCTGGCCAATTAACAGGCAGCCAGCGTGAAATGTGCACAGAAAAGCTCAGCACTGCCGGAGTGGGGCCGGGAAGATGCCTGGCGATGACGTCACTGCTGGCATGTGTGAGTGGTGTGAGAGAGCTCCCTGAAGGCAGACAGCTGCCTCAGGGAGCTGCGGACTTTCAAATAGTTAAATAAAGGTTTAAAAAGCTGCCAAAAAATGTCCATGCATCACAATCAATCACCTGAGATAGCTAATAAAAATGGTGCACACAGATATTTATTTTTATTTTATTTCATAACGGAGATTTCGTCCCATCCTTGGATGAGCTTTGATGACAAATGCAAAGTCCGCCTGGCCAATTCGCCCATCCGCCAACCATAAGGTTGGACGGGCCACAAAAATCAAAGACAATTGCATTGTTAATGGGCTTAACTGCCCTCTCAATTGTCAGTGGGAATGCCTCCGACTTTTGCGCGTGTCTGCCGTGTGAAATAGCGCGCACATGTGAGTGATGTCGAGATGCTCGCCCAATGTCATCTCATGCGATTTTATGCCCAATCAGGTCGGGGGCGTGCTCGCCTACAGGATGTAAAATTCTGCCCTTGATTGTACAGGATTTTCAACAATAGGCTAAACCTGCAGTCAATATGTTTAATGTTCAAATTAGTGTGAAATATGAATAGACATAAAGGGCAGAATCTTCGGGTCAGCGAGCAGGGGCGGGGCCCCGCTTGGTGATGCGTAAAGTGACGCATGGTGACATCGGGTGTGTGTCCCGACGTCACTGTGTGCCATTCAGATATTCAGTTCGGTGGGCGTGCACCGGAGTCGGCTGTGTGCCCGCCGAACTGTCAAAGGCCGATTAAGGCCATTTAAATTCCAATTAAAATATTTAACTGAGCTGCCCGTCCAACCTTAAGGTTGGAGGGCAGGTGAAGAGCCCAGGTGGCCTTTGCATTTATCGTGAAACTTCATCCACGGGCGGGATGAGGTTTCATGAAGGTTTTTAAAGTTTAATAAATTTTTAAAATAAAGTTCATTAATATGTCCAAGCTCATGTGACACTGTCACATAAGGGGACATGTCTTAATTTTTTTTTGTCTTTATTAAAATTTTTAATAATCAAACTGATCTCCCTGAGGCAGCTCTGCTGCACAGGGAGTGCTCAGTGTTTCCCGGTACGTGTCACGCTGAGCAGGCCTTAATTGGCCCAACCATGCAAAATGGCAATGCGCAGCCGACCGCGGGCGGCGATCGTCTGCGCGCCCAGCCATGTTGCTCTGGCCCAACCCCCCCCCCGCCAACAGGGAGAAAATTCTCCCCAAAAGAGTATGGTATGTTCATAAACAACATTACAAAATTAGAGTGGTACACATATCCTTCTGTAGCTAACCGATTAGTCCATGAACTCAATGTCCATAATAAGAGAAATATGGTCTGAGGTCTGAATTTGTTTTAAATTTATTCTTGGGATGTGGACATTACTGGCAAAGCTGCCATTTATTATCCATTCGTATTTGCCCTTGATAAGCTGTTGATGGGCCTGCTATTTAAACTGTTGCAGTCCATGTAGTGAAAGTACTACCATTGTATTGTTAGAGAAGGACTTTCAGTGTTTTAACCCAGTGCTGATGAAAGAATGACCCATGCACTTGCTTCCTTGTCCTTCAAAGGAGTGGAGGTTGGAGTTTGCCAAATGCTGCTGAAGAAGTCTTGGCAAGCCTGTACAGTCCATCCTGTAAATAGCACACCTTGCAATAATGGTATGACAATGGTTGAGGGCTGTTGAAGATTAAGCGTGCAGATGAGATGCTGATCAAGCAAACCGTGTTGCCTTGAATGCTGTTGAGCTTCTTGAGCGTTGTTGCGGCCATCCAGACATGTGGACAGTATATTCATCACTTCCTAACTGATTGTACAGAACGCAAAACCTTTAGGAAGTCAGGAAGTGATCCACTCACCAGAGAATATCTGACCTCTGGCCTGTTTTTTGTAGTGAGCCAGTTTATCAGAGGTATCCATGTAACCATTAATGCAGCATGGTTATTGGAGCCAATGGCTGCTCTCCCAACCTGGCTCTCATGGCAGACCTGAATCTTTGCCTCTCCATGACTT
Organism: Carcharodon carcharias; assembly: GCF_017639515.1. Lineage (NCBI taxonomy): Eukaryota > Metazoa > Chordata > Chondrichthyes > Lamniformes > Lamnidae > Carcharodon > Carcharodon carcharias. Next base: position 52,234,603 of record NC_054478.1, on the reverse strand, counting down.
CCCCACTTTGTTTTTAGATATGAGATCTCCTGCTCCTTTCAGTTCCCATCTTAACCTTTCCACTCCCTTAGCTTCTCAGTTCTTTCCTGGTTCCAAATTCAGCTACTTCGCAATCTCCCATTTAGGCGTGGGCAGAAGATGGACATGTCTTTTGCACATGCTCCTCCAGCAGTGGTTTCTGATAGAGAGACAGAGATAAAGAGCACTGAGCTGGTTTCACCAGGAAAATGTACCATTAACTGAAAAACCAAATCCTGGTTCATTATTTCAGCTCAATCAGAAGATTTGTGAGTGTTTATTTCAAGTGTGGAAATCTAACATTTCAGTAAGAGGGTAATGTTGATAGTTCAGTCAAACTGTGCTAAATACACACTTAACAAAGTTAGTTATGGATTTTGTTGTAATTTCTTGCATTGTAAAATGTTGCAGACATTTTTTGTTAGAAAGGTCTCTACTACCCCTGTTAGTGCATGCCCACAGAACACAATAGGCACAGTAACCCTACACCCACCCACCTCACCCTATTCCTTTGGTCCTATTTGTCAGCATTGCCATGGAAGACCATCTTATCTTAAGTAGAAATAAACATCTGTGAAATGTGTAACAGGGGAGAAAGTTTTCATTCTTGTATTTAATTTTCCTAAAGTTACTAGACCAGAAAGATTAACTTTAAATCATTACTCATGATCAAAAGTATTATGATAGCAATATTAATTAAAGTTTGCATATTCATATAACTGGCATGCTAAGGCACATTAAATAATTGAAATCATTTTCAAATATTGATCCCTAAATCTTTTAATAAAACTACATTATCAGAAGAGAAGAATCTGAAATGAGAAAAGACCAGTCACCCATCTGTTCGGTCTAATGGATTCATGCTGCAGGCAGTCCCCAATCAGTGTTATCCATCAAGTCATTATCCCTCATAACTGCAAACTCCATTTTTCATCAGAAGTCTGGGGAAAAGAAGTTGCCTTGCATTTATCTCAATCCTCCTAGAACATGAATCAATCACAAATCCTACATGCACTGCAGTCAGTAGCAACTTATTCTGTTTGTCAACAAGGAAAGACGTCCCTTCTTCAGCCCTATTCCAGTTATGTTTTCTTTGTTCTGAAACGTATGCCCCATTGTTACATTCTCCAGATTTTACTGAGCAGGCTTATTAGCTTCCACTCTGCCTCTCATACTTATTTATAAAAATAGAGTTATTGTTCATCTTCTATGCCTCCCTGAGAACAATTATGAGCAGCCTCAGATGTAGTTCTATTTCAGTCTGGTTATTACACTAGTTGTGGTACCCTGCCATTTTCTAACTTATAAATGTAATTTTAAGCACTGAGTTTTCTGTACGGCTTCACTTTTGTAAAGGTCTGCAACACGTAGAGATTTATAATCCATGGTTCTAAGCAACATAAGACTGTGGATTTTGGTATTGATGAAAAAGTGAAGATTGGATCTGAGGCCCATTGGGCCAGGGCTGGAGGGAGGCAGGCCTGAAATTGTGACTTTCTACCTAATTGTTAGGGCCAACTCTATGTGGGGTGAATTTTAGTTTTGGGTGACAAACCACTCTTGCACAATCAAAGTGAAGAAACAGCAGTAATTTGCAGCTACAGTTGCATCGAATGGATTTTCTGATGCAGGTTGTTGGATAAAGGTTGAACAATACGGGGCCTCCTCCCCAGCCTGCAGAATGGCAAATGTTAGCTGTTGGGTGTGTAGGTGGGTGGGGGTGGGAAGGGTCAAAGCCCTCAACATGGCTGCAACCAGAAAAGTTTTGTGCAGCCCAGCGAAGCACTCCTGCTCCTCTGGGTCCTGCAAAAGTATTATCAAATCTACCTAGGATAGGCCGCATCTCCTCCATCACCTGCGGAAATGATGTGCATCCTAAAACGAAATTTGCATTCTAAAATAGGCCCTTGCCTGAAGCAGGCAGGCACTCAGTGTTGGGCCCCTTTTAAAATGATGCCTACTTGGGTTAATGGGGTGGTAAGACTACCAACTGCACTTTGAGGCTGATAGCTCCCTGTTATCACCACTAAATATAAGTCAAAATCAACCCTAGGAAATTTCATTATTCAACTCACTGAGAAAATTCTAAATGTTTTGTCAATTCTCTTTCATGTGACTAGATGGTTCTCTGCAAGACCACAGGACCCACCTCAAATAGAGGGAAAACAGACTTTGACTCCTTGTACATTCTGTGAGCTGATTACGGACCAATATTAATGATATTTATGTTTGCATTCAATCCTCCCAACTAATGGATGATTCATGGTCACAAATAATAGGATGAAGGGTTGGTGGAGCAGGAATGTTAAACAGAGTGGTCCATTACCCATTAAGTTTTGCCAGACTCCGGAAGGCCATGAGTTTAGAATGTTCTGCAGCCACAACAAGCATTTGCTTTAAACCTAACCTTTTAATGTAGAAATTAACATGACACTTAATTTACAGGCGACAAAAAAATTGCTTTAAGTTCAGAAGTTAGATGTTTTAAAATTATGCTGCACTGAACAATATTTTCTTTTGAAGAAATCTCCTGGATAGGCTGTGACTATTATATATGCACAAAGGATATTTTCTATGACTCATTTCTTCGATCAGCTAACAGGAACATGTTATAGAGGTATGTGATGAAGAATGTTTCTTTTGGAGTTTTTGGATGGAATGCTTGGCGCCACTGGTTTGATTTTGTAGTGAAACTCAGTTATTAGGACTGCTAAGAGTGGCCAGCAGCTCCGGGGCTGAATCTGTGAGATGCAAATTGTAATGGTAGCAATTTTACTGCGATACACCTGCTTACTTGTTTCTTCATTTTCACTGCCTGTTTTCCCATGTGCACATTAGAGGCAAGCATGGTTTGGTTGTGTTGTTTGCATTAAAGATTTGTGTCCAACAAAGAAATCACTCAACAGGCAACAGAAAACTGAGAGTGCGGTAGCTGGAAATAATGAATCAAAAGTTGCAATGTGAGGACTTAGGAAGTGCTCTAAGGAGGGATGAGCATACAGATTTTTGCAAATGCCTACTTTAGATATGCAGGTATGCAGAACACAGAGTGCATTCACTGGGAGAGAAAGGTGAGGTTCATAGCTCATTGGAATCAGCATAGCACAACAACTCACAGGTGAAGAGTAGTGAGAAGTTGGGCCTCTGCCTCAAGTAAGTGACTGAGTCGGGAATTAGGAGACAAGTGGCTGGGTCCTATAATTTGAGGTCTGGAGAAGCACTCCTGCCTCTTCCAAGATCCACATTCAGGTAAGTTACTTAGCTCATTGGTTGACAAGCAGCCTCTGGAGATGGTATCCATGAACAATGGTGCTGGCTGGTTCAGGGCAAGTCAATCTTGGAAATGGGCAGCTTTTCAGATGCAAAGCAGCTATGCCTGCTTCAGACACGTTTTAAGGGTGCCCATTGTTTATCCTTATTCAATACGGCAGATGGCATTTTTCTGGAGAAAACATGTTCAGTTCACCATACTAGAGCTTCTAGAAGCTAGTAAAGAAAGACTGGCACTGTACACACCAATTTCTAGACCTGTGAGTTCAAAAGCTAAGGCTACATTGCACTATGCTGCCAGGAATGTAAACGTGTTGGTGTACTTACACTGTGACATGGATTTTCCTGCCACTGTATGTGTCAGAACAGATGTGGAAGGGCTTTTTAAATGGCAGACAGAACCTGATTCTGGTCTTTCCACCCCATTCCCATTTCTGCCAATTTGTGCCAGTGAAGGATAAGTGTGTGGGTAGCGCTTGCCAGCTCCATTGTGGGGGTAGGCATTTCCAAACTCCCATTACATTCATGGAGTCACACAGGATTTTGCAGAGAAGTGGTTCAGAGCTCCTCAGAAGAGTTGTGAACCATGAGGGCACCCTAGTCTGGAGTTGAGAACCAAAACACCAAGAAGACATTCGGCCTACCCTTTTACCATTTCATAAATCTGTCAATCAAATACAGGCATTGAAAGTCCCATTGGGAAACCTTTAATCCACTTCATACCTCTTAATCAGGTCCAAATAAACACACAGGCATTAAAAAGCACTCCAAAGAAAGATCAGATTATTACAAGCTAATAAAGATGTCCATCAATCAAATCCAGTACTCCCTTTTGAAACTTAGTAAACATACATTAGTCGTTCTTGTAGTTCATCTAAGCATTTATAATGGGGCCATATGGAAAAACAGATATCTGGCCATCTGTTCAACCCACTTCTGATAATCAGTCGAGCTCATAACATGGCTTATTTGTACATGCTAGCGTGTCATACATTCCTATGCAAGGACTTGTTCTCTGCAAACAAAGGGAATATGGTCAAGCCTTGCACCTTTTTTTGAATTACGCAGGAGCTTAAGGGGGCCTATTGTCTTCCATTGCTTTGTCTATCATAACACCTCAGCCAATCAGACTCGATTTGCCAACCAATCCGCACCCTTTTCTCCTGTAGTATAAATTGTGATTACTTGAAATTTGGTATTCTTGCATTTGTCCTGATGAGTGCAAGATGATAAGCTTCAACAACATGTCTCTCTTTTCAGCAAAATTCAAGTTCTGTGCTACCAAGCGACTTTGTATACAAGCAAAAAATGACATAGTGCTAGACACCTAGGAATTTGCCAGCTATTTAAATAAAAAAACATATTACAATGAGAGCCATGGTGCAAGCAATGGTAGAAAACTTACAGTTGAAGAATAACATTTTTGTTTTGCCAAAGGAACAATTTGTTCTTCAGTGCATGTGTGATGTGTTCTTTTTAAAGGACAGGGAAAATTAAAGGCATTACATTGGGTCATGTTTCTTGCTTTTGGATAAAAAAAATAGCATTGTTTAGCTCACTTCAAATTCAATATTTGATTGTTTCTCACTGTTAAATCACAATAGTTGAAAAACAATAGAAAAAGAAAGCAACAGTTGATAACAGCACAAGATCACAGTCAGTGCTGTGATGAGAAGGCAGGAAAATTGAAGCTGAAGAGAGCTCTTTTTTACTGAAGCTAATGATTTTTTCAGGATCAAATCTCTCACCATTTAAATTATTATTTCTGCAGATCTTGTTCCATCATCATGCTCCACAAAACAAACAATCAGACAGATTCATCTGTGAAAAATCTTACTCCTTGTACATTTTACACCTGCTGGGAAACAGCATCACCTGCTCTTCAAGTGTAAGTAAGCAGTGTGTGGAATGATGGTCACCTTCAGAGAACCAGGTATATCTGTTCCATTTCGCCTCTTGGTAAATCCAATTTTTGACTGAAATTGTTTGGGAAGGCTCGGCTTATTTATAGCTGCAAATAATCTGAGGATATAGAGCTCCATATGTCACAAGGTCTAAGTATTGACCAAATGAAGAAGGGCTCAAAATGTAGGCCTGAGACTGATTCTATTATGCTATGTTTATCTGTGGCATCATAAAGTAAAGAGCCAAATATAACAATTAATAAAGAAGACATGAAACTAGCGACTTTAAGACTTGAATGATGTAGTCACGTTTGAATAATCCATGCATTGTGATTTAAGTTTACAATCCACTCACCCGTCTGGGTCAACGGTAAACATCATTTGCCAGAATCAAATGTTAAGTCAAATGATTCAGAAAAATGTAACATCCCATTTATATGCTTGTCACGCATAGTCCAACTTGCTGCCTAAGTACCATAATGTTGTATTTTAAAAAATCCCAGAGGCAGTAAAATTCACGTTTCTGTGGAGCTGAGTAGTGAGAAATCATTTACCCTAATAAATTCCATGACAGCGTCAGCATATGTTGGTACAGTCCCACAAGCTGCAGCTTTTCTGCAAATCTGTATTGTTCCCAATGAACATACACAAATCCATTATAACTGCCCAATAATGAAGATAATTACTTTGGGAAATGTGAAAATAACAAATAAAGGCAGAAATGCTCAGCAGATCAGGCAGCATCCGTGAGAAAAAAAGCAGCTAATGTTTCAAGCCATTTGTTCACCTTATGCTGTCTGACTTGCTGAGGGTTTCCCAGCTTCTTGTGTTTTTATTTGCTTATTTCCAGCAGCTATTCTACTTTGATTTTACTTTGGAAGATGGATCTGAAAAAACAAAATTGGACAATTATTTTCCAATTTCTTTGTGTGTAACTAAACCTTTATCTTCCCACTTGCTGAAGGAACACATCAGAATGGCAATATGCTTCATCATCTTGCTGTCCAATTTTTTTTTATTTTTAAAAAGGTGAGAAGATGTTACTTGAGTAATTATTCTTTTCACAAAAGAAAAATCTATCCCTTCAAAGCCCATTTTACATTCCCTATACATATCCCTTCAAAGCCCATTTTGGGGTTAATGCAGGCCCAGGGGCTGGCTGGGACATTACATTCTACACATTGGCTCATACAGTATAGACACTGACAAACAAATGCCACCATCTACTCATTAAACTTACACCTGATCAGAAACATTCTATGGGCTTTTGCACTGTAATTTGCTGTGATTAGAAATTCATTGCAGTGCAACTCCCGTGACAGTAGATTGGAAACCTGTGTCAATAGGGCAAGCAAGTGTGTATCTCCTTAACCAATTAAACTGAAGAATTCTTCTTGAGATAAGCAGGGGAGGATTTTAATTTAATTGAGGGGGGAACATGGGTGGGGGGAGGTTGCTTAAACCTGCCCCTCGAGTTGGCATGCTGAACTCACAATGCAAAACCGACGAGCCCAAAGTTTAAAAGGCTCTGCCGAGAGTTGGTGGAGGCAACCCACAAAGGTGGATAAGTAGCCAGTTAAGCCTCTTAATGAGCTTGTTGTCAGCTCTTTAATGGGCTAGTTCTGAATTGTCTTTGTAAGGCACAGGATCCCTGCAGGATCTCAACCAAGACAAGGAGGAGGAGGTACAAACATGGTGGGGAGCAAATCAGAACAACAGGATAGCAGCAAGAGGCACCATTAAAGAGGGAAGGCTCAGAAAAGGTCTGCATCCACAGGTCTGCATGTACAGAGTCAGGAGGATTATCTATCCTATCTCTTCACTCTTGACAAGGGCAATTTTTGGGGGCTAATAGTGTACGGTCCATTTGCTTACAGGTTCTTGAGAGGGGGGTTCTGGAAGTCTACATATTTGAGTTAAAAGGAAGGAAGGACATAACAGGAAACAGGATCAAGCTACTCCGAGGTAGGACCAACTAGCGATGAGGACTAGCATCTGCAGGAGCAGTGACAGACGTTGGGCAGCAGTGATGTAAGGTGAGGAAGAGACAGACTGGAAGGCAATGAAAGCAATACCTACAGCACAGGGTCTACCACCAAGGAAGGAGCTAGCTACTTGGACATGTTGGGTTATCAGTGTTGCAAAAGGCTGTGCCTGTCTAGGTAGTTGCTGGCTTGTGTAATCTCATTGAGCCTCATCTGGCACCATTTGGCTTGGCCTTCCCATGGTTGTCAAAATCACAGGGGGCCTTGCACTTTTTAACAATTTGGTCCTTCCAAGGGGTGGCAGCAGACATTGGTGACATCTCGCTGGCAGCAGCACATCATTGCATCACGGAATTGCCAGATGCTCTATTCGAGAGGGCAGGGGATTCCATTGGTTCAAGGTGGAGAGTGGCACTCAAGCTTTAAGGGCAGTGAGATTTGTCTCTATTTCTAGATTCCTTCAGGTGCAGGGGTGGTGGGGGGTATTATCAGAGGTGGGAGGGCTGTGGTGGGGGTCAATCAATATTATAGCTGCCCAGGAGTTAGAAGTGGTCTTAATTCTTTTAATTCTTCTTGGGTAACTATTCTGCTAAGAGAGTAGGAACCATCCAAAGTCTGCAATTAAAATTGGTTGGTTCCCAGTGATGGGATGTTGCCCATCGGAATTTTGAACTTCCCAGGCAATTTTTACATGGGGACATCTGGGGGGTCCCCCAGTGCATCTTCTGGGGTACCTCCGGATACGACCACCATAAATGAAAAGTTCTGGGCCATTTGCTCTAACAACCGTCAGCACTGACAGCCTCACCATTATCACTACTGCAAAATCTGGGCTATTGTACCCTTTTATGTCTGGAATCTGGTTCAAAGCAGTGCAGACTGATGGGATGAAAATCTGTTGGCTGTTGCGGTCCTAGTCAAATGAGTTAAATCTCAAACCATCTTCTGGGAACAGGTATTGCTGACACCACAACATTATTTGCAATTTGACAGATGAGGCACATGATGAAAAATGATTAAATTGTTATTATTGTTGTAGAGAGTACACTTCAGAGGCCAACATTGAGGCCTATCTGTGGGTAGAGTGACGGGGGATATTACTGAACATCTGAAAAGTTTGGAAACAAATAACCTGTTCGATCTCTGATGTGGTGACCCTTCATGATGTTTACCAGCAAATAGCTGAGGTATTGGCTTTACAATGCTTTTGATAAAAGGATTTCTTAATTCACTTGCAACCATACCTGATGCTTACACTGGATACAATGTTATTTCTTTTTGCTTCAGGCTCTTTTGTTACATTTGCACTGATTGCTCAATCATGCACACAGCTCAGAAATGGTCATGCTGTGAAAAGACTCTAGAAAACTGCATCAGTTGGACTGCCATAACTGAACTATTGTCAATCACTGCCAAAAACAGAAATAAATTATTTGGATTTCCTCAATTATAAGTTGTTCACCAGAATATGGAGAATCATCGTCCTGTGACTAGGCAATTCATTCGACAGCAACATGATCATTTAGGCCTTGGAAAATGCTCTATTTTCTCATTTTACTGCATTTAAAGAATTGTGTCTCTAACTTAGGGGCCTTACAACTGGCAGAGTTGACAGATGTAAACATTATTACTGATCAATTTATCACTTTGATCTATTTCTTGTTGATTTCCAATTCAGTACTTTCCCCTTCCACAGTAGCAAGATAAGGCGCATTTACACAGGAGCACATTACTCTTTCATATTAATTGTGGATGTTGTCCCCAGGGATAGAAATTGATACGCATTGCACCTGTAATTCTGGCATAAAACAGGCAAATAAACTTGTGTAAAACAGACGCAATGCAGACCACTTTAACAGTCTGTTGCACCTGTTTTAAGGACCCAACATGGAGGGCAATGCACAGAGAGCATTGGTCCCACCGCTAAACTCATGGGGCCTTTTTTGTAAAGACCCCTCAGATCTGTGCCTAAAACAAGCTTTAGAGCCTTTGAATATGTCAACTAGTGCCCCTTGCTGAAATTATTCAGTGATGAGCATAGTGAGTGTCAGCCCTTCAACCTGCTCAGGATTCTCCTGTGGACTTGTGCCCATCAATTAAAATTAAGTATTTAACTATTCAAAACTAGCTTCCTGCAGAGCCAGGAGTAGCAGGGTGTGCTCTCCCGATTTCACAGACTTTATCTTGGCCCACTCCAGCCTGATCATAGCTAGCTCCAATCTCCACTTCAGGACTAAGCTGAAGGCAAGCTGCTTGTAGAGGAGCAAACAATGCCAACGTCTTGCATTGAATATGTTGCTGAGGCTCAAGGTAATTAGTATCCTTGACAATCCCCAAAGCACATGGTCACAGTCTGTCTGGCGTCTCAGTACCTAATGACCGCCCTCCATGTTGGAGCCTTAAAACAGGTGCAACAGAATCCAATTTCTAGACAAGGATCTCACTGGTGTTTGTGAGGCCTGGTTGCTGTACTTCACTGGCTATTGAACACTTTGGGATGGCCTGAAGTTTTAAAAATTGCTGCAATAAATGTAAGTTCTTTGTTTCGCTTCTTTTCTCACAGATCCAGTATATATCAGGATGTGATTGCTCTGGAGAGGGTGCAGAGGAGACTCACCAGGATGTTGCCTGGGCTGCAGCGTTTCAGCTATGAAGAGACGCTGGATAGACTAGGGTTGTTTTCCTTAGAGCAGAGAAGGCCGAGGGGACCCTGATAGAGGTACACAACATTATGAGGGGCAGATGTAGGGCAGATAGGAAGAAATGTTTCCCCTTAGCAGAGGTGTCAATAACCAGCAAACATAGATTTAAGGTAAAGGGCAGGAGGTTTAGAGGGGATTTGAAGAAAATTTTTTTCACCCAGAGGGTGGTTGGAATCTGGGACTCACTGGCTGAGGGGTCGGGAGAGGCAGGAACCCTCACAAAATTTAAGAAGTATTTAGATGAGCACTTGAAATGCCGTAGCATATATGGGCCAAGTGCTGGAAAATGGGATTAGAATATAGGTACTTGATGGCTGGCACAGACATGATGGGTCAAAGGGCCTGTTTCTGTGCTGTATAACTCTATGACTCTATATCATGGCCAGGCTGTGATTCTAAGAGTCACCATGTACATACAAGCTCTTTCATATTGATCATGAGTACATCTTCATCATTAAAATATCTACAAATCATGGCTAGCACAGCAATAATAATCTGCCTTTCATTTACTATTGATGAAATTTTACAGCTATGAAATATATTTTTGGGTGATACAATTAAATATTGATAAATTCAAGACAGGTGACTTGCCTTTTCCTCCGGAATATATGATTGTTCAGTTTATTTGACCCATATTCTTGTGAAAGATAGTTTTTGAATCTTTCAAAGGTACACTGCACAGTGTGCAGTTTCCTGTAAATCACATGTTTGTGACTATTTATATTTTAAGATATTCTAAACTCAATTGTTGTGTGCTGGTTTGTTTGGCTTTATTACAAAGGTATGTTGCTGCTCGGTATTAATTATACCATACATCTAGGAGGTGCCTAAGGGTAAATCAAATTATTCAAAAACCCATTAAAAATAACCTATGAATATATCTCAGTAATGGCATCAGCCATTAATTTTCCTGTGCAATCCATATATCAATTCAAGAATAGCTTGGGCATTCAGCCATAGTTGACAACAGTCTAAAATTTGCATCAAAATGAATAGTCAGAAGTAGCACCTGTGGAAGTGGAATTCAACTTTGGTAGGGGCGCAATACAGACAGGAGCAGATCAACCACCCATTGTACACACTAGCCAACTTTCCTTTCCATGGGTAGTATAGGTCAAGAGGCAACTATTTATAGTCCTACTTGATTTCAATGGCGAGAATAATCAGGTGGGCTGTGTATTGGTGGCCAATCCTTTCCCACCCATTTTGCACCCCTACTTGCAATTGAATTTCATCCCCTGGATCTCTTTTTCAAAATGGTAAATATTAATATCATGAACTTCCTCACAGATTAAGATAAATATCGCCATGATAAAGCAAAGGGAATTCCCAATGAACATTGTTGCAGTTTAAAAAGCTACTGTCATCCTGCTAGGAAGGGCATGGAGGACAGCATTATTTTTGGAATCATAGAATGGTGGAGGCAGTTACCCAAAGAAATGACATTACCCAACACTGACAGAAACTTTGAGAATCTTTTCATGAATATTCAGAGTGGTTTTAATCATTGGTGAAGCAGATGGGCAATTGAGATGTCCTGGAGCTGATCTTCTGACATTTAAATCACAGGCAGCAAGGGCATTGTTGGGGTCTTTCTTAGTGTATGCCTGCTGAGTCTTGATGACATCATTTGGACTGAACTGCAATTTTTACTCAGAAGCCTGAATAGAAACAATGGCGAGTTTATCCCTATATGGTAAGAAAGTACAATTAAGTTTATTTCCCTGTGGGGCTATGCAGGAAGATTAGACGTGCTCCTGCAAGTCCCACAAGAAAATTGTCAACATATATGACCCTTGCCACTAACCCCTGCGCCCTCCCACCCCCATCACCCCCCTTCATGCCCCAACTCTCCCACCAGTGGTAGATCAGGCAGCAGATTCTGTAGACTTACTTCCTTTCGGTGGATGTTGGTGGACGGCCTCTGGGCCATGCACATTTGTGCCACTTCAAGAAGATGGGAAGTCAACCAGTGGCATTGAATTGAAAGCATGGAATAAAAATACCCTGGGCCTCCATTTTGCTCTAGCTGGAAAACTAACCCACCAAAATCTGCCCCATTGTTAAAATTGGGAAACATTATTTCACAAGTTTGAGCAGTACAGGTTTCAAAGAAAATGCTTCACAGCAAACTAATTGTAAGCTGCCACGTTGGATACTGCTAAATTGCAGCCAAGTACACACAATGGGAACTGAGATCTCATCATCAGCTTCAAGGTTTATTTATTATTTCCATTTCAGTTTTAATCATATTACTTTTGAATTATTTCCTTGCACCTTTCACAAATATCAGGAGTTTTTCATATTTGCGAATTAGGAGGAAAGGCCAGTGCCTGTTTCTGGACATGAGGTGAATTACCCTTTGAGCTTCCCTTCTTCACGCTGCTAAACTCAATTACTTTCCACCTGAGGCCTACCCTAATAACTCAGTCGAGTCTGGGATCTCACTGCATGAGACATCACAGCTGCAAAGCCATTCCACAGCTCAAGCTGTTTGGCATGCCAAGTTGCTATGCAATCAGATTGCTGAGATCCAAAATCCCCATATTTATGGCTGTATTCCTTGAGGAAGGTAGAAGGGGTGTTTCAAATCTAAACCGTTATGAGCTGCACAAATTCAGAAACACTAAATAAACTTGAAAATCAATCCAATTTGGATCAGTTAGAATTCAGAACTAATGATCTAGCTCAACTCGCGTGAGTAGGGTCTATGAATCCAATGAAAATTCTCATTTGCTGGTCAGGGCAGGAATGTTCTGTAGATAAACAGAGTAATAGCAATTGATAGAATCAAGCTGACAGCCTGAAATTGCATTGCAATTGCATTGCATTATATAAAAAAAGACATAGGTGTAGATTTTAAACTTACTGCCCGGGTGTAAAACTAACATTGTGGATCAGCTATTTTTTTTATTGAAAACGCCCGATTTTTCATTTCTTTTGCTGTTAATGGAAATGAAAATTGGATGGTTTCTATAATGACCAGTCAATCCACAGTGCCAGTTTTACGCCTGGGTGGCAGACTGAAAATCTATCCCAGAGATTTAAAGTACAATCCCCATAGTTACATTTTAGCATGACTCCAACACCTTTAGACTATTTTCCTTTGCAAAAATGCATGGTTTTCTGCTATCTTTAAAATGGCAACATGGTAAGTCGGAATGGATAAATTAGTGGCTTGCAAACCAGAACTTATTCCTTCGAATTCTTCGTTAATCAAAGTAATTTAAGCCTTAATAACATAATAGATCCCCTGTGATCCATATTGTTCAGGACTCACAAGGAAAACTGACTGCAACTGTTATAACCTTTTGATCCTGGGGTGGGGGGTGGAGTTGAGGTGTTGGGGGGGGGGTATTCGGGTCCAGTTGGGGGGGTAATTGAGGGGAAGGGTGGTGTCAGTTTTGGAGTTACCCAGGTGTTAGACCAGGTTTTAAACTTTTTAAGACTTCCTGGGTAACTATCAAGGTAAGTCCCATGGATCTGTCTGACTGTAGCTCAGAGTTGGAGATATTTGCGGAGTACTCAGCAACAGGGGAATTGCCCATCAGAAGTTTAAACTTCCCAGGAAATTTCCACGTTGCTTTCCACGTCAGGACTTTCACAGGGCCCTGATGCACATCTTCCATCATATGCCTAGCCTCCGATAATCTGAAGACAGGAAGATTTGGGCCAATACACCACACTGAAGTAATGTACAGACCACCGTTTTCCATCTTAAACATTTTACATATCATCAGTTTATTCAACCTTATAAAATCTAGTATTTGTAATACTCAATAGTGCACAGTCAATTTGTATGTATAATACATCCACCATGAACAGCTGTCCTATTTAACCAATTTGAAGGTGAAAAGGTTACAGATATAGGGCAGAATTTTCTGCTCTCACTAGCAGTAGGAATTGTGGTGGGTAGATACACTTGATTTTGGCAGGAGGCAGAAATTCTGTTCTCCATTGGTGGGATAAACTGTGAATATTGTTCTCTTGACTTTCAAGATAGGTTAAAGGCAAGTCGAGTATCCCAATAAACAATGTCAGGAATCCATTCTGCATTCATTAGCATTCTAATTAAAAGTCTACTTCAAGGAATTAAATTCACCGTCCAAATTAAGTTCCCTGCCAGAAAAAATTTAGAACGTTCAATTTTACGACTGTATTTAAGTGGCTTGTACCTGGCACCCTCCACCTCTTCCACAACTTTGAGGTCCATAGATATTGCTCTCTCCTTCTTGAGGACCTTGCATAACTTCAATGGAGAGCTGTTAGCAACTGTTGCACCAAGGGTGGCCAAGAGAGGCAGGTGAAGGCTGGAATGGGGGTGGGGGAGGGGATGTTGAAGAGTAGGGTGGAAGGGTGGGGTGAAAGCTGGACAGGGTAGATAGGCTTACAGGCGAAAGAGGAGGAATGTCCAGAGTTGTGGGGTGAGGGGTGGGGGGTGCTTTAGGGTTGTCTGGGATGTGGGTGGGGGGAATGTCCGAGGGTGGGGGGTGGGAGCATCTTAGAGGACAGTGTCAGTGGTGTCGATGGTAGGTCTTGGGGGTAGAGCTCAGGGTACTGGAGATAGGAGAGAACAGTCACAGTCAGAGGGGGAAGTGGGATGCTGTAGATTGTTAGGTCAAGGGTGAGAGCCTGGCAGATGAAGGTCTCCTCGGGTAGATCACGGAGGGGTACAAGACAGGTGGGTTGGATAATGGGAGGCGGCAGGGTCAGGGTGGGCACGGGGATGGTACCAGGTGTCAGCTCTGAGGGGAGGAAAGACAAGTGGAGGTGGATCATGAAACCACCCAGGGTAACGGGGCTCAAGGGAAGAAGCACTATGATATTCAGTGGGTCTGTGCCGATGGGTAAAATTGGTGGGTGACTCGGGGAGAAGGCAGTGGAGCAAGTTCAAAAGGTGATGCGCACCATTTTTCCAAACTGACCTTGACCACGCAGCCAGTGAGATCCCTCAAGGTGGGAGAAGGGTCCTTTTGGGTGAGTGGAGTTCAAGGGACACCCTAATAATTGTGCAGCAACTGAATGTCTCAGATGTTCAACTGTGTTTTCCTCTCTATGGTAAAACTCACTTTCCAGCATTATTCCCGACTCATGGGTCTAATAACATCGGGATCCGAGCAAGGTGTGGATCTGGCATTCATTCTGTGCCATTTGCCATCAGCTGCAGTCGAAGACAAGTATGAAGGGCGGGAGGGAGGGGGAATTCCTCCAAGGGGCATGGCTAGTGGAGGGCAGCCATCTCGCGAGTCTATCCTCCCAGGTGAATGGTCATGGCTGAGAAGGAATCATGCGGTTAGTCTTTCGGTGCTGCCAAGTCTATAGAGTTTTGAGACAAGTGGAAAAGTGTACACATGAGGCTTCTTGCATATGGTTCTCATCAGCCTAGTCAAAGAGCAATGTCTCCATACTCATTCACAAGGACACAAGAGCACAAAAAATAGGAGCACGAGTAGACCATATGGCCCATCAAGCCTGCTCCACCATCCAATACAATCATAGATGATCTTGGGCTTCAACTCCATTTTTCTGCCTGGTCCCCATATCCTTCAGTTCCCTGAGAGACCAAAAATCTGACTACCTCAGCCTTAAACGTATTCAACAATGGAGCATTTCAAAGATTCACAATCCTTAGAGTAAAGTAACTTCTCGCGATCTCAGTCCTAAATGACTGGCCCCTTAACCTGAGATTGTGCCCCCATGTTTTTAGATCCCCCAGACAGTGAAAATAGTCTCTCAGCATCCACCCTATCAAGCTCCTTCAGAATTTTGTAGGTTTCACCTCTCATTCTTCTAAATTCCAAGAAATATAAGCCCAATTTACTTAGCCTCTCATCACAGGACAAGTCCCACATTCCTGGGAACAACTTAGTGAGTCTTTGCTTTACCACATCACAGAATCACAGAATCTCACAGTACAGAAGAGGCCCTTCAGCCCATTGAGTCTGCACCGACACATGAGAAACACCTGACCTACCTACCTAATCCCATTTACCAGCACTTGGCCCATAGCCTTGAATGTTATGACGTGCCAAGATCTCATCCAAGTACTTTTTAAAGGATGTGAGGCAACCCGCCTCCACCACCCTCCCAGGCAGTGCATTCCAGACCGTCACCACCCTCTGGGTAAAAAAGTTTATCCTCACATCTCCCATAAACCTCCTGCCCCTCATCTTGAACTTATGCCCTCTCGTGATTGACCCTTCAACTAAGGGGAACAGCTGTTCCCTATCCACCCTGTCCATGCCCTTCATAATCTTGTACACCTTGATCAGGTCGTCTCTCAGTCTTCTCTGCTCCAATGAAAACAACCCAAGTTTCTCCAACCTCTTTTCATAACTTAAATGTTTCATCCCAGGCAACATCCTGGTGAATCTCCTCTGCACCCCCTCCAGTGCAATCACATCCTTCCTATAATGTGGTGACCAGAAATGCACACAGTACTCCAGTTATGGCCTCACCAAGGTTCTGTACAACTCCAACATGACCTCCCTACTTTTGTAATCCATGCCTCGATTGATAAAGGCAAGTGTCCCCTTTGCCTTTTTCACCACCCTACTAATATGCCCCTCCACCTTCAGAGATCTATGGACACACACACCAAGGTCCCTTTGTTCCTCAAAACTTCCTAGTGTCATGCATTCATTGAACACTTCCTTGTCAAATTACTCCTTCCAAAGTGTATCACCTCACACTTTTCAGGGTTAAATTCCATCTGCCACTTATCTGCCCATTTGACCACCCCATCTATATCTTCCTGTAGCCCAAGACACTCAACCTCACTGTTAACCACCCGGCCAATCTTTGTGTCACCTGCAAACTTACTAATCTTACCCCCCACATAATCATCTATTTCGTTTGTATAAATGACAAATAATAGGGGACCGAGCACAGATCCCTGTGGTACGCCACTGGACACTGGCTTCCAGTCATTACATCAAATGAAGGTATATCTTTTCTTAAATCTGGAGACCAAAACTGTGCCCAGTATTTCAGATGTGGTCTCACTAAAACTCTGCACAACCTCAGCAACACATATTTATCCTTTTACTTGCAATAAAGGCCAACATGCCTTTTGCCTTCCTAATTGCCTGCTGTATCTGCATGCTAACTTTCTGCATTCTTTGTACTTGCACACCTCAGTCTCTTTGAACATCAACACTTACACTTTTTAAAAACTATTCTGCTTTTCTATTCTTACGACCAAAGTGAATAACTTCCCTACATTATACTCCATCTGCCATCTTTTTTGACAACTCACTTAACCTGTCTATATCGCTTTGCAGCCTCTCTGTGTCCTTCTCACCTACCTTGCTATCATCAGCAAACTTTGATACAATGTTCTGTCTTCTCATCTAAGTCATTAATGTGGATTGTGAATAGCTGAGGCCTCAGTACCGATCCTTGCAGCACTCCAGTATTCACAGCCTGACAACTTGAAAAAGTCACATTTATGCCCACTCTCTGCTGTCCACCTGCATCTGTTAACAAATCCTCTATTCATGTATGAATGGGAGGAACATCCATCTCTGGTCTTCCAGGATTTCCTTTACCTGGAAAGGGTGGAGTGGGGATGCCATGTCTAGACAGAGGCCAGGCGAAGGGCTCAGCACTGGCCTGCTGGTTTTGACACATAGAAACTAGAAGGCAGGAGTAGGCCATTCGGTCCTTCGGGCCTGCTCCACCATTCATTATGATCATGGCTGATCATCCAACTCAATAGCCTGGTCCCGCTTTCTCCCCATAACCTTTGATCCCTTTCGCCCCAAGAGCTGTATCTAACTGCTTTTTGAAAACATACAATGTTTTGGTCTCAACTACCTTCTGTGGCAACGAATTCCATAGGCTCACCACTCTCTGGGTGAAGAAATTTCTCCTCATCTCAGTCCTAAATGGTCTACCCCATATCCTCAGTCTGTGACCGCTGGTTCTGGACTCTTCCACCATCGGGAACATCCTTCCTGCATCTACCCTGTCTAGTCCTGTTAGAATTTTATATGTTTCTATGAGATCTCCCCTCATTCTTCTGAATTCCAGTGAATATAATCCTAACTGACTCAATCTTTCCTTATATGTCAGTCCCGCCATCCCAGGAATCAGTCAGGTAAACCTTCGCTGCACTCCCTCTAAAGCAAGTACATCCTTCCTCAAATAAGGAGACCAAAACTGCGCACAATATTCCAGGTGTGGTCTCACCAAGGCCGTGTACAATTTTAGCAAGACATCCCTGTTCCTGTACTCGAATCCTCTGGCAATGAAGGCCAACATACCATTTGCTTTCTTTACCGCCTGCTGCATCTGCATGCTTACCTTCAGCGACTGGTGTACAAGAACACCCAGGTCTTGTTGCACATTGTTTATGTTTACTGGTCTGGGGTTGAAGACCAGAGAAGGTTCTGTTAATTTGTTTGGACTGTCAAAATGAGATACATTTTCTTTTGTCATAATGGCCTGAGTATACTTCACCTTTTTTATTTAATGTGGTGCAGGGTATGGTGCAGGTGCCAGTATGCAATGCTGGACATGGTGGCTCTAAATGTTATTGCACAGGCATTGAGTGGACTTTGAGGCAAAAGGAAAGGGTCATTGCAGACATCCAGGATGGAGGCAGCAGCTCTGGCATGAGGTGGGAGCACTTATTTGGCAGCCTAGCTGAAGGGGCGTTGGATCAAGGTGTCCCTGGTGTTCCTGCCTCCCTAGGGGTTACTGAGGTCTGCCTCAGCTTTCTCCTCACCATGCTTCTCTTTGGACTCACTACTGGATTCATCATCTGTGGCCTGTGGAGCTGCGTCAAGATCCTATTCCTCCAGTGGCTCCCCCTTTGCTAGTGCCAGATTGCGGAGAGCATGTGACCATGATCAGTGGCACCCGCTCTGGGGGGCATTGCCCCCTGAACAGTCCAGGCAATGGAAGCGCATCTTCAGAAGACCTATGGTTCTCTCTCCCACCACCCTTGTGGAGGCATGGCTCTTGTTTTCCACTGCTCTGCTTCTGCTTTTGTGTGGCGAAGAGGCATCAGAAGCCACTTTTTTAAGGGATAGCCCTTGTCACCCAGCAGCCATCCATGCAGTTGGGCTGGAGCACTGAAGAGACTCAGCACCTGGAAGTGTCTCAGGATGTTTGCATCAGGGTACCTTGCACACACTTGCAGAATATGTTTCTTGTGGTCACACACTATCTGCATGTTCATGGAATAGGATCCTTTTCTGTTAACCGGCTGACCTGCTGCCGCCTTGATGGCCACATGTGTGCAGTTAATTGAGCCTTGGATCCGGGGCAACCCAGCAATCGCTGCAAAGCCTCTGGCTTGCTCCACCTGGCTGGCTTCGTCCATACAGAAATTAATAAAGGTCAATACCTGCCTGAACAGATCTTCTGTCACCAGCTTGACACAACTATTGACAGCTCCCCACAGGGACTCCACACAGATTCCCCCCCTGAGCCCTGGAAAGAGCCAGGTGCATGGAAGTTGAGGTCCGCTGTGACCTTCAGAGCCATTGGCATGGGGTGTCCATCCATACAATTGGAGATGATCTCAGGCTCAATCATCTTACAAATGGATGTTACTATCTCCTTTGAGAGGCAGAGCTTCCTTCAGCATTGCACCCCGGACATATTGAGTTAGCTGCATCGCTGTCTGTAAACCCTGGTAGCAGGACAGTGGCATCTTCTGCAGCCTCTGATGCCTTGGGTTGCCTGCTGGCCCTGCGCCCCTTGTGCCTGTGCCTCTCCTCTCACAGGTCCCTGCCCTGCAAGCTGCATGTGGACACCTGGTCTCCTCTCCCTTCTGCCCCTCTCTTACTCCTCAGAGGAGGTGCCTTTAGCAGAGAACACAATCCCCATTACCAGGTTAGGGGAAGGCTGTCTAATACCTGGAAGAGTCCACACGGTCTGAATCCTCCGGAGTCCTTGGAGACACCAAAGAGACCTGAAATGAAGCCTGGAAATGCTAACAATGAAGTCCGGAACAGAGACGAAGCTGCCAAGTACCAATAAGTCAGCAGCAGCAAACTATCAACCAAATTCTTCACAACTCACTCTGGCAATGCTGCTGACTCTTGTTATCCTGCCTGTGAATGAGGTTTTGCAAATTGTTGGCTGTCCGCCTGCCCGTTTTGCCTGTGCGATGAGTGTGAAATTGCACAGACAACGTAAAATCAGCATTGGTTGCCTTTTTAATGACCTTAGCTGGTCTCTTAATTAATGGTAGGCTTGGCTCTGACTCCCGCTTGTGCCCGCTGACCAAAATATCGCGCGAATGCACAATGATGTCGGGACACTTAACCGACATCATCACATACTATTTTATACTTGAGCGGGTTGGGTGTGTTCCTGCTGCTCAGTGAAAAATTCTGCCCTTTTTTTTGCTACATACTGGTTTTACAGTGCAAAGTCAGCTGATTGGTCCTTAAATATTTATTTACTTCTTAGATTTTGTAACATTTTTAACACAGTCTGTTGTCCATAGGGATTAGATGGTTTTAGCATTCTTCTTACTCTTAAAATTTCAATACTTGTACACGTCAAACCTCATCTTGCCTAAGGCAACAGGTAGTTTCCCGTCCCTTTCACATTCCCATTATATTTTGTAATAGGAGAATAAGGTTAGTTGTGTTCCATTACTGTCTCTACCATCATAGATTAAATAAATTAAAATGCCATCATCATAATCAGTAAGTAGAGTATTATTTGAACAGCAATAAGGCTGTTATGTTTCCTAAACCACTTAAGATCCATTCCCATTACTTTAAAGTTCAAAGGAGATCTGATTTATTGGCTCTGCTTGTCAGGAATTTGTCAAGAAAATGACATATGCCGATAGCAATCACACTAGTATCACACTTCAATTAAGGTAATGAGCAAATGGATAATGATCTCATTGGAAACAAGATTAGAGAAGCTCTCAATGTCACTTTTGCTGTGAACAGATATGCATAATTTACAACAAATTGTGATCCAAGAACTAAATTATATAAAATAAACTATTAAATGAAGTGTTTTCATTAATTAATAAGGAATCCTATGAACAAATATCTATAATAGATTTGAAAAACAGTTTGAGAAATTACAGTCATTTTTGACCAAAAATATGTATCTTAACCTAATCTAACAACCATATCATTAAATTGTGTTTTTGCCTTTCATTGATGAATTATGTTGCCTCAACATGTTGCATCAGAAGCCAATTCATACCGATTTACTGTCTTTGCGCAATAGTTTCTTTCCTCTAAGTAGTTAGGTGGTTACCATCAACCAGCACAACAATTTTGCTTTGAGATATTAGTAAGCAGTCAAAAGTCTTTTGTTCTACTGCCCTCTATTGTCATTCATAAATATCAGTTCTCCTCTGTTTGCAGAAAAACAATGGAAATGGAAAGCAGATTCTCACCACCTTAATCTCTGCTGCAACAACGAGTCAATTTTTGGGTTTGAAGCCCAACCCGCTATAGCACACCCAAAGCTCTTTACCAGAGCAAGCCAAATGGCATCCCTCCTCTGGACTCACCAGTCAGTTAGGAAGGGAGGGTGGGGTGACGTGTCCATTCTGTCAAAGGACGTTGCAGGCACCTTGGTGGCCATTGATAATGCATGACCTGCTCCACAGGGAACGAGTTCTTGTTCCAGGAGGCTACAGATGATATCAGTGACCTGCAATGAGAGCCCAAGCTTCCTGAGGCACTGGTGCTCAAACATGTTGAGAGACCAATTACTAAATGAGTGACTAATCAACTAATAAAGTCAGTAAATAAGGTTGGATAGACATGGCTAGACAGGTGGTGTGCCTTAACTGCAACATGTCAGAGTTTGTGGAGAGCATTGCAATCCTGGACTGTCATATCTGTGATCAATGCTTGCAGCTCAAGCAACTTGGGCTGAGAGTTGCTGAACTCAAGTGCGGGTTGCAGACATTACAGGGTGTCATTGGGGGTGGATACAGTTACCTGGAAGTTTTGCTCCAGGCAGCAATCATACCCCTTCAATTAAGTAGAACTTTGGGGTTAGTCAATGGTCAGGGACAAGAGGGCATGACTGTCAGTCATGCAGGTATGGGAATCCAGGATGCAGTGATGGAGGAGCCTCAGCCTTTGACTTTGACCAATAGATACAAGGTATTTTCTACCTGTGGGGATGAGAATAAGGATTGGAGGGTGGGCGGGCAAAGTGACCATGGCACAATGGTGCAGGAGCCATTCAATTGGGTAAGGTGAAAAGGAATGAGGTAGGGGAAAGAATAGCTAGGGGGATAGATGCTGTTATATGCAGCCATGAGCAGGAATTCCAAAGGTTGTGTTGCCTATCTAGGGCCAGGTTTAAAGATATCTCCTCATGGCTGGAGATGAACTTAGAGAGGGAGGAGGTAGAGCAAGTTGACATGGTCCATGTAAGAGCCAAAAGCATAGGTAGGACTAGGAATGATATTCTGCTGGAAGAATATGAAGATTTAGGGTCCAAATTAAAACACAGAGCCTCAAAGGAATTACTCTTTCGATTGTTACCTGAGCTACATGCCAATTAGTTTAGGGGAAAACAGATTAGAGAAGTAAACACATGGCTTAATGTGTGATGTGGGAAGACGTGGTTTTGATTCATGGGCCACCAGAACCAATACTGGGGAAATAGGGAAGTTTTACATTGGCATGGGCACCAATTAAACCAGGCTAGGATCAGTATCCCAGTGAATCATATAATTAGGGTTGTGGATAGAAGTTTTAACTAAAAGGGCTGGGGGAGAGCAGAAGGGGTCAGGTGAAAGGAGACTTAAAAATCTATGAGAAAAGTTGAGGCAATGAAACAAAAGAGCAATTTTGATAAAGACAAATGGAGTGAGACTGGTGAGGACAATGAGTTAACAGTAATAGTGTATCAGAGAATAAGGTTCATGCAAAGAAGCGTTGTAAAAAAAATGAAAGACTATCTACTTGTATGAAAGCATTCTTAGCAAGATAGATCAACTAACGCCACAAATAGAGTGAAATGATTCAGGTCGAATTTCCATTACAGAGATATGTTTATAAGGTGACCAAGGAAAATAAATATTTGGGTACACAACATTCTGAAAGGACAGATGAAGTGGAAATGGAAGAGGAGTAGCCCTGATAATAATGGATGACATAAATGCGGTATTAAGAAAGGATCTTGGCTCAGAAGGTGGGGGTTAGGAATAATAAAGATCAGAAAGCATTGGTAGAAATAATTTTCAGTCCCCCCAAACAGTAGTTATAACATTGAACAATTCATTAAGCTAGAAATAATTGAAGCTGGTAAAAAAATTAATGGGATAATCAATGTGGACTTTAATCTACCTATAGATTGGATCAATCAAGTGGGCAAAGGTAAACTGAAAGATGAGTTTGTTGAATACTTTTATGATAGTATTCTAGAATTGTATGGTGAGAGGGTATGGTAATGTCACTGGACTAGTAATCAAGAGGTTCAGACTAATGCTTTGAGGACATAGAATTTAAGTTCATTTAATAAACCTGGAATATAAAGCTAGCCTCAGCAATGGTGACCATGATGATTATCATTAATTGCTATGAAAACCCATCTAGTTCATCATGTCCTATCAGGGAAGGAGACCTGCCATCCATACTCAGACTGGCCAGCATGTGACTCCAGGCCCATGCCAATGTAGTTGACTTTTAACTGATCTCTAAAATGGCCTAGCAAGACATTCATTTAAAGGACAATTAGAGATCAGCAACCTACACTCATATCCTATGATTTTTTTTTAAATAGAACCACCTAGGGACAAAGTTATTTTAATGAGACAGGGTTAAATAGTAATCTCATCATAAAGGATCCTCTGGGAAAATATGATCATACTAAAATTGAATTCCACAATGAGTTTGAGAGTGACATACTCCAGTCCAAAAGAACATCTTAAACTTAAACAAAGCCAATTATAAAGGTGTCAGAGGAGAGCTGTGTAAGAATGATTGGGTAAATAGACTATTTCTGCAGCTACCTCTTTTAGAACCCTAAGATGTAGGCCATCAGATCCTGGCTCTTAGTCCCTGGGTAAACAGACTAAAACATAGACTAAATAAATATGTAAAGGAATTATTCACAATGTTCAACATAATTCTAAAAAATAGAAATGCGGAAAGAAACATCCGCCCGTGACTTACTAAGAAAGTTAATGGTGGCATTAGATTAAAAGAAGAGAGTTATACTGTTGCAAAGAATACTCATAAGCTTGAGGATTAGAAGAATTTTAGAAACCAGTAAAGGGCAACCAAGAAGTTAATAAAAAGGGAAAAAAATAGAATATGAAAGTAAACCATCCAGGAATATAAAAATGGATTGTAAGAGGTTTTGTAAGTATAGAGTAGCTAAAGTAAATATTGGTTCCTTTGAGGCAGAGACAGCAGAAATTATCATGGGGATTGAGGAAATAACAGAAACATTGAACAAGTATTTTGTGTCTGTCTTCACAGTAGAACTACACACTAGAAATAAAGGGTAACCAAGGAATTAGTAAAAGTGAGGAATTTAAAATAATTGATTTCAACAGACAATAAGCATTAGAGAAAATTAAGGGACTAAAAGCCAGGAGCTGATGGCCTATATCCTAGGGTTTTTAAAAGGCGTCGCCACAGAAATAGGGATTGCACTATTTCCCTGAATTCTAGAGTGGTCTGTGCAGATTAGGACTTAGCAAATGTAATGCTGCTATTCATGAATGGGGGAGAGAGAGAAAACAAGAAACTACAGGCCAGTTAACTTAATATCACTCGCTGTCAAAATGCTTGAATTCATTAGTAAGGAAACTGTAATAAGGCATTTGATAAGATGCCAGACAAAGGGTTAATATAGAGTTGAGGTAATATATTAGCATAGATGAGGATTGGTTGATGGGCAGGAAGCAGGGAGCAGGGAATTTTCAAATTGGCAGGGTGTAATTAGTGGAATGCAGAATGGATCAGTGTGGGGACCCAAGCTGTTTGCCATCTATATTAATGAGTTAGACAAAGGCACCAAGATCTATATTTTCTTTTGCACGTTGGGTGCAGACATCACTGGAAGCTGGGGGAATTCCTGGCTCTGCGAGGCAGGCTTCTAAAGCCGTCTGGCTGAACATCAAACTTTTAGTTGTTAGGGTTTGGAGACAGGCTCGGTGTGGGTTGGCAAACTTGGGCACAAATAAACTATGGGTCCTCAGAAACATCCATTTGAGAAGTTGGTCCTTCATGGTGAAATCCCTGTGCCTCAGAGGAGGTGTCATTGCATTGTCATGTGAGTGGAAACTGTAAATGTTGTCTAACCATTAGCTGGCCCTGCAAAGGATGGCCCATCATGGGCTTTCCCTCGGGAAAAAAACTATCATTATTGTTGCATATTCACAGTCTATTGGACTGAAGTACTGAAAGCATGGAGTGGATTCACAAGACACAGCCATGGAGTTGGCATTGCCTTGCCACCACTACCTGGCATAGGTATTTCTGTAATCATCTACAGTTAGCTGCCAGGACTCAGTGGATGAATGATGAACAGTGCCATGGTCATTATCCCCTCCACTTGCCCACATGCCACTCTTCTATCAGGATGCGTCCACACTATTGAAACTTGACCAGGTCCCATATCTGCACACTGTCATGGCATAACAGTGTGACTAAATCAGTAGGGTGGCCAGTAATCACAGAGCACAGCATGCTTTGGAGCCACAACTGCAACATACATGGCACCAAGTATTTGTGCATTTTCTTCACCACATCTTATTAGTAATCAGTGCTAATACAGTGAAAATGGTTAGTGCATGTAAGCACACAAAAGTGAATGAGAGCATTGTAACCTGAATGGCTCATGACCCTTTTTGTCTTAGATTTTTATTCATTGAATGTCACACAGTGGAAATGTGGGAGAAGAGATTGGCCCAGCTGCTCCACACTTTTCTGACCAGGACCTTCAGGTTTTGGTAATTAGAGGCCCAGAAGAGTCCTGTATGTTGCTGACTGGCATAATCCACCTGTAGCAACCAAGAAGGCTTAAATTACTGCTGCGGCCAGCACAGCAGGAGACCATCAGCGCTCATGGATTCAGTGCAGGAAAAGGTTCAAAGACCTGCTGTGATCCAGCAAGGTGAGCAGCTTGGCTCATTCATGCAGAGCTCCAAGGGAAGAGTCACATCTGCTTTCTGTTGCTAAGGTGCGAGACTTGGCACATACCTCTGTTTCAGCATTGAAGCTTGTATGTGTAAGCTGCTCATGTAGATCTACACAGAGCACATGGGATGCACACACGGTAAAAATAAATATTGCTGCATGCACTATATATTAGCTAACATAAATCATGTTGTTGCAGTAGAAAAGGGCAAAGAACACTAAGAAGATGGCCCAGACTGAGGGTGGATCAACATGGCTGAGAACAATTCGCTCGGTTGAAAAGATGGCCATTGCCAGGGTCCCTGAGCAGCTATCTGTTGGTGATGGTGAATCACCTGTAGCAAGTGATAAAGGTGGTGTTGAAACCACCTTAGTACATGCTGGTAATGATGAAGGTCATGATGTCAACTTATTGAGTACAATGGGACGTTGGCATGAGAGGGAGTGCGAGGATGGGGTCATGTCATACAGGCAGCACAAACATGGCAAAAGGCAATAGCATGCAGCAGAGGGTGCACACACTTGAAGGAACATTCTGTTGTGGTCAGAAACCACCTGTATATTTAGTGAGTGGAAGGATTTTCAGTTAATGAAGGTGTCCAAATTATGAGTCGGAGCCTCTATTGCAACATAGATGCAATCAACAACACCCTGCATCTGAGGGAAGACTGCTAATTGGGAAAATGTCTTGACTTTTTGCATCTGAGATGTCAAATCCACAGGAAATTAATGTGCTCCTCACATAAGCAAACAGGACATAAGTTACAGTCTTATTGTAGCTGTTTGCTGCTGACTGGGATAAATCAGACAGTTCTCCTGCTAACCCTTGGAAAAAGCCTAAGGCTTAAAAATTGAGAGTGACGGTTACATTCAGAGTCACTGGTGGGGCATGGAAGTCAATGGATTGTAGCTCAGGACCATGCGACATACATCTGTCACCACTTCATGGCTTAGCCTCAGCCACCTTTGGCACTAGTTCTCAGTCATATTGAGGAATGATGTTCTAGGTCTGTATCCCCTTCCCACAGGGTAGTACCTGGTTGACCTGCCTCTCCTCCTCCTCCTTCCTGTGTGCATGACACTGCCACTTCCTCTAACCTTCTGCCCTCCCTCTGGCCTCCAGCTGCTCACAGTGACTAGTTTCTATGGTGAGGGTAACATGCCCACCTTGTATCTTCCTTTGCATGAAGCACAATGTGCCCTTCACAAGCACAAATATCTTCCTGGCACCTGGGTGCACAAAGGGCAAAAAAAATTGCCCTATGAGTCTAGCAGACCCACCCTCCTAAACCCTTAGATTACAGCAAGACATTTTGAATTGAATTTTTGCCAATTCTGGGGCAGTTAAGACAAGTTTAAAGCGAATTCCACAGGGGCACCTGCACCTCTCCAAAGGGGCACCCTGGCTATCCAAAGAAATGGACAAAGTTTAGGCCTGCTCCTACCCAGTCTACTCTGTGCATATAACAGTTCAGACAAAGTGTGAGTCCAAAATCAGACTTGAGTAGAGGCAGCTTCTGATTTAAATGACAGCTCCATGAAAAGTGCATGTGCAAACCCTGATCTGGGCTCATTCCCACCCCCACGAAAATGGTAGGTGCTGAGTTTGGGGGCAGGAATTCTGATTTCCGGGCACATCTGTCATTTTCGCTATGATGAGGAGGCTTTCTGTCATAGTGAAAATTCGGGCCCAAGAGTGATGTATCCAAATTTGCTGATGATACAAAGTGAGGTGAGAATATAAGCTTTGAGGAGGACACAGGGAAGCTGCAAAGATATATAAACAGGTTAAGTGAGTGGGCAATAAGGTAGTAGATGGAGTATAATGTTGGGAAATGTGAGGTTATTCACTGTGGTAATAAAAATAGAAAAGCAAAATTATTTTTTAAAAGCACTGAACTTTTAAATATTGATGTTGAAAGACTTTGGTATACTCATAGATGAAATACAGAAGTTAGCATGCAGCTACAGCAAGAAATTAGGAAGACAAATGGTTCATTAGCTTTCATTGCAAGGGTACTGGAGTAAAGAACAAGAAAATCTTGCTGCAGTTAACTACGGCTTTGGTGAGGCTGCACCTGGATTTCTGGGCGCAGTTTTAGTCTCTATCCCTGAGGTAGTATATATTTGCCTTGCAAGTGGTACAGCAAAGATTCACTAGCTTGTTTCTTGGGATGAGACGATTGTCCTATGATGAGACATTGAATAAATTGGGACTAGGCTCTCTGGAGTTTAGAATTTCTAAAGTCTGGAGAGAATAGGTCCAATTTACTAAGGAGAAATTCATTCATCCTGAGGGTTGTGTAACTTTGGAATTCTCTAATAGAGTGTTGCGGATGCTCCAACATTGAATATACTCAAAGCTGGGATAGACTTAATTTCTGATCTCTCAGTGAATCAAGAGACATTGAGGAGAGGGTGGAAAGTGGAGTTGAGCCTAAAAATCAGCCATGATTGTATTGAATGGCAGAGCAGGTTTGAGAGGTCATATGATACTCACTCCTGTGCCTATTTCTTAGGTTCTCAAGAGCTTATTCTCTGTCTGTACCCCCTGTTTAAATGATCTTGCCTCTTTCCAGCTGGATCTCAATATCTTTGCCATCTTTCTTTTTCCAGCTTAAGTGAAGGAAACTGGTGCTGCTGCTGATGTTGCTCCCTCGACTGCTGGAGATGTTGGCACTGGTGTGGCCTCTGCTCTTAACCCTCAGCAGAGATGGAAGATAGAGCTGTACAAGCTGTTCCCAAGCCATGCTGAAAGCTGGCAGCCAGGAAGTACGGCAAAAGGGAGTAAAGTGCCGGACAATTGCAGTGCCTTCCAAGAATTCTGCAATCACCAGTCAAGCAGTGAAAACACTCTTTGGGAGAAGAAGTTCTTTGAACAGCAGCCTCTCAATGGTTATGGCTGGAGTTCTAATTAATCAAAGTCTTCTCAATTTCACTGAAGAAGCTCTTTCCCCTTAAGCATTCACTTCAGTGACCCTGACCAATTGCTGACACATCGGGAAACACGGTCCATTGCTGGGAAATCCGGGATTCAGGGATAAAGTACTTCAAAATTGGCTTCTTAACAACCTCAACAATGACTTAATTACTTACCTAATAGATCTAAGGGGGTATCTCACTCTTCTTCAGTTCCCCCCTGTGGAAAACCAGAAGGGGGTGGGATCAGATTTTGGCACTTTCCCACCCTGCTTGGCCCTGAACACAATTCGAAAACCTCAGGAAAATTCTGCCCAGACACTCAACTACATCTAACTGCATTTGATTTTAAAATTCTCATCTTTGTTTTCAAATCCCTTCATGGCCTCTCTGCTCCGAACTCCATAAACTCTGGCAGCCCTATAGCCTTCTGAGTTATCTGCACTCCTCTAATTCTAGCCCCTTGTACAGCTTGAGCATGACAAAATCCACACTTTCTGGGAGATCACAAAGCGGCAGCTGGAGGAGAGGAAGTCAGAATTAAAAAACAAAGATCGAGAAATTTTAATCATTCCATCACTGGCAGCTGTGGTTTCAGTTGCCAAAGATTTACACTCTGGAAATGCCTTGCTGAACCTCACTACCTCTTTACCTCTCTTTCCTCCTTTCAACTCTCCTAAAAGCCAACCGCTAGTTGCAAAACTCAGATTGCAATTTTTGAGTACAAGTGGGTGGAGTGTGGGCCATGCATGTCTAACTATTTGGGCCAGGTGATGCAGGACCTAACCAGCAATTCTCAAAGAGACCTATGGATGCCTATCAAAAAATGGCCCAGTTGAGTTTTATTTAAAAATGTTGGGGCAGGGGGAGCAAAATTGCTGAGCTGCTGAAAGCTGGTTCAAGGCACCCCCTGGGATTGTCTCGTCCCCCAATCCACCCTGTTGGCTGGCTCAGCATGGAGGCTGACTAATCTCCCACCCTCCCATAACTGGTAAGCTATAGCAAGATGCCTGTTGGCAACCACAGACCCCTGACAGCCTCCCGATGCTGGCATTGGGCAGCGTTGCTGCTTCACATACTTTGCTCCTGTGACAGGCAAAAGTCAAAGATCAACCAAAATGTGCCAATCCTATTGAAAGCAGCAGAGGGAAGGTTACAAATTCAGGTTGAATCAATGTAAAAGGTGGTTTAACCCTTATTTTTTGAGCAAGAACGGGTGCTCCAGAAATAGCGGTCGAAGTAGGTAGTAAACTTATCATCTCATTAACACTACTGACCTGCCCTTTAGCATTTTATTTGGGTCTTCACACAGAATGCCCAAGTGCTTGCCTGTTTCAAGCGAGGGCCAAATTATAATATTCAAAACAGGATCCAATATGCACGATGATTGGTCATTGGCCTGTGAGGTTGGGCGGGATTTTCCGGTCCCACAGCTCGGCCGCTAACTTTGTTTCTGTCCACAGATGCTGGCTGACCTGCTGAGTTTTCTAGCTTCTTTTGTTCTTCTTTCGTATTTCCAGCCTCTGTAGTATTTTGCTTTAGTTCTCTTTGCACACTCCGTCCATTGTATTAGCATAAATAGCCCAACCAATGGTACTTAAATGGATTGTCGCTGGTTTGAAAACTAGATAAGCTTCTGGCGTTCCACAGATTTAAATCTTCTGGCCTCCTGCCACATACTTATGCTCCATTATTGGTGACTGCCTCCTCATTTTTACACTCGACTTCCAGCTCACCACTGCAGTGGATTGCGCAGATTTTTTGCCCTCTTTAATCAGAATTGTGTTTGAGCACTGGTTCAGCACTTACAACTGGAAGGTATTATGCGGGCAAAGCCTGGTTATCAGGGTGGCTCCATCCTACCAACAAGAACATTGAGCAATCAACACAATCACATAGCGTGTCCTCAGTGAAAATTAGCTCCATACATTCATTTGAATGACTTCTTGCTTTAGTAAGCCTTTAAGGATCTGGCAATGTTTTTTTTATGCCGTATTTATTCTACAACCTATCCCTGCAGTATTATTTCATTAAAGTGCATAGTCGAAAATCATACTGTCCACTAAGGGTGTAACCATATATTCTAATACTCTACAGATCTTTGCCTAGGTATTAACAGAGGATAAATAAGTTGAAAGAGAAAAATTGCCTCAAGGAAAATTGTTTATCTTAATTATATTTTACCTGAAACAGATTAAACTGTTTTATGTCAGACAGATAAAACAGCCTCAAGTCAAACTCCAACCTTATATGTTAAAGTTAGCACTATCTTGACCAGAGTAGATTGTCCTTCAGAGTTTTATCTTAGCTGAGTGTTTTATGAGCAATATCTCTCTGGAACATGCAAATTATTTTCAAATTTCAACTCTGCATTAGGTTTTAATAAGGATACAGATTTAGATATTGGCATCAGGATACCTGTAATATAAACCCAAAAAACTTCTTGCATGAAGAACTAACATGCTAGATTTTCCTGTTTTTTTCTTTAAAAAAAAGGAGAAATACTTGCTTTGTATCATAGTTTATGACGTAGTCATTAAATTATGGAAATACAGGGGCTTTAAATATATTGGGCAGAATTTTGCCCTTGGCGGGGGTGCTCGGCAGGGGTGGGCAGGACAGTCGGGAAGCTGACTGCCAATTAAAACCCACCCAGCATGGAACGCAAGCGGCAGTGCTCAGCACTGCCTATGCGGGCAGAGGAAGGAGGGTGAGTGGGCATTGCACAAACTTCGGGCATGCATGGAGCTGCCTCAGGGAGCTGAAGCGCTGTTTAAAATAACTAATGAAGAAAATAAAAATGTCATAAAACATGTCCCCTCATGTGACTCAGTCACATGAACAGGGACATGCTTTTAATTCAAGTGTAAAATTTTTATTTTTATCTGTTTTAGGAAATCTTGTCCTGCCCGTGGATGAGGTTTCCTAAAAAGTGCAAAGACCGCTTGGCATGTTCACCTGCCCACCAACCATAAGGTTGGACAGGCAGTGTAAATTTCAATTTAATCGCCCTGTTAATGGTTTTTTAATTGTCAGCAGGCATGCTGCTGACTCTGGGGCATGCCCACTGAACAAAATATCGTGGGACTATGCGATGACATTGGGACGCTCGCCTGATGTCATCGCATGACATTTTACACGCAGCTAGGTCAGGTGCACACCCATCCGTCGAGTGCAATATTCTGCCCATGATCTTATTAGTGGGAGTGATGATGACAGCTAATCACTAAACCTCTACATTCCTGCATTGGAAGTTAGGATAAATGTTGTGGAGTTTGTTAATCCTGATGTGAAGTATGCAGAATTTGTGAAGAGTGTCCTGCACTCAGTTCTTGTTGAAAATAACAAGAGCGACATCACAAGACAATGTGAGACAGCGATGGGAGATCAGGACCAGCACGAGTGTGGGGAAGCTTCAAAAAGTGATGTCAGTGCAAAGGTGAGAGCTGATGGGTGAGTAGCTGGTAAGTGTTTTTCTCCAGTTTTTTTCTCCAGTTTTTCTTCAGTTTAAAATAGATTAAGCTAAGGAAAGGTAAGAGATTTTATTTAAAGTACATAAATAATTTAACTTGTTTTTTACTGTATTTAAGTTATAGTGACTAGAGGTTTGGCAGGGCAGATCAGTCCCATGTTATATACTGCCTGCAACATGTGGGAAATCCTGAACGCTCTTTGCGCTTTGACCAACCACGTCAGCTACTTGAGCTCTGAGCTTGGAGCTTGAGTGGCAGCTGGAGGCACTGAGGTGCATCCGCGAGGCTGAGTTTTGTGAATTGCACATTTTTAGACGTGGTCACTCCACAGCTTACAGAAGTGCAAACAGAGAGGGAATGGGTGACCATAAGTCAGAAGAAAGGTGTCAGGCAGGTAGTTAGGAAATCCCCAGGGTGCATCTCGCTCGAGAACCATTTTTTTGTGTTGCAAAATGGTGAGAGTGACGGTTCCTCTTGGGAGTGCAGCTACGCTCATGGCACTGTGAGTGGCTCAGCTGCACAGGGAGGGAGGAAAAAGAGCTGAAGAACAATAGTGGTAGGAGACTCGATACTAAGGGGAACAGACAGGTGTTTCTGCAGCTGTAGATGTGACTCCAGGATGGTATGTTGCCCAAGGATGTCACTGAATGGCTGCAGGGCATTCTAAAGGGGCAGGGAAAACAGATATAGATCGTGGTACATATTGGTACCAACGACATAGGTAGAAAGAGGGATAAGGTCCTGCAGGCAAAATTTAGGGAACTAGGAAGCAGAATAAAAAGCAGGACCTCAAAGGTAGTAACCTCTGGATCACTTCTGGTGCTACCCGCTAGTGAGTATAGAAATAGGAGGTTAGTCCAGATAAATGCATGGCTGGAGAGATGGTGCAGGAGGGAGGGCTTTAAATCTCTGGGACATTGTTAAAAACAAAAAAACTGCAGATGCTGGAAATCCAAAAGAAAAGAAAGTTTTTTGTTCTTATCTCTGTGTTTAATTGACTGCCACTTCTCTTCAAGAAATGCCTACCTTGAAGAAGTTTTGTACTACACTCCGTCAGGATTTTCGAATTTCTCTTTTGACTTGTTGCTATCACTGCTTGCTTGTCCCAACAACCACCCCCCCATCCGCACCCCCCCCCTCCCCAAACCCCTTAAAGCAGCTTATATTTCACCCCTCTCCTATTTTTACTTAGTTCTGTTGAAGGGTCATGAAGACTCGAAACGTCAACTGTGCTCTTCTCCGCCGATGCTGCCAGACCTGCTGAGTTTTTTCAGGTATTTTTTATCTTTTGTTTTGGATTTCCAGCATCTGCAGTTTTTTGTTTTTATCTCTGTGTTTAATTAACTGCCACTTCCTTCAATGAATGCCTACCTTGAAGAAGTTTTGTTCTACTCTCGGTCAGGATTTTTGAATCTCTCTTTTGCCTTGTTCCTTTCACTGCTTGCTTGTCCCAACAACCACCCCCCCTTCTCTCCCCCCATCCCCCCCTCCCCTTAAACCAGATTATATTTCACCCCTGTTCTATTTTTACTTAGTTCTGTTGAAGGGTCATGAGGACTCGAAACTGTGCTCTTCTCCACCGATGCTGCCAGACCTGCTGAGTTTTTCCAGGTATTTTTTATTTTTTGTTTCTCTGGGACATTGTGACTGTCTCTGGGAATGGTGGGACCTGTACAAGGCGGACAGGTTGCACCTGAACTGGAATGGGACCAAGATTCTTGTGGGGAGGTTTGCTAGTGCTGTTGGAGAGGGTTCAGCAGTGGGGAGATGCACAGCCAAAATTAGAAGAGAGAGCAAGTGAGTCTGGAAGGCATAGAAATTATCGGCCAGTTAAGGCACAAGGTAGTCTGGCATGATTGGATGGTACTTATCTTAATGCAAAGAGTCTGACTGAATAAGGCAGATGAGTTGAGGGCATAAATCAATACATGGAAGTATGATGTCATTGCTGTCACAGAGACATGGCTGAGAGAGGGGCAGGATTGGTAGCTCAATATTCCAGGATGCAGGGTCTTCAGGTGAGACAGGGAAGGAGGTAAAACAGGAGGGTATATTGCAATATTGATCAAGGAAACAATTACAGCAGGAAGGAGGGGTGACATTTTAGAAGGCTCCTCAAGTGAAGCATATGGGTAGAATGAAAAACAAAATAGGAGCAATCACATTGCTAGGAGTGTACTATAGGCCCCCAAACAGTCAGAGAGAAATAGAAGAGCAGATATGTCGGCAAATTTCAGAGAAGCATAAAAATAATAGGATAGTGATAGTAGGGGATTTCAACTTTCCCAACTTTAACTCGCTTAGACATAGTGCGATAGATTTAGAGGGAGCGGAATTCTTAAAATGTATCCAGGAGAGCGTTTTAAGCCAGTACATAGAAGGTCCTACAAGCGAGGGAGTGGTCCTGTACTTAATTTTAGGGAATGAAGCTGGGCAAGTGGTAGAGGTATCAGTGGGGGAGCATTTTGCAGATAGTGATTATAACTCTGTTAGATTAAAGGTTGTTATAGGAAAGGACAAAGAAGGGCTCTAAAGAGTTCTAAATTGGGTGAAGGCCGATTTTACTTAGATCAGATATAATTTGGCCAGAGTGGACTGGGAGCAGTTACTTTTAGTTAAATCTGCTTAAGAGCAGTGGGACTCATTCAAGAAGGAAATAGGGAGAGTATATAGCCAACATATTCCAGTAAAGATAAAGGATGGGACCAATAAATCCAAGGAACCCTGGAGGTTGACGGATATACAGGATTGGCTAAAGAGTAAATGGGAGGCTTATAGCAGATACTGAAAGCTGAAAACATCAGAAGCCCTGAAGGAGTATAGAATGTGTAGTGGGGAACTTAAAAAGGAAATTAGGAGAGCAAAAATGGGGCATGAAGAAACATTGGCAGGTAAAGTAAGGGAAAATCCAAAGTTATTTTACAAATATGTTACGAGTAAGAGGATAACTAGGGAAAGAGTTGGGCCCATTCAGGACCATAGGGGTAATTTGTGTGTGGAGCTGAAGACGTAGGTCGGGTTCTAAATGAATACTTGGTGTTGGTGTTCACAAGTGAGAGGGATGACGTGGGTATGGAAATCAGGCAAAAAGACTGTGATATACTTCAAGAAATTAGCATAGAAAGGGAGGAGTTTCTAAGTTGTCTGGCAGGCTTAAAAGTAGATACATCTCCAGGCCCAGATGAAATGTATCACAGGCTGTTGAGTGAGGCAAGGGAGGAGATAGCAGGGGCGCTAGAAATAATTTTCAATACCTCTCTGGCCACAGGAGAGGTGCCAGAGGACTGGAGGACAGCCAATGTGATTCCGTTATTCAAGAAAAGAGGAAGGGAAAAACCAGGGAACTACAGGCCAGCCTGTCTAATCTCAGTGGTGAGGAAACTATTAGAAGCAATTCTGAGGGACAGAATAAATCTATACTTGGAGAGGCAGGGATTAATCAAGGACAGTCAACATGGTTTTGTTAAGGGGA
Organism: Carcharodon carcharias; assembly: GCF_017639515.1. NCBI lineage: Eukaryota > Metazoa > Chordata > Chondrichthyes > Lamniformes > Lamnidae > Carcharodon > Carcharodon carcharias. Next base: position 52,198,757 of record NC_054478.1, on the reverse strand, counting down.
GGTCATGCCTGACCAATTTGATTGAATTTTTTGAAGAGGTGACCAGGTGTGTAGATGAGGGCAATGCATTTGACGTAATCTACTTGGACTTCAGCAAGGCTTTTGATAAGGTCCTGCATGGGAGACGGATAACAAAAGTAAGAGCCCGTGGGATCCAAGGCAATTTGGCAAACTGGATCCAGAATTGGCTGAGTGGCAGGAAGCAGAGTGTGATGGTCGAGGGGTGTTTTTGTGACTGGATGCCTGTGTCCAGTGGGGTTCCACAGGGATCAGTGTTGGGTCCCTTGCTGTTTGTAGTATATGTAAACGATATAGACTTGAATGTAGGAGGGTTGATCAGTAAGTTCGCGGATGACATGGAAATTGGTGGGGTGGTAAGTAGTTAGGAGGATAGCTTTATGCTATAGAAAGATATAGACAGACTAGTCAGATGGGCTAATCAGTGGCAAATGGAATTTAATCTGGATAAGTGTGAGGTGATGCACTTGGACAGGACAAACAAGGCATGGGAATGCATGATGAATGATAGGACCCTGGGAAGTACTGATGATCAGAGGGACCTTGGTGTACATGTCCAACGGTCCCTTTAGGTAGTGGGACAGGTAGATAAGGTGGTTAAGAAGGCATATGGGATACTTGCCTTTTTTGGTTGAGGCATAGAATATTAGAGCACATAAGTTATGCTGGGACTATATAAAATGATGGTTAGGCCACAGCTAGAGTGTTGTGTGCAGTTCTGGAATTTGCATTATATGAAGGATGTGATTGCACCAGAGAGAGTGCAGAGGAGATTGACCAGGATGTTGCCGGGGCTGGAGAGTTTTAGTTATGAAGAGAGATTGGATAGACTGGGGTTATTTTCCTTGGAGTATAGGAGATTGAGGAGCGACATGATGAGGTGTATAAAATTATGAGGGGCATAGATAGGGAAGACAGGAAGGAACTTTTTCCATTGATAGAGGGATCAATAACCAGGAGGCATGGATTTAAGGTAAGGAACAGGAGATTTAGAGAGGACATGAGGAAATATTTTTTCACCCAGAGGGTGGTGGGAATCTGGAATTCACTGCCTGAAAGGGTGGTAGAGAAACTCTCATAAAATTTAAGAAGTATTTGTGTGCGCACTTGCGATGCCATGGCATACAAGGCTATGGGCCTGGTGCTGGAAAATGGGATTAGAATAGTTAGGTACTTGTTTGACCGGCGCAGACTCAATGGGCCGAAGGGCCTTTTTTTGTGCTGTAGACCTCTATGACTCTATGACACTAAATGAAATCAAAATGAGGGAAAATTCTGGCATTTTTTGACCTGGCAACCTCTGTAACGGAGCATCACAAACTGTTTCCTGGTAGAGTAACACAAGGCCAGCAAACATAGGAACCAACCAACATGACAATTTATCACCAAAAACTCAGCAGGACTGACCAGAGATTTAGAAATCATTTTTAAAAAGAAACAGCAAAGTAAGGCATAAATCTTAATACAATGTAACATCACAGGTCACACATGAACATGAAGGAAAAACACTGCATTGACACAGAGTATTATTAGTTAAAATGGAATAAATGAGGTTGAAATAAAAATAATCGTGTTGGGCTACACAATGAGGAAGAGGCGATGGAAAGATCTTCAATGGACCAAGACATTCTGTCTCAAAACAAGCTATTATTATGTTTCAAAGCAAAGGGGTGGGACTACATTTAACAGGTAACGAAAGGTAGACTATGAAAAAAAACTCAAGTGTGAATGCTACAGTAGATTTAATCGGTAAGGAAACTGTAAAAAAACAGGACTGTGGAGATTGGAATAATGCACAGAAATAATAGTATTTGTCGTGTTGATTTAATGATTAATGATTTGCATAATGATACGTAAACATGCCCATACAGATTGCAGGGTTACCCTCGTTTTTCCGGCTGCTGGACCCCAATATCACCGCTGCCCTATAAAATACTAGCCATTGTTACAAGGTGAGCAAGGTTGAGAAATAAATCTTCCAGGCTGGACAAACTTTCAAAAGATAGACAGAATGGAAAAATGGGAGGAGCAGCCCTGATGATAAAGGATCTCAAAAGGACAATAGTGAGAAAGGTCTTGGCTCAGAAAATCAGGAGGTAGGATCAATAAGGTGGAGGTTAAGAATAACATGGGCCAGAAAGCATTGGCTGGACTATTGATTAGGCCCTCGAACAGTCGTGATACAATTGCACAAAGCATTAAGCCAAAAAAAAATGGAGTTTGTAACAAAGGCAATGAAATCATTGTGGGGGTCTTCAATTTTCATAGAGACTAGACCAATCATATTGGCAAAGGTGGTCTGGAAGTTGAGTTTGTACAATTGTTATGACATGGCAGATGATGTGTGCCAGGTGGACCAAATCCACAACGGAAACTTGACCGCGCTATTACAATGGTTTTGCAGTTTGTATTTATTATGAGAAGATGTGTGCATTGAATTCAGAAGTAATGAGTCCACCAAGACCTTTAGAGATTTAAAAAATTAAGTTAAAATATTTATTAACAAAAGAAAAGATTTCAAGCCAATATGTGAGATGATATTTACTTAATACTATAATAACCCCTAAAATTCCTACTTAATCTGACTCCCAGTTACTCCTTTAAGGTAACAGTTTTAGATTTAAAATAAAGCAAGTTAACACAGTACCCACTTGACGGTGGAATTCCAAATGGCTCTCTCCAACTTTAGTTACTGGTCACAACAGACTTAGGCACAAATGGCTGAAAGGTTCGTCAAGGTTTTTTCACGCACTCCTTTTAGATCTTATATGGCCCCCAACATAGCCTTTCATTCTTCTTTACATACGTTTCTCTTTCTTTAATATGTAAATTCCATTGTTCCATATGTATTTGGAACTGTACCTTTCCCATAATATAAAAACTTTCATGTTGCCAATGTTGTCAGTAACCATTGGGAAAAATAAACACACTTCTTAGACTTGCTTAGCTGACTAGTTATAAACAGGCTAACAACCTTTTGAAATCCAAACAATCTCTTAATTTATCTAAAAATGCAAATTTCCTTCACACCTTATGTGCTAAGACAACATTCCTGTTTACTCATTAGCATTTCAAGTACATTCCCACACCTAACTTCTTTTGATAATTTTAAGCTTACAGTCTACCTAACTCCAAATGTAATTAAGTCACACAGACAGAACCATCTGCACTCACACCCATAAATGTACTTTACAACATACCAGAAAAATATTACGAAAATTATAATACTTTTGTAACAGAATGCAATTGTGACAGTTTCCTGGAGCAATACATTTTGGAACCGATGAGGGATGAAATATTTTAGATCTAGTATGGTTCAATGAGGCAGGTTTAATTAGCAAATATAAGATCACCTGGGAACTAATGATTATCATGCAAACAAATTCAATATTAAGTTTGAAAGTGACATATTCCAATCATTAACAAGGATCTTAAACAAAACAAATTACTTAGGTATGAGTGAAGGTCTGACTAAGGCTGATTGGGTAAATAGACAAAAAACATATGATGGTAAATAAATAATGGGAAACATTTAAAGACATGATTCAAAATGTTCAACAAAAATAGATTGCATGTAAAAATAAAAACTCAGCAAGAACCATCCATTATGGCTTACTAAGGAAGCTAATGGTAGTTTTAAATTAAAAGCAAAGGCTTTTAATGGTTCAAAGAATATTAGTAAATCAATGGATTGGGAGTGTTTTAGAAACTAGCAAAGAGCTACCAATAAGTTGATAAAAAGGGGGAAAAGTAGAAAATGTGAGTAAACTAGCCAGGAATATAAAAACAAATTGTAAGAGCTTTTACAAGAAATAGCAGAGACATTGGACAAATACTTTGGGCTGGATTTTTATGTCTCTGAGAGAGACATAAATTGATGCCGGCCCAAACTTTGGCCTTTATTTGGAGTGGTCCTCCTGCCTCTGACCACTCCTTACTGACTTCTCAAAATTAAGTTGCCTCCAAAGTCGCCTTTAAGCTACTGAAACTCTGCTAACATATCTTTCAAGAAACTTGTTGGTCTCCTATTCCACTGTAGTGGCCATTCTTGCTTCCTGGACAGGGTCACGGAATGCTTTCAAAGTCCACCTGCCTGGTGAAAATCCGGCAAGGTCTAACCTTGGGCGTTTCAATAGGGATGGCTCAATTTTATTCCCTGCGCCTTTTCCTGCAATCTGCAAAACGGCCACCACCGGAAACACCCGCGGCACTCAATGGACATTTTTTTTGCTGTGCTGCCCACTTCAGAATTTCTCACCAAAGTGTATGTTTTTCTTAGTTTCTAATTTGTTGACTACAAGGCTAATAGTTTGCAGCGGGAGACTGCATTTAAACCACCAGGGGACCTAACCTGACTTACCTGAATCTTTGCTGGTGAATAGAATAAATTATGCATTCAACTGCATGCTACTTTGTAGTTACAATATATCACATAGGGCTGCATCTTTTGGTCGGCACGCGGGGTGTGGGACCTGCTTGCCGACATGTAAAATGACGTGGGGTGACGTTGAGCAAGCGTCCCGACGTCACCCAACTGGGGGTGCCAATTGCGAACCCACCCACTCCCGCAACATGGGGAAGATCCTGCCCATATTAAAACGCGTTACATTTTCAGGTCGGCGGGCGCACAGCCAAGTCAGCAGCACACCTGCCAACCTATCAACGGCCACTTAAGGCCATTAATAAAGTAATTAAAGTAATCAATGGAACTGCCCGTCCAACCTTAAGGTTGGCGGGGAGGCTGGGAACCCAGGTGGCTTCTGAAAAAACAAGAAACCTCATCCACGGGCGGGATGAGGTTTCATGAGGGATCTTAACATTTCAGAATATTTTAAAATAAAATTTATGGACATGTCCCAACTCATGTGACATGGTCACATGAGGGGACATGTCAATAAAAATTTTTCTATACTTTAAACTGCCTTTCACATTTGAGCTGATTTCCCTGAGGCAGCATTTAGCCTCAGAGGGATGAGTGTGCTTTCTCGTGCACATGCGCAAAAAAGCGCAGTCCTAGCTTACGGAATCCCCCCCTGCCCGCACAGGGAGAGCATAGTGCTTCCTGGTGCATGTCACGCTGGTCGGGCCTTAATTAGGCCGCCCATGTAAAGTGGCGGCCCCTCCCCCCCCCCACAATTGGGGGCGCCAATCGGGAACCCACCCACTCCTGCCTGTGCCTGCACAACCCCTGTAACGGAGGTGAAGATCCTGCCCATGATATTAAAATGCATTAAACTTTGGATGGATAACTCGCATACATAATTCGTAAGCCTCTCAGGATTGTCCTGCACTAATGTGACCATATTTACTGCTAATGAGTAAACATATTATATTATAATTGATTTTTTTTGTTTCATCTTGGTACCCACATACACTGACAGTTGCGTTGATGTCATGTTGAGACTGAGCTTTATTGAGATTTCTTCAACGACCTCTCTACTGTAAGAGCTTGTTCACTGGTCCACTACAAATGGAGAAAAAAACAGAAATCCCACAACTGGTTGAGTCACCTCTTTCTGTTCTGTGTCATTCTATGATTCATTTATCATACGTTGAACATTTTTTAATGCTCCTGTATTTGTTTCTGACACATTATTATTCATTTATCAATTAGCCTGCATGAAATTAAACTTTTGTTGGATTAATGCATAGATATTATAGGAAATATGCCCTAATTTTCAGGGATACAGAGATAATATTGTAAGGTCATATTTATGGATGCTTGTAAACCTTAGGGCAGAATCTTCTGTTCAGCATGTGGGGGCAGGCCCCGCACACCTATGCGTGAAATAACGTGCGGTGACATCAGGCCTGTGTCCCAATGTCAACATGCGTCATTCTGATCTTCCATTTGGCTGGCGCTCTCCAGAGTCGGCTGCGCGCCCACCAAACCGTCAAAGGCTGTTAAGGCCATTAATAAACTAATTAAAGTAATTGTCAGGGCTGCCCGTCCAACCTTAAGGTTGGCGGGCGGGCGAAGAGCCCAGGCGGACTTTGCATTTTTCATGGAACCTCATACACGAGTGGGATGAGGTTTCATGAAGGGTTTATTAATTAAATAAAAATTTTCATGAAAATTCATAAACATGACACCATCACATGGGGCGACATGTCTGAATGACTTTTTCTTTTTATTTTTTTTCCATGTTTGCAACTGAACTTACTCTCCGTGAGGCAGCTCCATACCGCAGGGAGATTTCTGTGCTCTTTCAGGCATGCGTGCAAAAGAACGTAGGCCTTGACTCTCCCTCCTCCCCCAGCCCACACAGGTAGCGCTCAGCCTGAATTGGCCCCCCCATATAAAATGGCGGCGTGCAGCCAATCGCGGGCGGCGATCGGCTCCTTGCCTGCCCGCACCCATTCCTGACCAGCCCACCTGACGGGGAGAAAATTCTCCCCTTAGACTTTTATCTCAAGAGTTTGCTATCAATTCACATGCTGCTGTTTTAAAATAAAGTTTGAAATGACTACTTATTAGATTTACAATTTTGGTACAATTTGATCTTATTTAAATCACCATATTTTACAGCATGAAACAGCATTAGCATTCTTCTTGTTTAAGTCATATCTATACCAACTGGTACATTTACAAATTTAATCAACTTTTTAGATTTCATCTGTCAAAATCTGCACCAATTACAATCACATCTTCAAGAATGACTTCTTGTAACTTTCCGATAATTATGAGTCAAGGAGTTAGAGACAGTTACAAAGCATTAAAATATTGACCGGAATTTTCCTGCTGGTGTTGGGCGTCAAGGCGGGCGTGAGCGGATGGTATGGCGAAAAGGCCAAAAATCAGTTCCAGGAGATCGTGAAACCAGTTTGCGATTGTCCACTCCACCCATCAATGGAGGGCCCTGTTTCCCCATGCTAGACGTCGGGAATGTCATTTTAATACATCTGCATATAATTATAACCCCCGCTCACCAGAATGATGCCCCCAGACTGGAGCATCTGGGCACATCAGCGTGACTGCACACTGACATGTTTCACAACAGCATTTCAAAGGTGTGCACCTGGTGAGCTGAACTTTGAGGGGAACCCGGAGGTAAGTGCAGGTTAACATTGTACAGTGCTCACGAGGGTCGTCTATTCGAATTCAAAGTTGAGGAGTCGCCTAGTCAGGCAAAGGCACAGGCAGATCGCTTTTTGCCTGCTGGCTGACAAGGCAGTGCTGGGGGAAGGGCTGCATGGCAGTTGGGGAGAGTTGCGGGGGCAGGCTCGCATGGTCTGGTGGTAGTGCACAAGTAGGGGGAGGGGTAGGGTGAGAAGTGGCCACGCATTAGGGAAACCTTGTATGAAGTGACGATTCCTTTGCAGCTGACAAAGTTCAGGCACAGCCACATTGGCATGCATGGAGTAGTACCTCCAGCTTATCTGCCTACTCAAGCAATGCAGAGGCATGAAAGTACCACTGAATGTTCCAGAACTTTTCACCTCTTGGGCACAGACTGCAAACTAATGAGCATTTTAGTGGATTGCAGAACAATTGGACGACTGGGCAAGTTGTACAATCTCCTTTTGAAAGCTGGTCATGGAGCAGTCACTGGTGGAGGTGCTCACAGCCACTGGAAATGTTTTTGCTCAGGTTTGGACCTGTGCCTCCTATGGTTGAAGCTAACAGTGCAGCCTTGTAGTGAGGTTTAGGAGAATGCATGTACCTGAACTGAGAGCACAGCATGCAGTCCAGTGGGCAAAGCTACCACCAATTGATCAGGTGAAGTGGGGCAGAGGTGGGTGGAGTTTTGGGCAGCCATGCAGTGCACTAAATTCTGGCCATCCAAGTGGTGGCCAGCTCTCTCCAGCATGCATTAAGGGGCCTTCAGACTTAACCAAGGGAGGCTCTTAGTACAATCATGCTAACCCATGTGTCTCTCTCTTTCATCCTGCAGGAGGAGTACATCAGCAGCATGGAACCTGGTGATCTAGCTGTATGCCTCATGGCTTACAGGGATCGGAGATGAAGGAAGAGAGCGATGAAGGTGCCTGGCTGTACAGAGGGAGGTGCAGCACACTCAAGAAGAAAGGACAGCTGGGACTCGTGCATGTCGCTGAAGAGCCACAGCGAAGTGTCACAGGGAGGTGCGTAGCTAGACACAGTCTGCAGACATTCCTTGTCATTCCTGCAGATGACCAAGAATCAGTGTCGCTAAAGACTGCACATGTCCATGGAACTGGTCAGTCACATCTGCCACCTGCTGCAAGAGTTGGCGCCATATGAACATGAGGGCATCAACTGCTAGTGGCCACGAAAGTGACTGCGACGCTCAATTTTTACACCAGTGGCTCCTTTCAAGGCTCCACAGGTGAACTCTGTGGGATATCACAAGCGTCTGTGCACAACTGCATTCATGAGGTCACGGATGCCATCTTCACAAAGGTGCATTTCATCCAGGATCAGGAAAGCCAGTATGCAAGAGCGATTGGATTTGCCCAGATCTCAGGTTTCCCACAGGTGCAGCGTGCCATCGATTGCACTCATGTGGTGCTCAGATCTCTGGCAACAAGTAGTCAACTATGTCAATCACAAGGGCTTCTGCTCATTGAATGTTCAGCTCGTGTGCGATGACCACAAACGCATCCTACAGGTCTACGCATGATTCTCAGGGAGTGTCCATGATTCCTACATTCTCAGTAGGTCTCGGAGCCTTGATGTCTTCCATGGTGCACAGAGGCTACATGTTTGGCTACTTGGGGGCAAGGGCTACCCGCAGTGGACGTGGCTGTTGAGGCCCCTATGGTGGCCTCAGACTGCAGCAGAGAGAATGTACAACGAAGCCCATGCTGCAACTCGCACTTTGGTGGAGCAAACCATCAGGATGTTGAAAATGTGGTTCCAGTGACTGGACCGGTCTGGTGGAGCCCTGCAATACAGTCCACAGAGGGTGTCACACATCGTCATCACCTGCTGCGCCCTTCACAACCTGGCGTTGCAATAGGGGCAGGAGCTGGCTGACGAGGAGATGGAGGAGATGCATGTTTCCTTCATTGACGAGGACGTTGGTTGGGATGAGGGTGAGAAGGTCTTCAAAGGCGAGGATGATGATGATGAGGCCTTCACACTAGCCAGACAAGGTAGATGTACTCGTGAGACCCTCATAGCTGCTAGATTCATGGAAGATGATGATGACATACAGTGAGGAGACTCCGTAGATCTTCATGTTACATTTTTTGTATATTTGTCTCTTGTCTGGCTGATGGCAGCGCACAAACCCTCTGTGATAAGGTTTCTGTCATGGAGACCTAGTGGATGCCCATAGTCCCTGCATTCCAAGAGGATGATGACAACATGCAGTGGGGACACTCCATGGGTTCTCACATGGCTAATGTGAATGTCTGGCTCCTGTCTGGCTGATGGCAGATCAATTATGCTCCATGAACAGGGTCATATCATGGAGATACAATGGGAAACTTTAACTTCTCTTGATCCTATGGCATCCTTCGTGGGCTGAACACTTCAGGACCACACTGTCACCGGACACAGATGCTGGTGTGATGGAGGCCAGCTGCACCTCAAAGGTGCTGAGAGCACACAGAGAGAATGATGGAACTCTGTACCACCGGCCCAGGACATTCTAGTAGCAATGATAAGCCCCATCGAGGTGCAGGCATGACTGATGTGTCTAGTGACTGTGAAGGCGCATCATCAATGTGCTGGGAAGGCTGCACAAAGCACAGGGAGGAGGCCCTGTACTGAGAAACCTGCCTTTATCTTGTGCAGGGACCAAGGTTTCACATCTGAGTGACATAAACACTGCTCATCAGAACAAGGAGCCAAAGGCAAGGAGGCATTCTTGGGAATTTATTTACAATAGTGAACATTATGCACAAGTGATTAACAGCTGTGCCCAGGCTGTGCAGTTACATCTTCTTAACCTTCTTAACCTTGCTGCTACATCTTGGTGCACCCCCGACATCCACAGCAGAGGTGGAGGCAGCCTGCTGACTGCCTTGTCTATGATGACCTTGACGGGCGTCCTCTGGAGGACCCAATCTTTGTTGTCCTGCAGCTATATCTCTGTAATTGTGATCAGATCATATTTATTTACTTCAATGTGGGCCATCAATGTATTTACTTTGTTATGACTGCTACATGCATTCAGATAGAAAGCCTTCAGTTTTTTCTTTTTGTTACCTTTGTAACATCCAGTCTTGACTGCTAATGTATTCTAAGTTTTCTCTCTCTGTCCCTTCCTGACATTCTCTGACCCTCATTTCTCATATTACAATTTTGCTCTCCTGTTACACCTTGAATTGCTACCTCTACCCAAGCATGATCTCTCACCTCTCTTGTTTATTTTAAAACCCTCTCTAGTTCCCTAGTTATGTGATTTGCGAGGCCACTCATCCCAGCACGGTTCAGGTGTAAAACGCCTCAATGGTACAGCCCCCACTTTCTCCAATACTGATACCTGTGCCCCACAAACCAGAACCCACTTCTCCCATGGCAATCTTTGAGCCATGCATCCGTCTCTCTAATCTTATTTGCCCTATGCAAATTTGCTCGTGGCTCAGGTAATAATCCAGGGCTTATCACCTTTGAGGCTCTGTTTCTTAATTTGGTACCTAGCTCCTCATACTGACTTTGCAGAACCTCTTTCCTAGTTCTACATATGTCATTGGTATTTACGTGGACCACGACAACTGGATCCTCCCCCTCCCACTGCAAGTTCCTCTCCGGCCCTGAGCAGATGTCCTGAACCGTGGCACCGGGCAGTCAAGATAGCTGTCTGGACTCTCACTCTGCTGCAGAGAACAGCGTCAATCTCACTCACTTTACTATCCCCTACTACCACTACATTCCTCTTTGCTCACCCTGCTTGAATGGCTTCCTATACCTCAGTGCCTCTGCTTTCATCCACACAGGCTGTGAGCACCTCAAACCTGTTTGACAATTGCAAAGCCTGAGGCTCCTCCACTACTGTCTGCTCTGTCCCATTACCTGCCTCACTGAGAGTCACATCCTCCTGTCCCTCATTGCTGACCAAAACAGATGACCCTCTTCTAAAAGCTGTGGCTGTCCCCTGGAACAAAGTATCCAAGTATTTCTCCCCCTCCCTTATGTTGTGCAGTGTCTGCATTTCGGCTTCCAGATCAATAATCCTGATCTGGAATTCCTCAAGCTGCTTACACTTCCTGCAGACGTGTTTGTCATGGATCGCCTTGACGTCCAAAAGCTCCCACATCTCACAGCTGCTACATGACCCCTGTCCCACCATTCTAACTTATGTTATTTAATTTACTTTAATAACTTCCTCCCTATGTATGTTACAAGTTATTGTGCTTATTGAATACTAGTGCCACTGACAACTAATGGTTATATGCTTCTTAACTATAATATATTTGTTTTAGACGTTTGTTTAAATTACTTTATTTTATTGCTTTTTTATCTTTATTGTTTGATTTTAATTTTAAAGTTTTTAAATTTTGGTTTATTACTTTAAAGCTTTAATTCTTTTTATTTATAGATCTACCTTTACTCACCTGTCCTAAGCTGGTTTCTCTCATACTGTCCCTTAGACCAAGCACTTACTGGCCAATCCACTTACTAGCTTCCTGTGATGTCGCAGTTGCTTTTTTCCTTTCTCCCGACTGTAGCTTCCCAACAACTGAAACAATGAAACAGCGAGTTCCTCGGCTCCCGACTGTTTTCTGCAGGTCCGCTCCATTCCGACTCCCAGCAAGGTAGGCTGCTCTGCAATCCCCAGTCTGCATTTACAGGCGTTCCTCAGCTCCCAAATGACACCCACAGGTCTGCTCCGCTCCAACTCCCTGCAATGATAGGCTGCTCTGCAATTCCCGGTATATATTTATAGGCGCTGCTCAGCTCCCGACTGTCTCCCGCAGGTCCATTCCACTCCAAACCGACTCCCAGCAAGGTACACCTGGGAAATCTCTCTCGACCATCACCTGCTGTGGATCAGATAGTGTGATCTGCTCACCAGATTGTGACCCCAAGGATACTCTGGAGCTAGGTCCCACTGAGGTCTGTGTCTCTGTCCTGATAAAAAAGTATGGGTCAGCGCTGTGATGGGTCTTCAATGTGGGTGTTGTCTGATTCTTCTTCTGATACTCCTTCAGGGCTTGAGTCGAGGACCTGGGTCATGGACCCCTCAGCTGCTTCCCAGGTGTGCCTGCGAAAGCAGGGAAAGACAATCGATGCATGGCATGGGACTGCGGAACAGGCCAAGTGACTCACAGCATGATTGTCTGATGGACGTTGCACTGCTGGATCTCACTGGGTAGAGCACTGCCGACTTCACTGTAAGCACAGGAACGATCCAGATCATCAACGGCCAGCTGCATGACTCTATTTCCAAAGTCCACTGCCACACCCGCCCATGCTGGATTGGTGTCCTTGCTTGCTGGTCTTCACCCAGAACGGGGGTAAAGGACATCGCGGTGGGCCTCTACTGTGTCCAGCAGGTGCTCAAGGGAGGTATCGCCAAATCTGGGGGCAGCATGTTTCTTCTTTTTGACAGCCATCAGTTCACAGTAGCTCCCTAAGATCCCTATCCCTTGAAGAGTGCAGCTCTGTGCCAGGGCAGCCTTTAAGTATGGTGCCCAGTTTACTGAAGGACTGAGGCGATGGCGGCAAGGTAGATCCGAGGACGCTCTGCCAGTGACCCGACATGTTTCCCGGGAATGCATAATTAATGAGACAGGAATGGGACAATGTGGTGGGTCTTCAATGTGGGTGTTGTCTGCCTTTGCAGCAGGTGGGTAGAATGTCCTTTTTCCCACCAGCAAATCTGGGACAATTCCACCCATTGGAATCGTTCACGGTAATCTAAAAAATGAGCGATGAAAAATGAAAACATGTTGTGAGTTAAACGCACTCAGGACACCTGACTCTTGTGTGTTTTTTTGTTTCAATGAGGCACACAGGCTGTCGACATTGTGGCTGAACTATCTTTATTGATATCACATTTTCATAACATAAACACATATCTCTGCAGTAACTGAATTATATCTAGACAGACTCCAGCATGTGCTATCTGACCTTCAATCCCCAGGTCAGGTGACCCCCTATCTGGTACAGAGCACCGTATAGTATCCAATACTGCAGTCCACTACCACAATCAACTTTTACCATGACAACTCTGACGCTGAACATTATCAAAATAGCTTCTATTCTCACCTTGATAGTGAATATTTACTTTCAAAGATGTGCTTACCATTTCATCATATGGTGGGGGTGTAATACTTTTGGAGGTAATTGCACTGTCTAATGCAGTTCTGAGTCATACACATCATTTTGAGCCCAGATTCAATCACATTCTCTGGTCAGTGTGAATTTGGATGCTCTTAGGTAAGATAACAACAGGGCCACTACAATTAGCCTTGATATCCCTGGACCAAGGAGCGGATAGTGTTAGCCTTTTCTGATTGCTGTTCAATTGGAAATGCTGATGTGTAGATTTCAAGTGTGGAAACGACCTGGCTCTCTGATGCCCTGTGATAAGGTAACCTGTTGATACTCACTGAATAGGACTGAAAGACTGGCAGATTACGAGAGCATTAAGCATGCTTACTGAACTTCCTAGCAATTATAAGTGCCCTGAAGATAGAAGGGGAATATTGGGATTAAACCATTTAAAAATAAGATAATTTTATGTTACTCACTTTTATTTACCAATCAATTTTTCAACCTCATAAAAACTGTATATTGAAAAAAAAATTAGCAAACTGCCATTTCATCTCAGGAAGGTGCCAGATATCAGAGATAGAGCAGTTAATAAATACCTTGTTGTATAATTCCTTCCTCATCCTTTTAATAGATTCAAAAAGCTAGAGACCATATTATGTATGATAGTTAACATCATTTATTATTGTTACAAACTCCCTCAATTTTCCAGAACTACTTCACAGGGACACAGGGAGTCAGAGCCTGTCCTGACAGGCAATGGGCACTCGGCAGGGTACACCCAAGATTGCCAGTCCATCATAAGGCACACACTCATACACAGAGGGACAATTTACTATAGCTAATCAACCTAACTAGCACATATTTGGACAGTGGAAGGAAACCTGAGCACCCAGCAGAAACTCACACTGAGAGAACATGCAAACTACATATAGACAGACACCCAAGGTCAGGATCAAACCCAGGTTCCTGGAGCTGTGAAGTAGCAGCGCTAACTATTGTGCCACTGTCGTTTGTAACAACATTAATCTTAAAACGCTATCTACAGAGCAATAGAAATCAGCCTTATATCTGATATTCACATACATAAGATTTGGTTAGACTTCAAGAAAGTGACTTCTCCAAGCCTGTTCACATTATCTGGCCTCGAAAGTAGCAAAGGTCTTATGAAGTAAAACATTGCATCTCTTCTTGAACCTTTTTGTTTATGATTTGCTTCCTGATGGATGCAGCACCTGATCTTTCATGATTTCATCAGTTGTGTGAGCGGATTGTCAGATAGGAATTTGGAACCTCATGCCTTTCCCTGATCCATAGCTTTGTTGAACAAAACCTTTGATGTATGCTTTGCAGCAACTTGCCTTTTCATATTGCAGCAATCTCTTCTCCTAGACTCCCTACTGCTGTGATCAAAAAACTGTGATTTAAAAACTTATGTATTTTAATCCTAGCAATGTGGAACTCAAAAAAAACCCTATTAGCTTTACTAAATAAAAAGCTAGATAGATAATTATCTAAATGTGTCTACCTTAAAGCACAATGTCTTTGGTCCAGAAAGTCATTCTTCTCAGTGTCACTGAGCGGAAGAAACAATGTTTTCAAAAATGTTTTAAACCAATTCTGTGTATATTACTGGGCTGTCTTTGTTCTGTATTAGAATAATGTCAAACCATAGCTATATCCTTACATATCCCAGCGTGCCTTATGAGATTGCATCATATAGACAGCTCTGTCACACAACAATAAATCAAGACAAAACTACAAATCAAAAACTATCCCATTAGATATACAACTGGGAAAGAAGTCAATTCTGTTCAAAGGAGTACAACTTACAATTTTACCAACTCAATATATTACACAGTTTAGAATACTTGTCAAAGGATTGTATTGTCAAGTAAATGCACTACTTTTAGTGCTGGAAATGCTTGAGCAGTTCTTTAATAAATGCAATCATAATCCTTCAGGGTTTTGCTAAAGCTTCTCTAATTTCCAACATGCATGCAGCAGCATCAATCAAAGCTTAGACAGTGTGTGCATAGTGTGATTTCCAACTTGTAGCTTTGGTCCAAAGTTTACTAAGAAAACATTATTCATCCTCACAACATTTAGCTCAATTAACCTTCTAAGTAAACCAATATGCACTTATTATATCTGACAGGACAAATCTTCAATCTGTTGGACTACACCCATTGTTTCTCACAGCCTGTATAAAGCAGTTTCAAAGGTACTTGGAAGTGCTTGAATTATCTTTAAAATTATCTCTGTAAAATTTCAAAGACCTTTTATTCTTAGCTAACAAAGGATTGCATTTAAACAAATATAATTCCTTCCCACATGGCTGAGAAAAGAAATTTATGAAAAGATGGCATACAATGTATTATACACAGCTATTAGCATAACACAATTATTGAGTCATTGAGATTTCTTTTTTGAGTTCTACATTGTCGGAGTTTTTGTAAAAACCTCACTCCTTTCCAGAAAATATATAAAAATAGGCTTTGTGCATCTGAAAGTACAGCCTTATTACTTTGTTTTTTCTATACAAAATGAATGTCAATTTACTAACATTCAGAAAAAATGTCAACCGAATATAGAGAACCAGAACATCTCAATATTTGACAAGTGAAGAGCATCAATGTTTAATTCACTTTGTTCTAATAATTGTGAAATTTGGTGACAGTAATAGCTATATAATAAAAGTTATGCTGATAATCAGCCATTAACTGGACAAAAGTTGTGCAGACAGATTCAAGTAACTTTCCAAGTGTAGTTTTAGGTACATTTACATTGTGATATCATCAAGTTTCCACTCCCAGCAACATAAAAATAATAAAATAACTCCTGAGCTGAGTCTTGACCTGAATCTGGAGCAGACAAGTGTGAGACTCCCCAGGGAGGTTGTCTCACATCACTTGAGTTTCTCTGAGAGTACAACTTCTCTACTGTTCTAGTACCCTACAATTCAATTTTAGGTTTCAGAATAAATACATTTCTTGCTACTAGTGCAACTCAGTGGTACATCAATAAGATGGCATATTTTGCTCTCCCTTACCATTTGCTGTAATGTGTGAGGCTTGTGTTATTTGGATTACTAAGTTCACAGGGGAATTATTCAAAAAATACCCTTATTATTTGATTTAAGTTAGATTTGACCCATCTTTGGACACTATGCTCACATGATATACATGCAAGTGGTATAGAACCAAAATCACAATTATTTTTTGATGACAGAATGGAGGGAATACTAGGGCAATAAAAAATGGTTCCATTACCACCCATCTTTTGCTTTGCACCATCAGCCCTTTTGCCATTTAATCACCCCTCTCATCCACCCTATATAGACCTTTTGTTCTTCTCTGCATCTCTTCCAACCTTTCTTCTGACTCTTTGGATCTCCCTCACAACTCTCCTGATTTCCCTTAACCCTGGACTCCAGTGGAGTATTTGCAATCTTACACAAAAAGACATACACACACACACACTCACACATAGAATAAAGGTGGTAGAAAGTGGGGAGTTTTTACAACTATGGATAACAACAGTAAAAGAACCACAGAAATGAATAATAGTTCACATGATTTCCAGAGTCCAGAGGGAGTTTCGTTTGCAATGGAGTTCAGTTCAGATGAGTCCTTAGTTGGAGACTGAAATGCATTAGTCCTTTTGCAGTGAATGATGATGATGCACAATGGGATTACTGTGATTGAACTGTTGGCACGCTTTAATCAGAGACAGGCTTCAAGGAATTGAGACACAGTGACCAGCTGCCTGGTCAGCTGGGAGTCTTGCTGTAGGTCTGTTCAATTAGTTGGTAATTTAGCAGACTGAGGGTTTCTCAATCCTCAAAGGAATATAGAGATTACAAAATGGTCACTCGTGTCATGTGACCTTCTTTCTCTACAATGCTTTCAAAAGGGATGTTTATCTAGCGCTTGGCTTTGGTTTCAGGACTAATCATGCCCCGGCTTTTGAAAGAGTCACCATCCATGCTGAGGATTTTGTGTTTGGAATCCATTATCTGAGCAGACCCCCTGACTTTGCTAGATGGGTAGGCTTATAACAATACAAAAGATGTCCATTGTTCCTCAAAGATCCCCTTCGAAATGGACCTTGGCAGTTCTGTAGCACCTCAGCAAGAATAACAAGCCTTGATCCCTGTAAGAAACCTAGTTTTATGATCATGTTGTCCTTACAATTGGGTGTGAGATTCCACAATAATGAGAGGAGGATGTTTTTGTTCTTGTAACTCCTGTTTGAAGCTTTCAGGACAAATGGCCAATCCTGTGATCAAGTAACTTGGAGTAGCAGAAAGTCCATTTCAAAAATAGCAACAGAAACAAAATAAATTCTGGTGTACACAGTTTGGATATTTTCCATGTCTTATGGACATAACAGTTAATATTCAGCCCATTAAATGCTCTATCTAAACAGAAGCTGCCTGACCTGTTGCAATATTTCTTGAGCTCTGTTTTTATTTCAGATTTGAAATGTTTACATTTGTATCATTGAAAAGGTGTTTTGGCAGATTTTCTGTCATTTTCAGGAACAATACAAATCTTCTTGGTGTGGAATATGCAACATGTTTAACATTGAGGGGCTGCACAGCGTGATTTTCAGTGATACCTGAATGAAACTCTGATACTTTGAGTGAAAGTGATTAATGTTGATGTCGTTGTGTGAAATGATACCTGACACTGCTGAATAAAAAAAGATTGTGACAATATTGTCAGGTAAATTGTGAATATAGCATCAGAATAGAAAACATTGCACAAATATTTGCTTCTATCAGTGATTACAACACCTTCTTAGGTCAACTTGCAATTTCCAATGAGTTTTCAAACCACACTATTTCTGGTTAGTTGCACACAGTAATTTTACACCATTCTGGAATTACATCCACTCCAAGAACTCTACACTGCAGTGATCATTATTTTCTAAATAATGAAATATTTTTGAAATCTTGCTGCCATTCGGTTAGTTATGCTATCCAAGGAAATTACCACCTCAGTGTCACACCTTCATGACTTATGAATGAGACAATTAATCATCATAGACAACAGAATCTATAATTTGTCAAGTGATCCAGATTTGCATTCTTAACTCAATGTATGGAGCACCTAAAGATCCCCATCCAAAATGTTTATACTTTCAACAAGTATAATGAAATATTGGTGTATTAATTATTGAGATGTAATGTACAAGGACCCTTAAGGGAATGTATCTTAGACTGCTGGCCCATCATTGTCCATCACAAGACCGGGTGTGATATATAATCCCAGGCAGAGCACAACAGTAGTCCTGCAGGTCAGACATGCCTCTCAGTTACCATTGTCTATACATGGTCTTATTTTCAAATCAAGAGCCCACATTATGGTTTTATCAATATTTGTCATGTGATTGGCAGGTTTGTGATAAACAGAAAATTGCAACATGCTGGCTGTGGTTGTAGTGAATAATTTTTGAAGATTTGACTGAAAAATATACAATCCTCAACTCTTTCACACACGGCAGAAGAACTAGTGTGCAAGTGAAACAACTGTCAAGCACTCACAGTGTGTGACTGAAACTGCACCACTCTAAGAATCCTACACACAGTACCTTCATTCTGGGACATCACACCTTGCATCAACAGCAGGCATCGGGTTCCAGTGAGATCACTGACCTAGGAGAGCATGACTAGCCTAAATCTACCTGCTGCAAAGGTTTGTGCAGAAGCACCCAGTAAAAAGCTAATGCCAGTGAGGTCTAGCACTAAGTAAAACTCCATGTATAGGGGAACCCACTGCTACTGCAGAGCATCTCTTCAGGAGGTTGGAGGGGACATTAGGGTGGGTGGAAGGGGAAAGGGGCAATTAAACACTGAAGACTGGGCCAAGAGAGAAGAGTCAATCTAATAACAGCTCCCAACAGTTGGTAGAAGGCTGTAACAGTATTTTTGCACCAATAAATTTACCTTTTCAGCCCTGCAGTACATTTTTGGGCCAAAATCACAGTGTCATGGCTAGAGCTTCTGTGGAGTTTGGGCAGCAACAGCTCAACCACCCCACCATTGCAGTTAAGCAACTTGCTGTGGCCAGTTAAGGTATTGCAAGTTAGGGAGACACAGAGAGAAAGTCCTGAGGGATTGTAAGAATCTTAACATTTGCTCCTAATACTGTTATTTCTATTAATCCTGCAAAAAAGCCACAGGCTAAGCACAAAATTTCCAACACTCAATTGGAAGGCAACAGACTTCCTCTCTGAGTTCATTCTATCCCAACAACAAGGAGAGGTTTATTTTCTGTCCCTGGATAAATCCAAACTGATTAACATGCCATAAAGGTTAAAATTGTTGGAGGCAACAAAGACCTTCACACATTGGACATTTCAGGTGTGATGACCATTAAAAATCCAAACAAGATATGGTCAGCTGGAAGATCAATTACAAGTGAAGTTCAACTGCCGAATATACTATCTGGGGAAAAATTTTTCCCTCATGGGGGGTGGGAAGTGCTAGAGCTGGCACGGGCATGTGGTCCTCTGATTGGCGCCCCCAATTGGGGGTGCGCTGCCATTTTACGCAGGCAGGCCAATTAAGGCCCACCCAGCGTGGCGTCTGCTCGGAAGTGTTAGGCGCTCCCCGTGCGGGCAGGGGAGGGGGAGGATTCCCTCAGCTGAGAGTGCGCTCTTTCGTGCATACATGCAAAATGGCGCATTGATCTCCCTGAGGCTAAGTACTGCCTCAGGGAGATCGGCTCCAAATTTAAAAATGTTAAAGACAGGAAAACAAAATTCCTCTGACATGTCCCCTCATGTGACACTGTCAAATGAGTTGGGACATGTCCATCACATTTAGTGAAATATTTATTAAATATTTTAAAACCTTCATGAAACCCCATCCCGTCCCTGGATGAGGTTTCATGCTTGTTCTTAAGCTTGCCAGGACTTCTGGCTCCCCGTAAGCACTTTTTCAATGGCTTCAATAGGCCGTTGACAGGTCAGCGGTCGCACAGCTGATTCAGCTGCTCCCCCGCCGACCTGAAAATGGAAATGACATGGGGTGATGTCCGGAGTTCTGCCTGACGTCATTCCGTGTCATTTTACACGTCAGCGAACGGGCCCTGCCCCCGCTCCTGCTCACTGACTGGAAGATCCTGCCCCTGGAATTCATGTATTTTAGGCAACAACCGACGGAGACCACTGATCGATTCATAAGCAGATGCAGAGACAAGTGGCATGACTGTGACTTTATGTCAGCAGAGCTACCCCAATAAAAGCATTCTGGAAAGACCCCTTGGGCCAACCCAAAGGTTTTAGCATTGTAACAGTACTACAAAGCAGACACAAGTATAAAGTCATGCCACTGGGCAGACCAAGCCTACAGGCTATGCATAACTTGCCCACCATTCACATGAGAGCCAGGCAAGCCTAGAAAGCAATGCAGGCAATATGGCCTCATGTACGCAGCCAGAAGTTACCCAGCTTTTAATGATATATGCAAGGCATGTGGCACCAGAGAACATAAGGCATGCCAGAAAAGCAAAGCTAGAACAAGTAGTTTGACATCATGAGAAACCATAACCAAAAGCCAGACAGGTAAAGCATTCCAGGCAATGAAAAGCACATGCAGATCCACAGAATAACTAACAAAGCAATGAAGTCAGATGATGAGGATGACCAGAGTATCAATACATTGGGTAGAATCTTCGGCTCGGCGAGCGGGGGCAGGGCCCAATCACCGAGACCTAAAAAGATGCACGGTGACGTCGGGCATGCACCCTGATGTCGCCGCGCGTCATTCAGATTTTCAGTTCGGCAGGCACGCATCTGAGTCGGCTGCACATCCGCCGAACTGTCAAAGGCCTATTAAAGCCAGTTAACTATCAATTGAACAATTAATAAGCTGCCTGTCCAACCTTAAGGTTGGCGGGCAGGCGAAGAGCCCAGGCAGCCTTTGCATTTATCAAGGAACCTCATCCACAGGCAGGCCGAGGTTTCATGAAGGCTTTTAAAGTCTTGTAAAAACTTTTAATAAAATTAAAAGAAAAGTCCCAGCTCATGTGACAGTTTCACATGAGGGGACATGTCTTATTTTTTTTTTTCCTTTATTAAACTGTTTTGAATTTAAGCTAATCTCCCTGAGGCAGCTCTGTGCCTCAGGGAGATTTCTGTGCTCTTTCGTGCATGTGCGCAAAAAAGTGCTGGCCCAGACTCAGGCAACCAACACCACCCCCCCGCCCACACATGTAGCAGTCAGCGCTTCCGAGCACGTGTGATGCATCGCCTTAATTGGCCCGCCCACGTAAAATGGTGGCGCCCAGCTGATCGCGGGCAGTGATTGGCTGTGCGCACGCCCATGCCTGCTCCTGCCCAACCCCACCAACAGGGAGAAAATTCTCCCCATTAAGTGAGTAGACATTCAAAATGGTGAACATCAATGAATGTATTGGCATAGTGGTACCATCGGAAGCCTAAAATCCATGTCATATGCCCACAGGTGCAGGGACAGCTGGATACTGGCGTAGGTGCAAGAATTCTTTCAGTTTGCACATTGAAATGCATGTATCCACAGAAGTGGTAAGCGATGACTCAACCAAACCACTGCCAAACTCATTGTGTACAATGGCTCAGAGATTCCATCCTTAGGGTCCATTATACTTGTGTGTCACAACTCATCTTGGTCAATACAGTTATTTTATATCATGGAAACCACGGATCCACTCATTGCAGGCCAAGGGACCTGTCCTCAGTCACCATTCACGGTATCGTCAAGACAAGACAGGACCAGAGAGCACAGGAAACGCTCTTTGAAATTCCATACTTACACCAGGGGAAGGCTGCCTAATTTTGCAATGCAGATCGCCAACTGGTGGGCTATGTGTTTTCACCTGAAATGAATACATCTACCAATTCCGAACTTGCAAACTTCATTGTACTGTGAAATTACTATTCGGTAAACCAGTGCAGATGATCCTTCTCAGTCGTCACTCATTGATACTCCCAGGAGTAAGCGAAGCACTGATTGGAAAACAACTGAAGATGACAGAAGTCCACAACCAACATACGGATAATGAATTATCCAACCTAAACATCAGGCAAAAAGTTTGAGTACAACACCTAACCAATGGCACAAGGAATATAGTAGAAATTGTCACATAAACCCAGAACAGAGGTTGTAATAAGTACAAACACCAAATGGCACGACAGTGCAACTAAATGGATGCCAAATCAGACTAATGCCACAACCAGAAATACTGAGTAACTATATTGCTAGTAACATATGGTCTATGATGCCCCCTGAACCAGGGCAACTAGGGATGGGTAACAAATGCTGGCATGGCCAGCAACACCTATATCCCATGAACGAATATTAAAAAAACCCAAAGACAGCAACCCTATCAGCAACCAGCATTGTGAAAACATACAGCAGTTTCCAACCAAGATCGTTGTGACAAAGTCTTGACGCATAGATAAACAGTCAATATAATACAGAAATTTATAAATGTATTGCTTTGTGTAATGGTATATTGTTACTGCCACAGCCAAAGTTATTCGCTGAGAAAACCAAATCCCAGAGGGAAACTTGTCTTACTGATAATAACTTTTTTTTGTATTTTGAAAATTAGGAGAAAACTACTAATCCCAGAAGCATAGAATCCCAGTAACATTTATAAAATTTTAAAATTAAAATATTTATTAACAAGAAGAAAAAAACTTTAGCACACAATATTAAGATTACACAGTTAAAACAGGTTTACAAAACATTCCCCAAAAAACCCATTAGGTCAGAACACATAGGTAAACTACTTGGCAACAGCTTCCTTATAGATTTTAACCATAAAAATTCAGTAATATTACCCAAGGCAAAAACTGCTGCTACTTTAATAAAGTTTACAACACGGCTTCTCACTCTCTTCTACTTTCCTATGGAACTGAAGGAAGTTCAGAGACAGGCTGCTTTCTGGAAACAAAGGCTTTTCTGGTTTGAAATTGGATGGTTGCTTCAAATTCACAACTTTTCTCAGCGCAGAGCTGGTCTCAAGACATCTCCTCCACACAGCCAACACAACACAACTAAACATCTTTCCTTAAATATTCTTTTCCCCTTTGATCTAAGACTCCATTGCTCTGAGCATCTCTTTGAACTCAATTTGCCAGAAGTATCAAAATCTTTCATGTTTTCCTATTGCTTCTACTTGCAGGTAAAATCAAATTTAATAACTTTTCTTTGTTTACCTGTGAAAAATTTATATGTTGCAAAACTCCCTTGTCCCCGCTCCTAAACTCCCTTTGAAACTTAGCTGAAAAATCAAGTTCCTACTTATAAGACAAAATTTCAAAACAAACTATTTACTTGTAAATTTAACGGCACCATAGCCTCTCAGTACAAATGCATATATCTACCACCTTTACTTCCATCTCTCTGCTCCCACAGACAGGCTGTCTTTACTAACCTTCCTCCAGTTTAATTACACACACATATACAGTCACAGCCTTCTTTACAGAATACCACCATATCCCCAAAAATATTTTTAAAATAACATCCATCTTCACAATATTCAAAAATAATTTAGGCCAGGGTTTTTCCTATGGTGGACGGGCTGGGCGGGAGCAGGCAGGGGTGGGCACGGAGCCAATCGCCACCTGTGATCGGCTGCGTGCTGCCATTTTACGTGGGCAGGCCAATTAAGGCCCGCAAAAGAGCGCAGCAAACTCCCTAAGGCACGGAGCTGCCTCAGGAGGATTGAATGTATGTTAAAATAATTAAAGAATTGAATTAAAAAATTAAAAAATGTGACTGTGTCACATGAGTGAGGACATGTTTTTATTTTAATGAAAATTAATGTATTTATTTAATAAAAGCTTCAGGAAACCTCATCCCACTCATGGATGATGTTTCCTGAAAAACGCGAAGGCCGCTTGGGCTTTCTGCCTGCTCGCCAACCTTAAGGTTAGGCAGGCAACATTCTCAATTCGCTTAATTAATTTCTTAATGGTCTTAATAGGCCGTTTACATTTCGGCTGACTCCAGTGCGCACCAGCCAAATGAAATATCGTGATGATGTTGGGACGCATGCCCGATGTCATCGTGTGTCACTTTATGCTGACCTGAAAATTCTGCCCATAATTTTCTTTTGATGTAATGTTATAGTTTTTAATTATTTAAGGATATAATTTTAATTTAGAGAAAAGCAGATGTTGTGGTATGATATGCATGTACCTTTAAGATAAACATAAGTTAAACTGCTGCTGTCTATCACTACCCACCACAAGACAGTATGTGATGTATAATCCCATGATTCTGCACAGTAGCAGTCCTACAGGTCAGATGTGTCAACATAGCCTTCCAGTTACCATTGTCTATAAATAGTTTTGTTGTGTTATTATAATGAACATTAGCTTAATGAACTGATGAGTCCATGAGCCTGTAGAGCATAATGGTGATCTGCTGGTATGCCCAGGCCTTGTGATAGTAATGTTGTCCAGAGACTTCTTTAAAATTGTTCATAGTGATCTGTTATTCTTGGATGTTGTCCCTGCTTGTATTTGGAATGTTGTCCGAGATGCAATAGGACCATATGATGGTTGAGGACCTGGAATGGATCTGATTTGTTCTTGGCTATACCTCACCATTATGCTTTTGCACGTAATGACTTGATAGACCTTGGTTTTGAATAAGCTTGTGTCACGTCAGTTGGTTGTCGCATTCCTTCTGTGGAGTCCTGGATGCAAACATGTTGTCCCAACTGTTAACAAGGCAATTCTGTTTTATCTTGCATGTTGGTCATATTTTCTTGTAGTTTTAAAAGTTGTTATCTAGTTTCTGAGAGAGTAGAATGGTAAGAGTAGGCAAATTGGTCTGCACTGGTCTGCCAAACATGAGCTTTGCCGGTGATGGAAGAGTTGCACTTGAAGGCGTTGCTCTCAGATTTAACAACGTAATGTGTAGATTTTGCTTAGTCTGTCTACAGTTCAGAATTAGGGATTTCACCATGTGAATCATTCATTCACCTTAACCGTTTGATCTAAGGTAATGGGGAGAAGAAGTAGTTTGATCTATATTCCACGTCTTACACATATCCTAAAATAGCATACCAATAATTTGTGGACCGTTATCCATAATGATCTCTCAAGGCACACCAAATAAACTGAAATTAGCACTTAGAGTGTGTGCAACAGTTATGCTTGACATATTGAGCAATTGTCAAATAATGGGGTATATGGTAAAGTAGTCGACAATAATGATGAAGTCAGTGCCTTGGGTATGAAAGATGTCGGATGCGATTTTGGACAAAGATGGTGGGAACTTCATGGTCATGGTGCTTTGTGTTGATTTGGCATAGGCTCTTGACATGCCTCACACTTGTTATGGACAGGAGGGGGTTTAATCTAAACAGCCCTGATTCTTCCTCTTGCGACCCTTCCATTAATAGAAAGATGTTTTGATTTGCTTCCCCTTTTACAGTGGGGGCATGTTTCCAACTCCTCAGTTTTGGTGTGATCCAATCTTCTATCAATAATCCAACAGCAAACTCATGATAGGATAAACTCAAAGTGTTAGTTCATTTGCACACACTCTAAATGTGCGAGGGGGGTTGCTACATAGTCTGCGGTGCACTCTTACAGTAAAAGAGGGGCAGAGGAAGAAAGATCTACAGTGCAAAGACCACAGAGAAAAGAATTATTGTTTCACCTGTGTCTAGAGTGCAGAATTAATGTCCAATAGTGAATTCCTTCACAGAGGTCGGCAGGCTGAACTGATTCTGATAGTTCACTTTTCCAGTAGAGTTGATTTCCACGATGAGATGGGCACTCTGATGAATCAGACTTGAAGGCATTGGCACAGAGGTTCCAGTTATGTGGAGCCAGGTATTCAGCCTGGGCAAAAAGTCTACATAGGGATATAGACAGGTTAAGTGAGTGGGCAAAAACTTGGCACATATAATATTATGTAGGAAAAGTGAAAGGTTATGCACATTGGCAGGAAGGATAGAGGAGCTGAATATTATTTACGTGGAGAAAAACCGCAGAAAGCTGCAGCACAGAGGGATTTGGGAGTCCTCGTACATGAATCCCAAAAGCTAACATACAAGTTCAGCAAGTAATAGAGAAGGCAAATGGATATTTTTTTTCAAAGGGAATGGAGTATAAAAATAGGAAAGTCTTGCTAAAACTATACAAGGCACTAGCTAGACCACACCTAGAATACTGTGAACAATTTTGGTCCCCTTATCTAAGGAAATTTAAATGGCATTGGACACAGTCTAGAGAAGGCTCACTAGGTTGATCCCAGGTATTGGAGGGAATTTCTTATGAGGAGAGGTTGAGTAGATTGGGCCTGTACTCATTGGAGTTTAGAAGAATGAGAGGTGACCTTATTGAAACATATAAGATTCTTATGGAGCTTGACAGGGTAGACACTGAGAGGTTGTTTCCCCATGTGGAAGAGTCTAGGACCAGAGGGGTAATCTCAGAGTAAGAGTGGTTTCCCATTTAAGACACAGATGAGGAGGAATTTCTTGTCTCAGAGGGTACTGAATCTGAGGAATTCTTTATTGCAGAGGGCTGTAGAGGCTGGGTTGTTAATTATATTTGAGGCTGAGAGAGACAGATTTTTAATCAGTAAGGGAATCAAGGGCTATGGGGAAGAGGCAGGAAAGTGGAGTTAAGGTTTATCAGATCAGCCATGATCTTACTGAATGGTGGAGCAGACTCGATGGTCCAAATGGCCTATTTCTCCTTCTATGTCTTATGGACAGAACCCCTCTTCTGTGCTGCTAGTTTTGGATGGTAAAGATGGCAGACTGAGCTTTACAGCTCCACAAAGCAATATTACTGGTTCCACCAGCTGATGGTTCGTGTCACATGTCTTCCATCTCTCTACACCACCTTTGAAAAAGGACATGTATTCCTTGACTGGGTCCCCGAGATTGTTAAATATCTCAGCCATTAAGAATTGAAAGGGAGGTTGCAGGGCTGTTTGTCCTAGCAGACTAATAGACACAGGCTGGCCAACCTGGGTTCTGAAATGGAGATGGGCTTTGTATAATTCTCTTTGAAATTTCTCTCTGCATCCACAGGAGGGTCATTAGGGTCTCTTCAAAGATAACAAGGTGTAAGCTTTTTGAAACTGGCAAATAGCTCCTTTTGTTCAGGTTCACAGGCAGACATAGCTTCAGCTATTTTGAAAGGGTCTTTGTCCAGTTTTTATCTATGCCCATGTATGAGTAATGAAGTTGTTGAGGAACGTCAGGTCGCAAAGATTCCAGTATGGTAACCTGCCTGCCATTAAAAATGACCCCCTGAGAGATACGTGGTTCATCCCAATAAGGCCAAAATGGTCTCTCATGTCCATAGGCATGCTGAATTGAATCAGGCCATCCTTTAATGATGGTTTTCCATACTTTCTGTAGTGTAGAATCTTTCATCATTCTTCTTGTAGCTGCTGCCAATTTCGCTGTGCAAAATGTACCAGATCAATTGACAGACTTGCATTCTCCTGCAAATGTAATGTTGCAGCTCCCTTAAAACTGCCAATTTTGTTGAAACATTCTGGATATTTTGATGTTAGGTCATGAGCTGAGGAGTTAGGAGTAGTTTCTGAGGTTGATCTGCCTAATGATGTCTGACTGATTCCATGGATTTTTGTTAGTGTGAAGTCACAGCATGTTGGTAGACCTACAATCACTGGACCTTTAGCCTCCTTGATGTAGAACATCTGTGATAACCAGGAGGAATTATTGTCCATACACCCCAGGGCTATGGATCCTGCATATGGAGTTATTAAACCATTGTACGCTGAAAGTTTCACAGTAGTATGTTTTACCATGGCCTTCCATGTCTGTTGTTTACATGTGTTTTAGAATTTGCAGAGGTATTATGTTGGCACTTGCCCTATGTCAATCTTGGCCAATAATGAATAGTTACCTACTTTTGTAGGATGGACAATTTGAATCATGGCAAACGCCTTGGACAGTGTGATGGCATCTATGTTTTCCATGAGATTGACAGTGTGAAACATATGTTTACCGCTCTCCACCTCATATTGCACATCATCATCATTTTCTAGATTGTCAATCAACTCATGTATCTGTTTCAGACAGGATTTCAGATGGTCAGACTTATTGCTTGAAGGTACCCATTGTGTATGGTCTGTTTGGAGTAATGCACAGTTCTTTGTAGCTGCATCAGCCTTAGCTCTAGTGCACTGCCACTGCCAATGTTCTCTGTCACATGCCTTGCAAAATTGATAAACAGCTGAGAATTTCCTTGGTGCATGCAGATGACCAAACCTTCCACATTTCTTGCTAGGTTTGGGTGTTCTAGTGAGTGCGTCAACAATTGGGGCTGTACTTAGCACCTGTAAGCTTTGTCAACCTGTGAATATCACTTTGGACTTATGTTCATCGTTGAGTAGCACTTTGATGCTATATGATTTGGGCTTGTCTAGCAGATCTGTCTGGATCACCAACTCAACAATTCTGTCTGCTATCTCTGCTGTTGAAAAATCATAGTATGTATCCTTTTCTCTGCATCTGCTGATGAAGTAGTCTATGGATTCTTTGTTGAAATGACATGAACTCTAGCAAATGAATATGGAAGTTTAACTTGACTTTGAACCAGTCTTCCAACATAGTTTGAGGTTTGACTTTCCCTTGCTCGCTATCGACCCAATACTCACCCTGGTCACTTCCTCTCCCGACTGAACTAACCCAGTGCTGGTCTTCTCAACACACTGTCCTATTAATGGAACTGATAGGCTATACATTGCAATCGCAACATGAGGGATCTGCCTGTTTACCAACTCATTACTTGAGCACTATCTTGGTGCTATGTCTCCAATGCTTTTCTTGCATGCTGCATTTTCAACATGCTCCAATGCTGCCATTTCATTGTGGCCTGACCAAAACCTTGAGGGTCATCTCATGCCATATAGCATGATATAAGGCTGTACACGGTGTCAACCTATACTTAATCTTGCTGCCACCTGTCTTACCACCCCTGATCACCATGTTGTGTTATTATAATGATATAATACCTTGGGCTTACTTACTGTACAAGACACAATGCACCAATTGGTCAGAAGTGATTAGGTAAGCATGTGGGTTCCTTTATTTAGACTAGCTGCATGAGAATAGTTATACATAGGTATAAAACTTGAAGGTATTAGAGCTATGTGTGTGCTCTGCTCAAAGCACAAGTGAAACTGAGACTGGGTCACATAGCACATTTCCCTTCTAGTGATGTCATGCTGATATCCATTAAAGACATATTATAACATGTCTTATCTTCAAATAAAGAACCCACATTATTGTTTTACCAATCTTGTCATATGATTGACATGTTTGTGATAAACCGAAGAATGTGACATTAACAATTTAAATGAAAATCAACAGCATGCACTAGAAAATTTGTTTATAGTTCATAACTATGATAATTAACATGATACATCTATTAATATTTTGACTAGGAAAGCATTTATGTAGTTCAAGTTTTCAGGTCATATCAAAGTACCTCACATCCAATTAATGATTTATGAACAGGGCCAGTGCAACCAATAGGCAAACTAGGCTGTCACCCAAAGGCAGGAAAACTTGGGGTGTGGCAAAAAAACTGCCAGCTTTAAAAAAAATCAGAATGATTTGCCAATGAATCACAAAGCTATCCGAAGGTCTTTCCAGCTCTCAGCCACTTTCAGGGTTTTTTTAGCTGCTGAGAACCAGAACTGACTGCAGAGTTGTGATTGGAGGAACAATGAATGCAGAAGAGACGGAGCTGCTCTTGCAATCAAAGATTCTCTCTCTCCCACCCTTGCTGTTTCAGCTCCTCCAATCATGGATTCTGTTTCTCCTGCTTTTCCTGTAACTCCCCAATCAAAGATTCTGTATCAGGAGGAGCAGAAATAGTGGCAGATAGGGAATCCTTGATTGGGTGAGCTGGAACAAGAAACGTGGAAGAGACAGAATCTGTGATTGGAAGAGCAGCTCTGTCTCTCCTGAGCTGTTCCTCCAATCTGGCTGGTCCTAAGACACTTTTAGCTTGTCCACTGTCACTGCCAGGCCGCTGATGGCGCTGGCTGAAGTGAAAAGTTTGCCGTCCTGTTCTCGGTCCTCAAGCTTCTATGGAACCTTATCCCTGTTGTGCAGTAGTCTCAGTCAGTGACCTCAGTGAGGTACTCATCCCATTGTAGAGGACCTCCAGGTAGTTGCTGTTGGAGTCGGTTCTCTTGTTAATGTTAAAGCAACTCTTTGGTGGACCAAGCACTTGGGAGTGCCCACATAGTGCCTCCATTTGAACTATCACTTTGAACCATCAGTTATTCAATAAGCTATCAGTGACTTAGTTCATTTTTCTCATTAATATTTGGATTTCAGCTTCCTCTCCGTTCTATTATTATTAGTAGGAAATTTGGTTTATGAACGAGACTAAAGTAAAGCTAAAGTCGTTATTCACAAAAGGAGTGTTTAAACTGCTTTTATACTCTGCTAATGCCACTGGTCCAGAGGGCCTGCATGTTGGGAGTTGGCAGCACTAGTACAATGTAAAAATGGTGTCAAAATTTGAATCTATAAACATGCTCCACTTAGTTTCAAGTGAAGCTTAATAGCTTCCTTCATCAATATTCCCTGTGCCCTGTGCATTATATTGCTGGTCAGTGATTCCTTTTATTGTGTGGATATGCTTCATTGGATTATTCTGGAGAAAATTATAGTCATTAATTGGAAATGCAGCATGCTGTGCCTTTTTACTACCAAAGGAGCCTTATATTTCTCTAAGTGTGTGTGTTTTGTGCACGTGTGTGCTTTGTTATTGCAAGGACCCTGATAAGGAAAGAAACAGGTTACATGGCATCTTTTCAGATGGGGTGGAGTCGGGTGGGGTGTGTAGGGCAGAAGGCTGAAGTTTCACCTAGTAATCTTGTATTGGCTCTCCTATGAAGTGTATTTACTGTTATTTTGCATGTATATAGCAATCGTTTGGAGATAGCACTGCCCTACATACAGGGATGAGGTTCTGATTGTGAAATGTTAGCTAAGAGTACAGAATACTAGGAAAATTGCTCATGAAAACTGTTCATCAGTTTAATCTCATTTAAAAGGTTGACACCTCAGGCAGTGCAGTACATATCGAAATGTCAGTCTGTGTTTGCACTGAAGAGTTGGAGTGGGGCTGCAACTTACAACTTTCTGACTCAGATAAGAGAGCTCCACCTCTGAGCTAAATTAACGTTGTCATCTGCAGGTAAAACTCGCCTTTGTCAATGATAAACAATGAATTTATCTCAAATTGTTAAACTGAATGTGTTATCACCATACAACAAGCTATTAGCAAACCCTTATTACAAACATTCTATTTCAACAAGTTAGAGAAAAAAATTAAAATACAATGATATATAAAGATTATGAAAAGATAAATAATATTATAGTACTCTATACATTTTCACCCAAAAAGACCATATAAATATTGAGTATGGTGAGTAAGCTGCTATAAATTGCTGCCTAGGTTGTAATTTTCTTGCAATAGGATTTTAAATTTGCTTGTGATGATGCTTTTACACCATACAGATGTATATGCACATATGCATACTGCTGGGTGAGGCCAAATTTTAAAAATATAGTTTGTATAATGAATGCCATTTATAAGTGCCATTAGTCATTTCTCCTTCACCCCTGGTGCTCTATGCTTTCTTCAACCATTTGCTTAGCTTTCCATTTGCTTATCCATTTTTTGAAAGCACTATCATGCTTCTTACCTATAGCCAAAGCTGAGTAAATGTTGATATAAGTGCAAGCGATAGTTTTTAATGAGTGAAAAATTAAGTAAGCTCTAAACCATGCTCAAAACCATAAGGAGTCTAGACAGAGTAAGTAGAGACAAACTGTTTCCATTGGCAGAAGGATTGAGACCAAAGGACACAAATTTAAAGTGATTGGCAAAATTGCCAATGGTAACATGAGGAAAAACTTCTTTAATGCACTGAGTGTTTAGGATCTGCAATGCACTCCATGAGAGGATGGTGGAGACAAATTTAATCTTGGCTTTGAAAAATGAATTGAATAAGCACCTAAAGAAAAAACCTGCAGGACCACTGGGAAAGGTTACATGAATGGGGCTAGTTGAGTTGCTCTTGTAGAGAGCTAGCACACACAAGACAGGGTGAATGTCCTCCTTCAGTGTTGTAAACATTCTAATCCTAATTTTGTGAAATACAACTCCCTCTCATAGAAGCTGTTTCTAACATTGGCATAAGAAATCAGTGGAAGCCGGGAAAGTTAGAGAAAACCCAAGACAGGTTCCACTAAGTAGTCTCCCCAGTCTTAGGGGACAGAAGGTTCAGACCAATTTAAACAGAAGCATTAAAATTGAGAGTTGCTGCTATGCTGGATATTTAGGGAGATTACTTCACCTTATCATTGTTGTCATTGGCTGTGTAAGTGACTGGACATTGGATACTTATAGAGAAAGTAATTTGCGAAGCAAATTCACTCAGAAGCTTGTACTTCCACTGCCTCTGGGCGTTCATGCAAAATTGTGGTACTCAAACAATAAATTGTGCTAGAAATTCATGTGACTTATTGTAACATTCCAAATCATTTGCCTCACACATTAGAAAAACATCAGCTTTAAACTGGGACTCCTGTCCTTATCCACTGAAGACTTTCATTATCTATTGCACATCACTTATAAGTACAGCAGAAATGCCAACAATATATAAAAATAGACTAATAAGCACTTCTTCATTTTGATGCAGGATTGCATTAAAACAACCTTGAGTAAAGCATTTTCAAAAGGAATTACTCCAGTCTGACAAATTGATTTTTCGTACTGTACATATATTTCCTATTAACGTTGATGGGGATGATACTGACTGAAATAATTTGAAGAATACTTATTACAACCCTTCTCTCCTTCTTAAGAAAAGGGGCAGATAGTTAAGTCTAGGACACACATTTTTAGAAATTGTTTGAATTGTGCAATGATTGAAGAATACATTTATATATTGTATTGTAAATTGGTCAGGCAGTGAACAATAAATGAGGATTTTACCTACTGGGCTAAGTTCAAATGTTGAGCATGTAGCCAGGGACCTTGAGATATCAGTGCAGAATGCAATAGCCTTCTGCAACTAGAGGGCCCTGCAAGGTGCACTATGATTGGTCCACCCAGTAAAAGACCTCAACAACTTAGCTATAATTTCCTTAAATCATCATTTTTGCAGTTATTTGAATTTGAAGTGAATCCCCATCCCCTCTCCATAAATATATTCACAGACTTGTTTAATGTTGTTTCCTTTTAAAAGACAGACACGAGTGTAGGAAGTGTCACACCTCACCTTAATAATAAAAGGTCCACATGCTAAATCAGAAGTGTTGCAATATCAATGTAATTTTTATTGCCAGGGCTAAAATCAACCATAATTCGTTCTGGTCCAGAACAAAAAATAATTGTGCCAGGAGCTCCATAATATCCACATGATAAATAACAGTCAACTTTTTCCACAGAAAATGTTGGAAATACCCAGTGTTGTACATTTTATATCTCGGATCTATACATAAAAGATACTAGTTTCTTTGGCCAGGGCTTTTCCTGTGGTGGGCAGGTTGAGCGGGAGCGGGCGCGGAGCTGATCGCCGCCAGCAATTGGCTTTGTGCTGCCATGTTATGCGGGCGGGCCAATAAAGGCCCACCCGGTGTAAATCGCGGCTTCTGAGATCACCGGGAAGGGGTGGGCAGCGTCAGGCGACCAATGACCGCCGGGTCCTACAGTGATCTGGCAGCCTATTCAAAAACAGGCAGCCATCCTAAGGCTGCCACTGATGTTGGTCAGGATCATGATGGATAACGTCCTTGGAGAGCAGGCCAGGCAGGAGGGTAGGTCGGCAGGGCAGCAGGCCCCGAGGTTCTCGGATGAGCGCCTCGTTGCCCTCCTCAAGGAGGTGGAGGAACACTGCGAGATCCTGGTGCCAAAGGACGAGAGGAAGAGGCCCCCCCCACATAACAAAACATGCCTGGGAGGAAGTGGCAGAATGGGTCACCTCCCACAATGCGATGAGAGGCACCTGGGTGCAGTGCTGCAAGCGGTTTAACGACCTCTTGCGATCGGGAAGGGTGAGTATCGTGTTGGCATGGCTCACTTAGCACAGCAGTTAGGTTGCCCCCCCCACCCTCCAAAACTCAGAATTTTGTTTTTGTATTCATTCATTCATGGGATGTGGCTTTTTCCGGGTAAGCCAGCATTTATTGCCCATCCCTTGCTGCCTGTGAGAAGGTAGTGCTGAGCTGCCTTCTGGATCCACTGCATGTGGTGCAGGAACACCCACAGTGCTGTTTGGGGGTGAGTTCCAGGATTTTGACCTAGTGACAGTTGAGGAGTGGCGAAACATTTCCAAGTTAGGATGCTGAGTGACTGGGAGGGGAACTTCCAGGTGGCGATATTCTCATCTAACTGCTATCCTTCTAGGTGGTAGTGTTTGTGGGTCTGAAAGGTCTTAGAGTGTGAGTGGCAAATGTGATGGAGGCAGCATCTGAGAAAGGGGAGAGCCCTGACTGCTTGGAATGAGTGTATGGCGGCTCCAGGGTCACTGATCGGATGAGCCCGGCAAGGTTATCCTCAAGTGGGGTTGGCAAGGCTACAATGGCAATGCAGATACAGGGTGGACTAATCATTGTTCCTCTCTCCTTTCAGGAGAAGACAGCCCACAATAATGCAGAGCGGCTGCGGACTGGCAGAGGGCAGCCCCACCTTCTCATCATGACCAGATACAAGAAGGAGGCACTGGAGCTGGAGGGGCGCCATGTGCCCAGGTCAACTGGCAGCAGTGAAGTTGGAGTGCCTGTGGGAGGTAAGAGTACCGTGCACTGAGGTCACAATGTCTGTCAGTGCAAACATTCCACTGTTGCCTGTATATTGATTTCAGCGTCTGATATGGGATGCCGATTGATAATGGAAGGAGGAGCACGTGAAATGTCCTTGTTTTTCCTTTTAGCCTCACCAGAACACGCCAGACTCAGGAGGCAGAGGGACTGCCGCTGACCCCTGAGGGCACAGAAGACATTATTGCACCAACATCCGACCCTTTCAGCCAGGCAGGCATCAGCACAGATACCAGCACCTCGGTGGGAATAAGATCATTGGCTAGTATCTCGGTGCACAGCGGTGAGGGCACTTCACACTCGCTTGAGGTGTAGGCGGAGGCAGAGAGCACCCAAGGCCCCCCGGCAGTCGGGGGACTGCTGGGGACCAGGAACATGCTCAGTTAAAGGCTGATAATGGGCCTCTGGAGTCGTCCCTGAGGCAGCAGATTCTGGAAGTCCAGCCGGGCGTGCGGGAGGATCTGGCAGAGATACATGAGATAATGTGTGCCATAGTCTCTGTGATAATCTTTTAAATGAAAACCAAATCAACAAAATTGGGATAAATCAGGCACAGCCCCTAATTCAGGTCAGCTGTAAAACCAAGAACAAAGTTTAAAGGAAACTTACAAACTTTAAATCAAAATGTGATTAAAGGGGTCAACAAAACACCCCAGTCCACGCGGTGCCCACCGAGCACGGAAGGCCTCGAGAGTGCCAGCAGACACCGCGTGCTCCTTCTCCAGGGACATCCGGCAGCGAACGTAGCCACGGAAGAGGGACAAACAATCGGGCGGAACTCCCCCGTCGATCGCCCGCTGCCTGGACCTGTTAATTGCCAACTTGGCCAGGCCCAGGAGCAGGTTCACGAGGAGGTCCTCCTCCTTCCCGACCCCCTTCCGCACCGGGTGCCCATAGATCAGGAGCGTGGGGCTGAAGTGCAAACAAAACATCAATAAAAGGTTTTTCAAATAACTAAAAAGGGAGTGCAGCCGACAACACCCTATGTATACATGGTCCACGGACTCCACAAGACCGCAAAAAGGGCATGTGTCCTGAGAGTCCGTGAACCTATGCATCCTCTTATTATAAGGGACTGCTGCATGCAACACCCTCCAACCCAGGTCCCCGATAGAAAGGGGGAGGACACCTCCGTAGAGGGCCTCCCATCGGGGGCCTCTGCCGCCGGATGGCAACAAGGCACGCCAGGGCGTGTCCGGTCGACGGACAAGGGCGAGAAAATGGAAGGTGTGCAGCAGCAGTCCGTACAAAAAGCCCCTCTTTGCCGTGCCAAAAGGCACAGAGGGCATGCCCCGAGGCGGCTCATATTGCGGGGCACCAGCACCCGAGGGAGGGTTCGGGGCTTGGGGCCAATGTGGAATTCCATCCGAACAGGGGAATGCTCAGACGGAAGACCACCGCGCACCTGGGCCACCTCAAGACCCAAAATAACGTCGGGTCCGAGCACGACCGTTCTCAGGTCTTGGATGGCATCGGCTGCGACCTGGACACTCACAGACGCGCGTCGCGCCAACTCCTGCGGGAGTATCCAGCCCAGTCCTCTGCCACCCAGCACGTCCCCGATCCTGGTCACCCCTGCGGCCACAGCCCTCCTCTCCGCCAACCACTGAAAAGGACGGAGGGGCGGATTCCTGAGCAGCGGCTCTCTGACGATAGCCGCTACTCCTGACGGGGGACAGCTGCGTCGCGAGGCGACCACTTTCCAGACTTTGATCAGGTCCTGGTAAAAGACGGGCAACGCCTGCAAGGAGCCACCGAGGCCCAGCTGTTCTATAAACAGGAGCTGCACGTCATAATTCAGGCCGTGCACCTGACGGAAGAAATACGTCATCAGGGCACACCATCTAGGAGGAGGCTCGACGTAGAGGTATCGCTGCAGGGTCTGAAGGCGGAAAGTCGCCACCTGTGTGCGTAGGCACACTAGCGCCTGACCACCCTCCCTAAGCGGGAGACTCAGAACCTCGGCAGCGACCCAGTGCAATCTTTTGTCCCAGAAGAAGTCGACTAACAATCTCTGGATTCTTGTGACAAAGTCCGGGGGAGGGGTCAAAGTGACCAGCCGATACCACAACATGGCGGCGATCAGCTGGTTTATGACTAGACCTCGACCTCGGTAAGATAGCACTCGGAGCAGTCCTGTCCAGCGCCGCAGGCGAGCGGTGACTTTCGTCTCCAGTTCCTGCCAGTTTGCCGGCCAGGATTCCTCAGCAGGGCAGAGATGGACCCCCAGGTAGAGGAGGCTGGTCCTGCTCCAGGTGAAAGGCCTGAGCTCCTCGGGTAGGGGATTCATCTGCCACTGACCGACCAGGAGTCCAGAACATTTACCCCAGTTGATCCTGGCAGAAGAAGCGGCAGAGTAGACCTCCTGGCACTCGCGCATCCTCCGCAGGTCAGCCGGGTCACTAAACATAAGGAGCACGTCATCGGCGTAAGCCGAAAGGACCACCCCGATGCCCGGCCCGCGCAGAACCAATCCCGACAACCTCCTCCGCAAGAGGCGCAGGAAAGGCTCCACGCAAATAGAATACAACTGGCCAGACAGGGGGCAGCCCTGACGTACCCCTCTCCCAAAGCGAAGGGGCGCCGTCAGGGACCTGTTAACCTTCACTAGACACTCCACGGCGGCGTACAGAAGTCGGATCCGGGCGACAAAATGCGTCCCGATCCCGAAAGCTCGCAGAGTTCCGAGTAAGTATTCGTGATCCACCCTGTTGAACGCCTTCTCCTGATCGAGAGACAGGAAGGCGCTCGACAGACCAGCCCTCTGGGAATGGTGGATGATGTCCCGGACCAGATGGATGTTATCATAAATCGTTCGGTCCGGGACGGTGTAGGACTGGTCAGGGTGGATCATGTGGTCCAGCACGGTGCCGAGCCGAGAAGACATGGCTCGGGCGAAGATTTTGTAGTCCGTGCTGAGGAGGGAGACCGGGCGCCAGTTTTTAAGAAGGCGGAGATCACCCTTCTTCGGCAGCAGGGCAATCACGGCTCTGCGCCACGAAAGGGGCATCTCCCCGGTAGCAATGCTCTCCCCCAGGACCCCCGCGAAGTCGCTCCCCAAGACGTCCCAGAACGCCCTGAAGAACTCCACGGTCAGCCCGTCTAGTCCCGGGGTTTTGCCCCTAGAAAGACCGTCGAGTGCGCCGGTCAGCTCCCCCAGACTTATAGGGGAGTCGAGCTTTCCGGCGCACTCCGGGCCGACCTGCGGCAGGTCCTCCCACAAAACTCTGCAAGCTTCCTCACTGGACGGATCCGGAGAGAACAGGGCAGTGTAGTAATCTCGGGCAATGGCCCTGATGCCCTCCGGATCCGAGACAAGGGATCCGTCGTCGGCCAGCAGCGTAAAGAGCTGCTTACGGACCCCGTGCCTTTTTTCCAGTGAGTAGAAGAAGAGAGAGCCACGGTCCACCTCCTTAAGGAAACAGATCCGCGACCTCACGAACGCGCCCCGAGACCCGACCAGTTGCAGGTCCCGCAGCGCGCCCTTCTTCTCATCGTACACCGACCGCAGGGCCGGGTCCGCGTCGGGCTGACGGAGACGTGCCTCCAGGTCGAGCACCTCCTTCTCCAACTCCTCGACCCTGGATTTGCGTCTCTTTGTCGACCCCTTCGCGTACTCTTGACAGAAAACTCGGACGTGAGTCTTGCCCACGTCCCACCATAGCCTCAAGGAGGGGAAGCCTCCCCGCTTCCTTCTCCAGCCGGCCCAGAAGCGACGGAACGAGTCCAGGAACCGCTGGTCTTCCAACAACAGGTTATTAAAATGCCAGTACGCGGACCCCGTCCGAGCGCAGAACGAAGTGAGCTCCGCCCACACCAGACGGTGGTCCGTGCACGGAACCTGCTGTATAGAAGCAGCCGGAACGCAGGACACGTACGCCTTCGAAAAGTAAAGGCGGTCGAGTCTGGACGCTCCGACTCCAGGTGACACAAAGGTGAACACGCTGGAGTCAGGATGGAGATTTCGCCAGACGTCCACTAAGTCGAAGGACCTGACCAGGTCCCGCAACTTACTCACACCTCGCGTGCAATGCGGGGTACCGTGACGATCCCGGACCCCGAGGGTGCAATTGTAATCCCCCCCGAGGACGATGCACTCGCCAGCGTCGATGGAGCCGAGATGAGTGGACACTTCTTCAAAGAAGCTCGCTTGCTGCTGCGTGCCCAGGGGAGCGTACACATTCACAAAGTGAAGCACCGCCCCCCCAGACGCACAGTCAGGTGCAGCAACCGGCCTGGCACCAGCTCTTTGACCCCCAAGATCTCCGGCTGAAAATGTGGGGCCAACAAGATAGCCACCCCGCCAGAAATGGAGGCTAGGTGACTCATGTAGACACCCCCTCGCCACTCCAGGAGCCACATGGCTTCGTCTCCCGGAACGGTATGGGTTTCTTGCAGGAAGCACAACGCATACTTCCCGTCCCTGAGGACCGAGAAGTTCTGGAACCTGCGCTGAGCGGCCCTGCTGCCGCGGATGTTGAGGCTGGCTATAGTCGTCTTCATTGTCAAAGGTACATCAAACCTTCACCTTAAGTCATTAAAAAGAAGAGGACTTTTTAGTCCTTCCTCTCCTTCAGGAGCCCAGCGAGAAACGTTTGGACCCTCCGCCGCGCGTTCCTATCCAACTCAGGAGACTTGAGAGCCTCGCGAGTGGACCAGAACACCAGCGGAAAAGAATGCCACCGGTCCAAGGCCAACTGAACCCTGTCTCGGCGACCGCGATGACTCGCCAAAAAGTCCCGGAGTTCCCTTGGGGGGATGAGGGGGGAGTCAGTGGAGGGCACCAGGGGATCCACCGCCTCGCTTGAGAGCGACTCAGTGTAATCTCCAGCGCTCACCACGGACACCCCGTCCTCCTCCAGGTCGTCGCCTCCAGCTTCCGATCCCTCCCCCGCATTGAGTACGGGGGCTGATTCGGAGCTGCCAGCTGGCCCCACCTGTACCTCGATCCCACCCCCAGGATCAAGGCCAGAGGGGTCCTCTCTGGTCTCCTCTAAACGTTTTGGGTCAGAGGGCAGCGGCAGTTCTGATGCCCGCTCTCCTCCCGGCACCGGGTCGTCCGGGGAGCTCAGGACAAGCTCCTGACCCAAAACTAGGACGCCCGGTGCTAAGGTTTGGGAGGGAGCGGGAAGGCCTTCCTTTTCGCCGCCACCCAATGACCCGTTAACATTTTTTAAATTTTGAAAGCTACAGTCCCCCGACGAGCCAGAACATACCTCGGGGGTATCGAAGGTTCCTGAGTCGGGCACCACCTCAAGGGAGGTGCCTTCAGTGACCCCCG
Organism: Carcharodon carcharias; assembly: GCF_017639515.1. Taxonomy (NCBI): domain Eukaryota; kingdom Metazoa; phylum Chordata; class Chondrichthyes; order Lamniformes; family Lamnidae; genus Carcharodon; species Carcharodon carcharias. Next base: position 52,158,454 of record NC_054478.1, on the reverse strand, counting down.
AGGGGCCCTGTTCAGGGGACTGCAGCAGGTTGACAGGGGTAACAGTGGTGGGAGTCGGTGCAGGGGTTTTGAGTTCCCCAGAGGACAGGGCGAGATTTTACTTGGTGGAAACGCCACCACCTCTTCATCGGGGGAAGGGACACACCCAACTTCTTCAGTTTGGGCATCATCCGCCTCCTCCTCCGAAGCGTGACGTCTCTTCCGGGTCAGGCTGGGGGCTAGGGAGACCTCCATTTCCGAGGCCCCCACCTCCTTGTCCAGCCCTCCCGGACACTCCACCCTCTGGGTTTTGGGTGTTAGATTCCCCGGCTCGGAGTCCCGCGTCTTTTCCCCGCCGGCCCCGAGAGCACGCGCAGGGACGACGCTGGGCCCAGCACTCGGCGCCTTAGCACCCACGGACCCGGGAGCACACGCGGACACGACGCCGGGGCCGGATGATGTCTTTTCCCCCGAGCCGGTGCTTGCAGGTGTTTGGGGGTTTTGGGGCGTTTCAGGGGCCGCCTCCAGGTTGCGGGTCTTCCTCCGCGCCTTCTTACGGCGCGGGGGCTCTCCCCCCACCTCACCGGCAGCCGAGATGGCAGTGGCCGCCGGCGTCGCTTCCCCTTGCGGGGAGGGAGATGGAGTGGTGGCGGGGGGAGGAGGGGCGGTGCCAGCCGTGGCCGCTTGGGTGGGGCTCGTGGCCTTGGAGGCGGGGCAGTTCTTCCTCACGTGCCCCGCCTCCTTACAAGCATGACACCGCACGCCCTCCACGGTCCAGAAGACCCGATAGGCGGTCCCCTCAAAATTGATAATGAAGGCCCCCTCCAGGCACTCCTCCCGGGCCAAGCGGACAAATACCTGGCGCCGGAAGGAGTACACATGGCGGAGGGCCGAGTCTTTGAGGCTGAGCGGGATTGGTGCAACCCCCGACCTGACCTCCCCCAATTTATTAAGGTGGGGGGGAGGAGCTCACTGGATAGAATAGGCGGGACATTCGAAATAATAATTCTCTGGGCGGTGGCCTCAAGGGGGGCCACCGCCAGAAAAGTCCCGCCCACAGTGAGTCCTTTTTGCAGGGCGAGGTGCACCGCCCGCTCGGACCTCAAGAAGAATATGGCCTTCCCATACATTTTAGAGGCCGCGACAATGGCTGAGGGGCCGACGACCCCAGCCATAGCCTTTACGCAGGCCTCTATTGTCATTTCAGGGTGAGCATAGCTCTTTACCCCAAGGGCCCTGGTGAGGAGGCGGAATGGTGACAGGGCAGCGGGAGCAGCTGGAGCCGCAGAAGCAACCACCCCCGCATAGGTTTTCTTTTTTTGAGGCCCTGCCACCGGTGACAAAACCGCCTCCATATTAGCCCTCGAGGGCCCGGCCACAGGCGATGGTGAATTGGCCTTAGGGCCAGAGCCACGCCCACCCCGGGAAGGATTGGCCATTTTGTTTGAGGAAAGGGGGTGGGGGAGAGAGGTAGAAACAACCTCCCCTCTTTTAGGCAGGAGAGGAGAGGAGGGAGAGGAGTAAAAGACAGGGAGGCACAGGAGGGAAAGAGGTAAATGTCCAGGTGGGTGTCCTCGATGGTGGATGGACGGTGGGTGGGGGCCTGATGTTCTTCAGGCAGGGGGAGGCGATGTCTTCACCAGCTATTGCTGGCCTTACTGGGAAAAGGGCTGGGTTGGGGGGAGGGGTGGCAGAAAGATGGTTTCAGCACACACACACACCCTCCCTCTCTTCCTTCCCCAACTCCTCTGGCAGTCTTCTTGCCTCCCCCTACAAAACACAGTCCTTAATTGCCCCCACCTTAAACAAAAATACACAGTTCAGACACCCACCTACGATGTTGTTTTTCAACTCAGTCCTGGCCTCCTGGCCTTCCTGTCCTGTAGCAACAGCAGCAACTGTTCTCTTCTCTCCCTCTCTCTCCTTTGGCACCACAGGGGCAAGGCAGCAGCAGCAGCACTGGAGGAGCAGCAGCAGAAGCAGCAGCAGCACACAGCAGAAGCAACAACCCCAAAGGCAGCAGCAGAAACAGTTGAAACACTGAGGAGCAGCAACACCAACACCACACACCTGCTCTCCTCAGTATCAGGAAACCAACTGAATCCACAATTACCTCCACGAGATCGTTAAGAAAATGAACTCTTGATAATCTTTTAAATGAAAACCAAATCAACAAAATTGGGATAAATCAGGCACAGCCCCTAATTCAGGTCAGCTGTAAAACCAAGAACAAAGTTTAAAGGAAACTTACAAACTTTAAATCAAAATGTGATTAAAGGGGTCAACAAAACACCCCAGTCCCCGCGGTGCCCACCGAGCTCGGAAGGCCTCGAGAGTGCCAGCAGACACCGCGTGCTCCTTCTCCAGGGACATCCGGCAGCGAACGTAGCCACGGAAGAGGGACAAACAATCGGGCGGGACTCCCCCGTCGATCGCCCGCTGCCTGGACCTGTTAATGGCCAACTTGGCCAGGCCCAGGAGCAGGTTCACGAGGAGGTCCTCCTCGTTCCCGACCCCCTTCCACACCGGGTGCCCATAGATCAGGAGCGTGGGGCTGAAGTGCAAACAAAACATCAATAAAAGGTTTTTCAAATAACTAAAAAGGGAGTGCAGCCTACAACACCCAAGTATACATGGTCCACGGACTCCACAAGACCGCAAAAAGGGCATGTGTCCTGAGAGTCCGTGAACCTATGCATCCTCTTATTATAAGGGACTGCTGCATGCAACACCCTCCAACCCAGGACCCCGATAGAAAGGGGGAGGACACCTGCTTAGAGGGCCTCCCATCGGGGGCCTCCGCCGCCGGACGGCAACAAGGCATGCCAGGGCGTGTCCGGTCGACGGACAAGAGCGAGAAAATGGAAGGTGTGCAGCAGCAGTCCGTACAAAAAGCCCCTCTTTGCCGTGCCAAAAGGCACAGAGGGCATGTCCCCGAGGCGGCTCATATTGTGGGGCACCAGCACCCGAGGGAGGGTTCGGGGCTTGGGGCCAATGTGGAATTCTGTCCGAACAGGGGAACGTTCAGACGGAAGACCACCGCACACCTGGGCCACCTCAAGACCCAAAATAACGTCGGGTCCGAGCACGACCGTTCTCAGGTCTTGGATGGCATCGGCTGCGACCTGGACACTCACAGACGCGCGTCGCACCAACTTCTGCGGGAGCATCCAGCCCAGTCCTCTGCTACCCAGCACGTCCCCGATCCTGGTCACCCCTGCGGCCACAGCCCTCCTCTCCGCCAACCACTGAAAAGGACGGAGGGGCGGATTCCTGAGCAGCGGCTCTCTGACGATAGCCGCTACTCCTGACGGGGGACAGCTGCGTCGCGAGGCGACCACTTTCCAGACTTTGATCAGGTCCTGGTAAAAGACGGGCAACGCCTGCAAGGAGCCACCGAGGCCCAGCTGTTCTATAAACAGGAGCTGCACGTCATAATTCAGGCCGTGCACCTGACGGAAGAAATACGTCATCAGGGCACACCATCTAGGAGGAGGCTCGACGTAGAGGTATCGCTGCAGGGTCTGAAGGCGGAAAGTCGCCACCTGTGTGCGTAGGCACACTAGCGCCTGACCACCCTCCCTAAGCGGGAGACTCAGAACCTCGGCAGCGACCCAGTGCAATCTTTTGTCCCAGAAGAAGTCGACTAACAATCTCTGGATTCTTGTGACAAAGTCCGGGGGAGGGGTCAAAGTGACCAGCCGATACCACAACATGGCGGCGATCAGCTGGTTTATGACCAGAACTCGACCTCGGTAAGATAGCACTCGGAGCAGTCCTGTCAAGCGCCGCAGGCGAGCGGTGACTTTCGTCTCCAGTTCCTGCCAGTTTGCCGGCCAGGATTCCTCAGCAGGGCAGAGATGGACCCCCAGGTAGAGGAGGCTGGTCCTGCTCCAGGTGAAAGGCCTGAGCTCCTCGGGTAGGGGATCCATCTGCCACTGACCGACCAGGAGTCCAGAACATTTACCCCAGTTGATCCTGGCAGAAGAAGCGGCAGAGTAGACCTCCTGGCACTCGCGCATCCTCCGCAGGTCAGCCGGGTCACTAAACATAAGGAGCACGTCATCGGCGTAAGCCGAAAGGACCACCCCGATGCCCGGCCCGCGCAGAACCAATCCCGACAACCTCCTCCGCAAGAGGCGCAGGAAAGGCTCCACGCAAATAGAATACAACTGGCCAGACAGGGGGCAGCCCTGACGTACCCCTCTCCCAAAGCGAAGGGGCGCCGTCAGGGACCCGCTAACCTTCACTAGACACTCCGCGGCGGTGTACAGAAGTCGGATCCGGGCGACAAAATGCGTCCCGATCCCGAAAGCTCGCAGAGTTCCGAGTAAGTATTCGTGATCCACCCTGTTGAACGCCTTCTCCTGATCGAGAGACAGGAAGGCGCTCGACAGACCAGCCCTCTGGGAATGGTGGATGATGTCCCGGACCAGATGGATGTTATCATAAATGGTTCGGTCCGGGACGGTGTAGGACTGGTCAGGGTGGATCATGTGGTCCAGCACGGTGCCGAGCCGAGAAGACATGGCTCGGGCGAAGATTTTGTAGTCCGTGCTGAGGAGGGAGACCGGGCGCCAGTTTTTAAGAAGGCGGAGATCACCCTTCTTCGGCAGCAGGGCAATCACGGCCCTGCGCCACGAAAGGGGCATCTCCCCGGTAGCAATGCTCTCCCCCAGGACCCCCGCGAAGTCGCTCCCCAAGACGTCCCAGAACGCCCTGAAGAACTCCACGGTCAGCCCGTCTAGTCCCGGGGTTTTGCCCCTAGAAAGACCGTCGAGTGCGCCGGTCAGCTCCCCCAGACTTATAGGGGAGTCGAGCTTTCCGGCGCACTCCGGGCCGACCTGCGGCAGGTCCTCCCACAAAACTCTGCAAGCTTCCTCACTGGACGGATCCGGAGAGAACAGGGCAGTGTAGTAATCTCGGGCAATGGCCCTGATGCCCTCCGGATCCGAGACAAGGGATCCGTCGTCGGCCAGCAGCGTAAAGAGCTGCTTACGGACCCCGTGCCTTTTTTCCAGTGAGCAGAAGAAGGGAGAGCCACGGTCCATCTCTTTGAGGAAACAGATCCGCGACCTCACGAACGCGCCCCGAGACCCGACCAGTTGCAGGTCCCGCAGCGCGCCCTTCTTCTCATCGTACACCGACCGCAGGGCCGGGTCCGCGTCGGGCTGACGGAGACGTGCCTCCAGGTCGAGCACCTCCTTCTCCAACTCCTCGACCCTGGATTTGCGTCTCTTTGTCGACCCCTTCGCGTACTCTTGACAGAAAACTCGGACGTGAGTCTTGCCCACGTCCCACCATAGCCTCAAGGAGGGGAAGCCTCCCCGCTTCCTTCTCCAGCCGGCCCAGAAGCGACGGAACGAGTCCAGGAACCGCTGGTCTTCCAACAACAGGTTATTAAAATGCCAGTACGCGGACCCCGTCCGAGCGCAGAACGAAGTGAGCTCCGCCCACACCAGACGGTGGTCCGTGCACGGAACCTGCTGTATAGAAGCAGCCGGAACGCAGGACACGTACGCCTTCGAAAAGTAAAGGCGGTCGAGTCTGGACGCTCCGACTCCAGGTGACACAAAGGTGAACACGCTGGAGTCAGGATGGAGAATTCGCCAGACGTCCACTAAGTCGAAGGACCTGACCAGGTCCCGCAACTTACTCACACCTCGCGTGCAGTGCGGGGTACCGTGACGGTCCCGGACCCCGAGGGTGCAATTGAAATCCCCCCCGAGGACGATGCACTCGCCAGCGTCGATGGAGCCGAGATGAGTGGACACTTCTTCAAAGAAGCTCGCTTGCTGCTGCGTGCCCAGGGGAGCGTACACATTCAGAAAGTGAAGCAACGCCCCCCCCCACCCCCAGACGCACAGTCAGGTGCAGCAACCGGCCTGGCACCGGCTCCTTGACCCCCAAGATCTCCGGCTGAAAATGCTAGGCCAACAAGATAGCCACCCCGCCAGAAATGGAGGCTAGGTGACTCATGTAGACACCCCCTCGCCACTCCAGGAGCCACGTGGCTTCGTCTCCCGGAACGGTATGGGTTTCTTGCAGGAAGCACAACGCATACTTCCCGTCCCTGAGGACCAAGAAGTTCTGGAACCTGCGCTGTGCGGCCCTGCTGCCACGGATGTTGAGGCTGGCTATAGTCGTCTTCATTGTCAAAGGTACATCAAACCTTCACCTTAAGTCATTAAAAAGAAGAAAAGGACTTTTTAGTCCTTCCTCTCCTTCAGGAGCCCAGCGAGAAACGTTTGGACCCTCCGCCGCGCGTTCCTATCCAACTCAGGAGACTTGAGAGCCTCGCGAGTGGACCAGAACACCAGCGGAAAAGAATGCCACCGGTCCAAGGCCAACTGAACCCTGTCTCGGCGACCGCGATGACTCGCCATAAAGTCCCGGAGTTCCCTTGGGGGGATGAGGGGGGAGTCAGTGGAGGGCACCAGGGGACCCACCGCCTCGCTTGAGAGCGACTCAGCGTAATCTCCAGCGCTCACCACTGACACCCCGTCCTCCTCCAGGTCGTCGCCTCCAGCTTCCGACCCCTCCCCCGCATTGAGTACGGGGGCTGATTCGGAGCTGCCAGCTGGCCCCACCTGTACCTTGATCCCACCCCCAGGATCAAGGCCAGAGGGGTCCGCTCTGGTCTCCTCTAAACGTTTTGGGTCAGAGGGCAGCGGCAGTTCTGATGCCCGCTCTCCTCCCGGCACCGGGTCGTCCGGGGAGCTCAGGACAAGCTCCTGACCTAAAACTAGGACGCCCGGTGCTAAGGTTTGGGAGGGAGCGGGAAGGCCTTCCTTTTCGCAGCCACCCAATGACCCGTTAACATTTTTTAAATTTTGAAAGCTACAGTCCCCAGATGAGCCAGAAGGTACCTCGGGGGTATCGAGGGTTCCTGAGTCGGGCACCACCTCAAGGGAGGTGCCTTCAGTGACCCCCGAGGGGCCCTGTTCAGGGGACTGCAGCAGGTTGACGGGGGTAACAGTGGTGGGAGTCGGTGCAGGGGTTTTGAGTTCCCCCAGAGGACAGGGCGAGATTTTACTTGGTGGAGACGCCACCACCTCTTCATCGGGGGAAGGGACACACCCAACTTCTTCAGTCTGGGCATCACCCACCTCCTCCTCCGAAGCGTGACGTCTCTTCCGGGTCAGGCTGGGGGCTAGGGAGACCTCCATTTCCGAGGCCCCCTCCTCCTTGTCCAGCCCTCCCGGACACTCCACCCTCTGGGTTTTGGGTGTTAGATTCCCCGGCTCGGGGTCCCGCGTCTTTTCCCCGCCGGCCCCGGGACCACGCGCAGGGACGACGCCGGGCCCAGCACTCGGCGCCTTAGCACCCACGGGCCCGGGAGCACACGCGGACATGACGCCGGGGCCGGATGATGTCTTTTCCCCCGAGCCGGTGCTTGCAGGTGTTTGGGGGTTTTGGGGCGTTTCAGGGTCCGCCTCCAGGTTGCGGGTCTTCCTCCGCGCCTTCTTACGACGCGGGGGCTCTCCCCCCGCCTCACTGGCAGCCGAGATGGCAGTGGCCACTGGCGTCGTTTCCCCTTGCGGGGAGGGAGATGGAGTGGTGGTGGGGGGAGGAGGGGCGGTGCCAGCCGTGGCCGCTTGGGTGGGGCTCGTGGCCTTGGAGGCGGGGCAGTTCTTCCTCACGTGCCCCGCCTCCTTACAAGCATGACACCGCACGCCCTCCACGGTCCAGAAGACCCGATAGGCGGTCCCCTCAAAATTGATAATGAAGGCCCCCTCCAGGCACTCCTCCCGGGCCAAGCGGACAAATACCTGGCGCCGGAAGGAGTACACATGGCGGAGGGCCGAGTCTTTGAGGCTGAGCGGGATTGGTGCAACCCCCGACCTGACCTCCCCCAATTTATTAAGGTGGGGGGGGAGGAGCTCACTGGATAGAATAGGCGGGACGTTCGAAATAATAATTCTCCGGGTGGTGGCCTCAAGGGGGCCACCGCCAGAAAAGTCCCGCCCACAGTGAGTCCTTTTTGCAGGGCGAGGTGCACCGCCCGCTCGGACCTCAAGAAGAATATGGCCTTCCCATACATTTTAGAGGCCGCGACAATGGCTGAGGGGCCGACGACCCCAGCCATAGCCTTTACGCAGGCCTCTATTGTCATTTCAGGGTGAGCATAGCTCTTTACCCCAAGGGCCCTGGTGAGGAGGCGGAATGGTGACAGGGCAGCGGGAGCAGCTGGAGCCGCAGAAGCAACCACCCCCGCATAGGTTTTCTTTTTTTGAGGCCCTGCCACCGGTGACAAAACCGCCTCCATATTAGCCCTCGAGGGCCCGGCCACAGGCGATGGTGAATTGGCCTTAGGGCCAGAGCCACGCCCACCCTGGGAAGGATTGGCCATTTTGTTTGAGGAAAGGGGGTGGGGGAGAGAGGTAGAAACAACCTCCCCTCTTTTAGGCAGGAGAGGAGAGGAGGGAGAGGAGTAAAAGACAGGGAGGCACAGGAGGGAAAGAGGTAAATGTCCAGGTGGGTGTCCTCGATGGTGGATGGACGGTGGGTGGGGGCCTGATTTTCTTCAGGCAGGGGGAGGCGATGTCTTCACCAGCTATTGCTGGCCTTACTGGGAAAAGGGCTGGGTTGGGGGGAGGGGTGGCAGAAAGATGGTTTCAGCACACACACACACCCTCCCTCTCTTCCTTCCCCAACTCCTCTGGCAGTCTTCTTGCCTCCCCCTACAAAACACAGTCCTTAATTGCCCCCACCTTAAACAAAAATACACAGTTCAGACACCCACCTACGATGTTGTTTTTCAACTCAGTCCTGGCCTCCTGGCCTTCCTGCCCTGTAGCAACAGCAGCAACTGTTCTCTTCTCTCCATCTCTCTCCTTTGGCACCACAGGGGCAAGGCAGCAGCAGCAGCACTGGAGGAGCAGCAGCAGAAGCAGCAACAGCAACAGCAGCAGCAGAAGCAACAACCCCAAAGCAGCAGCAGTTGTTCCTCTCTCCCTCTCTCTCCCTTGGCTCAAACAGAGGCAAGGCAGCAGCAGCACTGGAGCAGCAACAACCCCAAAGCAGCAGTAGTATCAGTCACAGAAAGACTGAGGAGCACCAACAACACACACCTTCTCTCCTCAGTGTCAAGCAACAAACTGAATTCACAATTGCCTCAACGAGATTGTTAAGAAAATGAACTCTCGATTTTCATGGCTTAGCATCTCTTTCTTTTGTAACTCTTTCAAGTACAAACCCGTTTCCATCTGTTTCAGATGAAGTTACATTGTTTCATAGTTTGCCATTGTAAGATTTGAACTCTCGATCTTGGGGTTACAAACCCAGTACCATAACCACTTGGCTATTTAGGCCAACCCCTAAGTTGCTTTTAAGTCGGTGTGCTGTTCAACACCTTTTAATGAACTTTGATTCCTGTATGCATGTTGCCAATCATTAAATGTTTTGGTTCTCAACAAGCCTCTGTATGCTTCATTAGCTCTGCAGGTGAAGGGGAATGATGTTATGAGTGGCTTGTTTGTCATTGAGCTTTATTGAAAAGGCTCATAGTTCATGTTGTTCACCAAGCAAGTGTTGCTCTCAGTATCGAGTATGGAGCCTGCGGCCCTGGCATGTGTTGGTGGTTCACCTTTGGTAGGCTAGCTGAAGGAGCATTGGATCAAAGGCTCACATGTCCCTGCCTCCCTGGAGGTTGCCCAGGTCAGCGTCTATCCCCTCAGCGTTCTCCTGAGCCTGCTCGTCCTTAGACTCACTACTGGACTCACTCTCTGCAGCCAGAGCATCTGCATCTACATCTTCTTCCTCCAGTGCATCCCCCTTTCCAGCGCCAGCTGTGGAGAGCACAGCATGCAACCACTATCAGCGACACACAATCTGGGGGGTATTGGAGTGCGACCCCTGAATGGCCCAGGTGTCGGAAGCACATCTTGAGAAGACTGATGATTCTCTCTATCAAGGCCCTTGTGGAGCCGTGGCTCCTATTGTACTGCTGCTCAGCTTCTGTTCTTGGATGGTGGAGAGGTGATATGAACCACCTTTTTGAGGGGATAGCTCTTGTCACCCAGTAGCCATCCATTCAGCTGGGCTGGAGCACTGAAGAGCCCTGGCACCTGGGAGTGCCTCAGGATGTAGGCATCATGGGAGCTGTTTAGGGACCTTGCACAGACTTGTAGAATCTGCATCCTGTGATCACACACTGCACGTTCATGGGGTGGAAGCTCTTCCTGTTGATGAAGGCTCCTGGCTCACCCACTGGTGCCATGATGGCCACATGTATGCAGTCTATTGCACCCTGGATGCGGGGGAACCCAGCAATCATGGCAAAGGCTCTGGCTTGCTCCACCTGGCTGGCCTCATCCAAGCGGTAGTGAATGAAAGTCAATGCACACCTGAACAGAGTGTCTGTCACTAGCTTGACACGACTGTGGACAGCTGATTGGGAGAGTCCATAAAGATCACCCACTGACTGCTGGAAAGAGCCGGGTGCATAGACGTTGAGGGCAACTGTGACCTTCAGTGCCTATGGCATGGGCTGTCCACCCATACATCTGGAGCTGATCTCAGGGCCGGCCATCGGACAGATGGAAGTCACTGTCTTCCTTGAGAGACATAGCCTCCTTCAGCACTGCACCTCAAACATATTAAGGTACTGCATTGCCGCCTGTGAACCCTGGCAGCAGGATAGCGGCGTCTTCTGTGGCCCCTTCCAACTTGCACTTCCTGTTTGCCCTGCGCCCCTTGTGCCTGTGCCTGTCCTCCCACAGGTGGCTCCCCTGCAGGCTGAATGCGGACTCCTGGCATCTTCCCCCTTCTGGCCCTCTATTCCTCCTCAGAGGAGGTCCCTCCAGCAGAGAGCACAACCCCCATTCCCAGGGTAAGAGAAGGCTGCCTGATACCTGGAAGGCCCCAAATGTTATGATTCCTCCAGAGTCCTGAACTGAAGCCTGTTATTTCTGTTAAAGCAGCTCTGAAGAGAAATGAAGTTATCCTGTTCCCACAGGCAAGTAGCCATAAGTAAAAAACTAAAGTTCTAACTACTGACGTTAGCAAGCCCACTTACCCCTCTTATTCCGTCCATGGATAAGGTTTCTACCCACCTGCCTGTTGCGCCCATGCGATACGCTGAAAATTGTCTTCAATTGCTGCCTTAACTGGCCTGTTAATTAATGGCAGGTGCGCTTCGGAACTCATTGTGCTCCCGCCTTCCGAAATATTGCAATAGCGCGCAGTGATGTTGGCACACATGCCCAACGTCATCACGCGTCATTTTACACGTTGGTGTGTCGGGCCCACCCCCGCAGGCTGACCGGAAAATTCTGCCCTACGTGTGTAAAACAGATTTTATTCGCAGTGCTTTAAAATGACTACTCCATGCTTCAGCTTTAGCTTCCAATTTTTTTGTGTGTTTACTTTTCTCTGAGCCCACACCCAGGCTTAACTAATAAAGCACAGTGGGCACCAACAATAAACAGATTCACATAATCTAACACAGTATAATTGAGCACTACACACAGCAAGTCAGGCAACATATATGGATAGATTAGAAGTTAATGTTTCAGTTTAATGTGCTTTTATCAGAACATCCATTTTATTTCAGATTTCCAGTATCTGCAGTATTTTGCTTTTGTAAATTTATTCAGCTTTTTAGCAACACTGCGAAATGCCTCAACTTCATAAAGACTTGTCAGAAGAGATGGATACTCACTTTAAACCATTTTATTGTGTCCTCCCCCACATCTTTAATTAGGTCCACTGTTTGACCTTGAGCAGCATGGTTTGGTGTTACATGAAACATCTATTGATGTTTTACTAATGTTAAGTTTGCTAACTAGAATCACAACACCCCTAATGAAGACCCTCACTGAAACTGAGAACTTAAGATCATGACAAACTACATGAAAGCAGAACAATTTTGCATGCTTTAGCATTCCCAACATAAATGACCACCTTTGGCAAGTGGGATCATATAAATTAGTACTTTTTATATTCTCAGAATGTCCCAGTGTACTTTCCAGCCAATTAAGTACTTTTGAAGTATAATGTAGGGAAATATAACAACAACCGGAAACAAAAATTTAGCTTTTGTTGATGATTTGTTTATACTTATAATAAGTGAAGGTATAAGCTGAATTGCATCGCACTGATATGTATATTACTTCACAAGGGTTCAGAGATTCATATTTTAGTTATGAAAATGGTTAAGACGGAGGAACAATTTATGAGATGAAACAAGCAAGTAGAATATCACAATGGCTTGACAAAAATTGCCCATAAATATCAAACATTAAGGGGGAGTTTAAAGTTGCTGGGAGGCTTCTTGAAAAGTCTTCAAAGTGGTGCTAAGACTGAAAATTGTTTCAGCCATTGATCAGACTGAAGCTACAGGGTATATGACCCATGAGATCTCTAAAATACTCAAAGATATAGATAATGTAAATATCAGTAAGCTTTTTGATTCTGAGTTTTGCTGATGACGCAAAGTTAGGGAGGAAAGTAACTTATGAAGAGGACATAAGAGGTCTGCAGAGGGAGATTGATAGGTTAAGTGAATGGGCTAAAACTCGGCAGGTGGAGTATAATGTGGGAAAATATGAATTTGCCCACTTTGGCAGGAAGAATATAAAAATAGCATATTATTTAAATTGAGAGAGATTGCAGAAGTCTGAGGTACAGAGGATCTGGGTGCTCTGGTACATGAATCACAAAAAGTTAGTATGCAGATACAGCAAGTGATTAGGGAGGCAATTAAATGCTGTTATTTATTACAAAGGGATGGAATATAAAAGTAAGGTTGTTTTGCTACAGCTGTGCAGGGCATTGGTGAGACCACATCAAGAGTATTGTGCTCAGTTTTGGTCTCCTTATTTAAGAAAGGACATAATTGAATTAGAAGCATTTCAGAGAAGGTTCACTGGACTGATTCCTGGGATGCGGAGTTATCTTATGAGGAAAGGTTAGACAAGCTGAGCCTGTACCCATTGCAGTTCAGAATAATGAGAGGTGATCTTACTAAAACATATAGGGCAGGATTTTATATTCAGCGGGTGGGTGCGCGCCCAACCCAATCGGGCGTAAAATCACGTGATGACATCGGGGAGCGTCCCAACGTCATCGCGCACTCACGCGATTCTTCAGTCGGTGGGTGTGCACAAGAGTCGGGCAGAGTGCCCACTGACAATTAAGAGGCCTATTAAGGCCCTTAATCAAATAATTGAATGCTAATTTCCACTGCCCGGCCAACCTAATTGTTGGCGGGTGGGCAAATTGGCCAGGCAGCCTTTGGATTTTTTATGAAACCTCATCCACGGATGGGATGATGTTTCCAGCAGTAATTAAAAAGAAATAAAAGTTTAACACATCATTTTCAAAATGTCCCTGTTCATGTGACTGAGTCACATGTGGGGACATGTTTCCCTCACTTTTAAAATCTTTATTTTTGTATCCACAATTCTTCACTTCCCTGAGGCAGCTCTGTGCCCTCAGGGAGCTTTCAGTGCACGCTCCCCCTGCACACGTGAAGACTTTAGTGCTCACACTCTTCCCACCCCCACCCTGGCAGCACTGAGCTCCTCAGCACACCTTCCACGCTGGCTGGTCGTTAATTGGCCAGTCAATATGAAATCGTGTTCAGGGGTCGATCGCGGCCGGAGGACCGTTTCCCAGGCCCGCCCGCTGCACCTGCCCGACGACTGGAAAATCCCGTCCATAAGACCCTGAGGGGACTTGACAGGGTGGGTGCTGAAATGATGTTTCCCCTTGTGGAAGAGACTAGAACGAGGGACACAGTCTAAAAATAAGGGATCTCCCATTTAAGATGGAGATGAGAATTTTTTTTCTCTGTCAGAGGGTCGTGAGTCTGTGCAACTCTCTTTCCCAGAGAGTGGTGGATGCAGGGTCACCGAATATTTTTAAGGCAGAGGTAGATAGTTTCTTGACTAACAAGGGAGTCAAAGGGTATTTGGGGAGTGGGAGTGGTAGGTAGGTAAGTGGAGCTGGGGCCTCAAGGGCCACAATCAGATCAGTTATGATCTTATCTAATGACAGGCTAGAGGGGCCAAATGGCCTAGTCCTGCTTCTCATTTGTATGTTTGTTTCTTCATACGTATTTTAAGTATATTACTAAGGATTGGTGGTTAATCAGTTGCTGTGCAATCATGAGGATGAAGGCCTGGGTTTTCACCAATCCGGGACGCATTAGAAGCAGTTCAGAGAAAGTTTACTAGGCTAATACCAGGATTGGGCAGGTTGCCTTATGAGAAAAGGCTGGACAGCTTAGGCATGCATCCACTGGAATTTAGAAGAGTGAAAGGTAACTTTAAGGTCCTGAGGCACCTTGTCAGGGTGAATGTGGAGAGGATGTTTCCTCTTACAGGAGAATCAAGAGCCAGGTGGCACGACTTAAAAATAAGGGGTCACTCATTTAAGACAGAGGTGAAGAGAATTTTTTTCTCTCACAGGTTCGTGAGCCTTTGGAACTCTCTTCCTCAAAAGGCGATGGAAGCAGAGCCTTTGAATATTTTTGGGGCAGAGCTAGATTGATTCTTGATTAACAAGGGGATGAAAGGTTATCGTAGGTAGATGGGAGGTTACAATCAGATCAACCATGATCTTAGTGAATTGCGGAGCAGGTTAGATGGGCCGAGTGGCCTACTCCTACTCCTACTCCATATGTTCGTATGACTCGGGAGATCTTTAAAAACGATGGCTGGGTCCCGGTTCCAGGATTCCTGACCCCATTGCCAGAGTTTCCGATCTTTGTGAGTGCCGTTTAAGGGTTCAGGCTGGTTCGGGTCAAAAGCCTGCACCCTGCACTCCTGGCTGCATTGTGGGGTTAGGCATGTCTTAGCCCTCTGCAATTTTTATGGAGTCAGACCAGGTTTTCAATGAGCTGTGGTTCATGGCACCTCAGAGGTTCTGTGAACAACAGTCTGCATGAGAACCTATTGAAATGTAAGTTAAAAAGGTCCCTCTCATGACCCCTATGCCAAGCTATGTCCCTCTACCCTCCCAGCAGAGATCAGAGAGTCAGAGCTGTCAATCAAGCAATGTTTTCTCTGTGGCTCAGCTGTTCCAATAAACTAATCAGCTTCTGGGCTCTCAGCCAAATCTCACTATAAAAAAACTTGAGCCCCAGAAAAAAATTGTTTGATTGGCAGCTCTGGCTCTCTGACATCTGTTGGCAATCGCACAATGTTTATTTACACAAGGTTAAGAGGTTTTGACTGCTTGCAATTTCAGCTATTGAAACTTTAAAGGGTCTGGATGATTGACACTTATATTGGGCTCGAGTAAAAATGAGGTTTTTTTTCAAAAGTGTAGTTATCAATGAATGACTGTGATTTTCAAAGCATTTTTACACCTCCTACTGTCACTATAAGGTTAACTGCTTCTATACAACGAATGGCAGGAGAATGGGTAAGGAAGTTCTATAGCATGATATGGGATCATGAGCAGACATAGGGATTGTTTTGCGGGCATACCTTGGCGTGGGAGCATGAGGGGCCATAAGGGGTTGGTTGAGAGCATGAAGTGGTATGGATGAGGCATGAGAAGTGTGTGGGGGAGTGAGGGGGTGTGAGGTAGCCCACACCCATCCATTCACAATGAAAATTTGTCCCTGTGGGCACTTTCTCCTGAGGCAGGTGGGCCAAGCTGGGAATTTTCCTGATTCCAGCTACCGCCAAGAGATAGAAATCCAGGCCGAAATATTTCCCAGCAAAGAACAGGCCAAGGTTCAATATTGGAGATGTGAGCATGGACAAATATTATGATTTTTAAAATTATTTTTTGAGGATCAGGGTTTCTTGATGCAAGCCATTCTCTCCGGGAATGAAAGAAATAAGGCAAAATCAATGACAAATTGTAAAGTTCTGTGGGAAGAGCAGACTTGGTTGACTGAAAGGCCCCTTTTTATTCTTAAATATCCCTATATCTAATTTCTGGAGACAATTTCCAGAGCACTCATAGCTGAAAAGAGCAATGAGCCTCAGCAGATAAAGGCATTTATCGAGTTTGGGAACAATTGAGTGAATGTTTTTTAGAATTATTAGGCGACAACTTAATGTGCAAAAACAAAATGTGGGAGTGAAGATGCATGGCTGGGCTCACTAATGGGTTATGCTTCCTGACGAGAATACAATGGGCAGCCTGATCTACTGCAGTACAGTCTGAGGCAAGCTGCTTGAAGCCAGGCAGTTTACATAAATAATTTCAAATTACTTTGCTGCAGAGAAAAGCTTAATGTCTGCCCTGAAGCTAGGATATTCTGGCCTGCTATGAAATCACACCAGGTCACAGTGAATAACGGTGCTAATTCACTCCAAAAGTGAATTAGCGGCTGCCATTTTAGCAAGTTTTATCTTCTATCACACTCTCTGTGTGAGGTTTTCATGGTCTGCAGTGGGATTTGTTTATGCTGTATAATCTGTTAATCTTTGTTCAATCATTTTAATGTAAATAATGTGAGATAAATTCAAACTCTAGCCAGAAGGTAATTGCTGTTCTGCCATTCGATTTTAAGCCTGAAGGACAACATCTCTTGTCATTCATCAAACCGCTAATTAATTCTGTTTGGCTAATGGATCTAATTGTCAGTAGTGATGAATTTCTTAGTACAATAGTGATGTAAACAGGCTGGTAGAGGTGTAATAACTTATTAAAATGCATTCCTACAGTGTTTGCCTCATCCATCGAAGCTGTTTTTTACAATATATATTAGATCGAGGCGGCCAATCCCTGACATGCAGGGTTGGGCTGTAGGTATTATGTCAAAATGAATTTTTTGGATTTGCAAAAGTCGGTGCCCAGGAAGAGCCTGCCAAGAGCATGTCCTTCAGAGAGCATTCACAGTCCTGGAAACTGGGAATGCCAAGCTCAAAGTCATCCATTACCCTCATTTGGACATATATTGCCATTACTTCATTGTCGCTGAGTCAAAATTCCTGGTACAGCCTACAAAGCAGCCTAGCAGAAGCTTCACTACATGGTTCAACGCTGGCCTTGCTAGGAACATCATTATCCCAAAAATGATTTTTTTTAAAAGGAACTAATGAGGATAATAGTCATGTCCCAGCTGCTCCATTTGTGCTTAAAAATGGGGAAGCAGCAGGATCATAATCATGTGTGGGAAAGCTATAGGGCTATATTTTCTTCCTTGTGGATTTTTGGGTGCATCTGGATCTGGGTAGCCACAACCCTGCTGGAAATAAGCATAACCTTCATCAATATATTCTAATCAGGGTCAAATGACATAACTATGATCATCAACAATATTTTTGGCCCTGTTTGTGTTACCACCATCAGTTTCTGCGCACACTCACAAGTCAAGTGTGGTACAAGTGCGGTAGCTGCTTCCATGGATTTTTAAAAGGTCCTTCAACTGTTCTCAGATGGAACTGAAAAATATTTTGTGAGACATTTTACAAACTTGCCTTTGATAGTAGCTTTATGACATTTATGTGATTTCAAGGTACTTGTAGTTACTGATGGACCTTCTAAATCATTCAGTGGCTTTGAGCTTCAAACTTATTTCTTCAAGGTGTTCATTCTGGGAACCCCACAAGGTTAAGAGCAGATGTGGGGGTGGGGGGTTGGGGGGGTGGGGGGGTGGTGGTGAGGAGCAAAGAGCAAAATACCTGTAGCTGGAGAGAACAAATGGAAGGAGGCATGCTCTCAAATATCCCGACTCCTTCCATTGGACAACATGGCCTAGATTTTTGCAGAGTCGTGGAGACTACAGGGAGATTTGAAAATGGTGAGTGGGACCCAGATCTGGAAATCCTGCCCTCCTTTCTGACAAATCCTATTTTAGCTGGTAGGGGGACAAGGGCAGGATATGTCTCTCACATGATGGAATCCCAAGCTCAGCAGGGCAATTCAGATTCCATTTTCACTGCAGCAATGGCCTTATCCCGCAGTGTGTGAGGGCAGGTTTTTCTGCACCTGCCCGCAAGTTCCAGTCCTGCCGTAAGTCAGTGGACTTCTGTCTTGGGCGCTGCTTCGCCTGTGGCGGGTCCCACCCGCAACGGGGCTGGAAAATCCCAGCCCGAGTTACAATTTTTTAGGGTAGACATAGCTCATGGAGAGCAGTTAAAGTCTATACAACTGTCAAGCTGTCTAGTTATTTAAATATCCTGCCCTTTTAAAAATTGCAAAACACTGCCTGCCTTGCATCTGTGGATTGAAAAGATTGTGCTAGCAGTTTCAATAGCTGTTTGTTGACATAACCCCAAGTGCTACCATTATAGCATTATTAATGCTTGACCATTTTCCGTAACCTCCTCATTATCACAGTGGGGGGGCTTTATGTTCAGAGATTCAATGACAGCTCAAGGAGGTTACTAAAGGATTAGCTGTTTTTGATGTGGGGTTATGAATACAAATGTTTGTTTTTATAGATGATTAAGTACTTGAGCGGTTGAAATGTATTGACTGGGCTTTTATTAATGAAAATGCTTTTCTTATATAGTGAGCCTTTAATAGATATTTAGAATTTTATTTTATTTCATCTTAGCATGGCTCCTGAGTCCGCCCATGACGGATACTGCCTGAGTTGACATGGAGGATGTAAGCGCGAAGCGTGGTGGTGGGGGTGTCATGCGTTGACAGTTAGGTTGGCATAGGGGCTATAAAGGACCATGGAGGTAGATAAGAAGCAAGGGTTGGCGTGAGTTGGCATATATGGATACGGAGAGTATGGGGGTGGGTGGGTGATAGAACCATAGAAAAGTTACAGCACAGAAAGAGGCCATTCGGCCCATCTTGTCCATGCCAGCCCGAGGACACCCAGGTGCCCTTTCTAATCCCACCTTCCTGCACCCGGCCCATAGCCCTGTAGCTTACAGCAATTTAGGTGCAGATCCAGGTACTTTTTAAAAGAGTTTAAAGTTTCTGCCTCTACCACCAACTTGGGCAGTGAATTCCAGACACCCACTACCCTCTGCGTAAAAAAGTTCTTCCTCATGTCCCCCCTATACCTTCTGCCGCTTACCTTGAATCTATATCCCCTGGTTCTCGAATTCTCCACCAAGGGAAACAATTTTATCCTGTCCACTTTATCTATTCCCCTCATAATTATGTACACCTCAATCAAGTCACCTCTCAGCCTTCTTTGTTCAAAGAAAAATAACCCCAACCTATCTCTCCTCGTAGCCACACTTTTCTAACCCTGGCAACATTTTTGTAAACCTCCTCTGCACTCTCTCCAGAGCTATTACGTCCTTCCTGTAATGTGGTGACCAGAACTGCACACAATACTCCAGTTGTGGCCTCACCAGTGTTTTATACAATTCCAACATTATATCCTTACTTTTATATTCCATACCTCTGCTAATGAAGGAGAGCATTCCATATGCCTTCTTCACAATCTTGTCTACTTGAACTGCTGCCTTCAGGGACCTGTATACTTGTATGCTGAGATCTCTCACTTCATCTACCCCTCTTAGTATATTCCCATTTATTGTGTAATCCCTAAATGTATGACCTCACCCTTCTCTATGTTAAAATCAATCTGCCACTTTACCGCCCACTCCACCAACCCATCTATATCGTTTTGGAGATTATGGCTATCCTCTACACTATCCACTACTCGGCCAATCTTTGTGTCATCTGCAAATTTCCCAATTGTGCCCCCCACATTCACGTCCAAATCATTAATATATAACACAAACAGCTAAGGTCCCAACATCAAGCCCTGTGGAACACCACTTGAGACAATTTTCCATTTGCAAGGGCGTCCATTGACAAGTACTCTTTGTTTCTTGTTACAAAGCCAAGCTTTTATCCAGTTTGCCACATTACCCTGAATCCCATGGGCTTTTATTTTCCTGACAAATCTGCCTTGTCAAATGCCTTGCTAAAATCCATGTACACAGCATCCACTGCACTACCTTCATCAACCCTTCTTGTTACTTCCTCAAAAAATTCAATCAATTTTATGAACCAAGACCTTCCTTTAACAAATCCTTGCTGACTATCCCTGACTAGTCCATGCCTTTCCACATGACAGTTAATTCTAACTCTCAGGATTGATTCTACTAATTTGCTCACCATCGATGTAAGACTAACTGGCCTTTCCTTTGATCCCTTTTTAAACAATGGAACTACATTTGCATTTCTCCAGTCCTCTTGTACCTCTCCTGTATCTAGTGAAGATTGGAAAATCATCCTAAGAGCATCTACTTTCTCCTTCCTGACTTCCTTCAGCAGCCTTGGAAACAATCCATCTGGCCCTGGTGACTTATTCACTTGCAAAGATTTCAACCCCTTGAGTACTTCCTCTCTCTTTATGACTATCCCATCCAATTTCTTGCAGTGTTCCTCCTGGACTACTATATCTATATCCTCCCTTTCCTTTGTAAACATGGAGATAAAATATTCATTCAAAACCCTTCCCACAGCCTCTGCATCTACACACAAGTTTCCATCTTCATCTCTGATAGGTCCCACTTTTTCCTTAACTAACCATTAATGTATTGGTAAAACATATTTGGGTTATCTTTAACTTTACTTGCTAATCTTTTTTCATGCCCTCTCTTTGATTTCCTTATTTCCTTTTTTACTTTGTCCCTGCACTTCCTATATTCGTCTAGGCTATCTGCACTGCTTAGTTCTTTGTGCCTATCGTATGCTTTCTTTTTCTGTTTGATCTTCCCCTGTATTCCTCTAGACAACCTGAGAGGTCTAGACTTGGCAGTACCACTCTTATTTTTGTTGGGGACATGTCTACTTTGTGCAATTAGGATCTCACTTTTTAGTGCTTCCCGCTGGTTTTCCACTGTTTTATCCTCCAGCAGTGCTGTCCAGTCCACCTCAGCCAAGTCCCTTCTCATTTCTGCAAAATTTGCCTTCCCCCACTTCAAGACTTTTACTCCTGTCTTATCTCTGTCCTTTTCCATGGTAATGCTAAATCTAACTGAATTGTGATCACTATCCCCGATATGTTTGCCAACTGTCACTTCATCCACTTGCCCTTCTTCGCTCCCCAAGACTAGGTCTGGAATTGCATCTCCTCTCATTGGGTTTGTCACTAATTGGTTGAATGTGATGTGCAGGGGTGTGAGGGGAGAGGCCTAGAGGGCCTAATATTTAACAAGTGAACTGGAAAAAAGACCAAGGGAACTGAGGCACACCTTTTAACCAGCTCGCTTCAACACTCGGCAATCCCTGTGGCTGCCTCTGATCCATACCTAAAGGTGACGGACCCAACTCCGTCCTGCCTCCCTGGAATGAAAATCCACCATTCGGGTCACCTTTTCCTGAGGCGGGCGTGGCAAGCCAGGAGATTTCCCAATCCTTTACACCCATTTTGGCAGCGGAAATTCAGGGCCATACCTAAATTCTTCTGTGGAGCAGTGTGTAAAAAGGCTGTATTCCTCTAGAGAGGCTCTGATAAAATGACGTCATCTCCTGCAACCAAACCTGCAACCCAGTCACCACACCATACTCTCACTACCTGATGCAGTCAAGTTCAGTGCAGCTTTCAACTTTTTTGTCTATATGGCTCCTTTGGGCTGATATGGTAGCAGACATGAATTGCAGCAGTCAGTCTTAAGACCATAAGACGTAAGAGCAGAGGTAGTCCATTTGGCCTATTGAATCTGCTCCGTCATTAAATGAGATCATGGCTGATATGATAATCCTGAACTCCACTTTCCTGCCTTTTCCCCTTAATCGTTGTTTCCCTTATTGACTACAAATCTGTCTATCTCAGCCTCGAATATAATTAATGACCCAACCTCTACAGCCCTCTGCGGTAAAGAACTTCACAGATTCAGTACCCTCTGAGAGAAGAAATTCCTCCTCATCTCTGTCTTAAATGGGAGACCCCTTACTCTGAGATTATGCCTTCCAGTACTAGACTCTCCCACAAGGGGAAAGAGCCTCTCAGCATCATCCCCATCAAGCCCCCTAAGAATCTTCGATGTTTCAATAAGGTCACCTCTCATTCTTCTAAACTCCAATGAGAACAGGCCCAACCTACTCAACCTCTCCTCATAAGAAAATCCCTCCATACCCTGGGTCAACCTAGTGTACCTTCTCTGGGCTGCCTCCAATACCAGTATACCTTTCCTTAGATAAGGGGACCAAAATTGTTCACAGTATTCTAGGTGCAGTGTAACTAGTGCATTATATAGTTTTAGCAAGACTTCCCTATTTTTATACTCCATTCCTTTTGAAATCAAGGCCCACATTCCATTTGCCTTCCCTATTATCTGCTGAACTGATATGTTCACTTTTTGGGATTCATGTACGAGGACTCCCAAATCCCTCTGTGCTGTAGCTTTCTGCAGTGTTTCTTCATGTAAATAATATTCAGCTCCTCTATTCTTCCTGTCAAAATGCATAACCTCACATTTTCCCACATTATATTCTATCTGCTGTATTTTTGCCCACTCACTTAACCTGTCTATATCCCTCTGTAGACTCTTGTGGCCCCAGCATTGATCCCTGTGGCACCCCACTAGTTACAGGTTGCCATCCTTAAAATGCCCTCCTAATCCCAACTCTGTCTTCTATTAGTTAGCCAATCCTCTATCCATGCTAATATACTACCTCCAACACCATGGGCTCTTATCTTATTCAGTAGCCTTATATGAGATTACTTAGTAAACACATTTTGGAAATCTCCAGGCTTGTGTTCACATTAAGCAGTTGACTGATGCCAGCTTTGATTGTCCCATTGGCAACCCAAACCAGAAGGATTGGACCTCACAGATTACAGGCTTCTCCCAAGTGCACAGCGTCATTGACTGAACAATTGTTGCTTTGTGGACTTTTTCCAGATGTGCGCATTGCTTATATGATTCCACTTCAATAATGTGCAATTGATCTGTGACACCCACAGTGCCCATGTGAGTCTATGCTAACTTCACTGGCAGTTGCCAGGACACATGCGTATTAAATCAATCCTCCCGTCCAATTCTCATTGACCCTGCACAGCTGCTGGAGATAAGGGCCACTTCACAGAATCACAGAATTTTAACGCACAGGAGGAGGCCATTGAGCCCACCACGTCTTCCTGAACACCTGGCTCATGACTCCTCTTAGGATCCCAAACTTGGGAATCACTTCCAAGGCTCAACCAGAGACAGGTTCAAGTAGACGACTGGACACTTCATACTGATGCCTGGACAGATCTGGTAGCCACCTGTAACAAGGCCCACAGGGAAGGACTTACTGTATCATGAGTAACTTTGACTATACTTCAAAAGCATTTCATTGACTAGAAACCACTTGGAACTTACTGAGGCTATAAAAGGTGCTATATAGATGCAAGTTTTTCTTTTTCTTTCAAATAGGAACAATAGCTAGAACAACTATTGGACAATTAGCAACGTTAAGAGAAAGTACATCCCTGATATAAAGGATAGTGCTATCTCTTGCAACGGTTTATTGAAGTGTGCTTCGCTGAATAATCCTTTGATGCATTAATAATTATACCCAGTCCTTTCAATCTCAGATAAACCCTCTCAGGCCAAAGACCAACACTGATATTCATGCTAACTAACACTGCAGCATCACCAGCTACAACAGGAACAGCTGAACTACACAAAGGTTTTAAGTGGTTTATTTTGTTGCTGGTTCACAATTGCCTGCCAATTATTGCCCAGGTATGAGCCCAGGGTGCCTTTCTTAATGATCTCTCATCTACTCGACTGTTCTGACAAGGTGCTCTCGAGTGAATTTGTAATCATAAGTAGAAGATTACTGCGCTTCAGTTTAGGGCTTTTGTGGTTGGTTCAAGGAGTTCAAGCTTAAGGTAACCTGGCTGCAGACTGTAGAAACTTGGCAATGCCTGGAACAATCTGGTCTCGGTTTCCTGGCATCAATGCAGGAGGTCGTGAGGGACCAGATGTATTGTCAACATGAGATATGGCAACATATTCTAGTCCTTTTGCACAACTGCCCTGCTGCTGCACTGGGGTTCAAGACTCCTAATGATCTGTGGGACAGCAGGCTGCAGGATATCCAGGATCTGATTAAAGCTCTTATTCATTCAATCTTTCAATTTGCCCAAGAAAGAGAAGATGGTTGAACCCAGAATGTCCCTGACCCAAGAATGATTATCCCTGAAAGATGCTGTTACTGCTAATACAGACTCCTATAGAAAGGCTCAGTTACTCTGTCCATTGAGGTGACATTACATTCTAAGGTTGACAGCAGTGTGTCATTGCTGTGTGACAGAACCCCACATAAGCTGGTAGTGGACTCCGCCACCCTGTCCGACATGTTGCAAAAGTTCCTTCACTGGCATTTAAATTCTTTCAAATCTTGCTGGTATTTAGAAGTCATCTTTCTTTTAAAGATTGGAACCCTAAATTCTACAGCTCTGTCCTCTTCATCTGTCGTAAGATGTGAATTAAGCTTACATCAGGGCTGTCATTCTCAACCGCACATGCTCATTTATGCTCGATGTATTAATCAGTACAGACCCCTTTAACTCGGTATAGTATCTATACTGGGTGGGATACCAAGTTCTGTGCTGGTGCAGGGAAGCCTGAAAACGAATGATGTCACACCTTCTGGAGGCTTCAGTTACTCAGGCCGGAATGTTATGGCCCTGTTGGCCTTGGGAATCATGGCAGGCGGGGCTGTGGGGAGCAATTCAGCATGAGGAGCTGGCTTGAAAGCACAGCGGGGTCATCCGACGGTGTGGATCGTGGATCCCGCTGGAGGCCAGCGTGTACCCGATTTGCATCCTGCTTATGGGATGCAAAGTAAGGCCCGACCAGAATTATCCCCCAATGCCCGGTTTTCCATTACACCTGCGGGAAAACACGCAAGCCTGGAACACATCTGGACAAGTGTGACGTGCAGAAGTCAGGACTTATTGTTAAGGCCTTGCTCAGATCACAGACATCCAAGGAGAAGATGATGCTGGAGCCCTATAGCTACTGGACCCTGGAGAAACATGTGCATTGTAAGCTGGGGGATTCTCATGGACATGGCTCTACCACAAAGCAGCTCACAGAAGGTGGGAGGTCTCCGCTAATACTTCAAGTCTGCTTTGGAACAATAGCCTTGGCCATGGGCAGCTACAGATGATCATCGATGGGGGAGGAGAGGAAAGTCTGGCTGTGAGTGGGAGAGGAAGGTGCACTGGGGGAATTGAGGTTGGGTGGGGGCGGGAACGAAGATGTCAAGGGGGGGGGGTGAGGTTAGAACAGTGGGGGACAAAGATGTCAGGGGGTGAGGTAGGGAGGGGGAAGGAGGTAGTACGGAGGGGGAGGGTGTAACAGGGAGAATACAACAAGTGGAGAGGTAGGTGTAAAGGGGGAAGAAGGTGTAAGAGAGGGAGTTCGGGGGGGGGGAAGAAAGAGTTCAGAGTGGGCAGGAGCTCAGAGGGAGTAAGGTTTCCAGGGGAAAGATGGAGTTTGGAGGGGGGAAGGTGCCCAGGGAGAGGAAGGTGTCCAGGAGGGGGAGGGAGTTCAGGAGGGGGAAGGTGTCTGGGGGATGGAAGGTGTCCAGGGGGAGGAGGGAGTGGGTGGAGGAGGGAGTAAGAGAGGGGTCGATGGGATGAATGTGAAAGGAAGGGTCTGTCTCCTGGGGAGAACAGAGGGTGAGTGTGACAGGACGGGATGGTTAATATGTGAGAGGGCAGTGCGAAGCCAGTAGGGTGGGAGGGTGAGGGTGCGTCAGTAGTGGCAGAAGTGATGGTGAGGATGGTTGGTAGAACGAGCAGCCAGACATGGACCCGAGGGTGAGAAGGAGGAGTTCAGAGTGGTCAATGCGGATGGTAGTGGGATTCTCAGGAAGGTACGAAACGTGCACGTTCAACTGGACATGCTGGAAAGTCAAGGGTTTGGGTTGGTACGTAATGATCGGGAAGTAGAAAGTGATGCTGGGTGCATCCACAGTGATAGGGGAAGGACATGGGTGACTGGGGGAGGGGAAACGGTGGGTGTTCTGACAATATACTTCACTACTACCATGGTTGTCAAAATCCAAAAAGAATGGAGCCTCGTGTTGCATGGGAGTGTGATCAGTGGGTGGATGGAGATGTAGGTCAGCTCAGATGGACAACAGAAAGAGAACCCCAGCAGGCAGCACCGAAGATATTCAGGACAGTGAGATGAGGAGTGATGGATGAAGGCTTTGTGTGCATGGGAGAATGCTTGCATAAGGCTCTGAAAGCCCTGTCACGCATGCTCTTTTCCCTTCAGAATCACTCATGGTCTGGATGCATGCAGCAGAGTTGTTAGTGGTGGTGGTGGTGGTGGGGTGGGGGGGTGCGCAGTGGGAGGACTTGCAAAACCTGTCAATGAAGCTGAAAAACAACATTACACATTATTCAGATTATAAAGTGACAAAATGTGTTCACCCTTACAATCACTTGTGCTCAGAGTTTCTTAACTTTTCTAGGTCTACCACTTCTTCTAGGTGCTGCCCTGACATCTGCAGCAGGGGAGCAGACAGGCTGTGCAATGGTTAGACAGGCTGTGCAATGGTTAGATAGGCTGTGAAATGGTTGACCTTGTTGCCTCTGATGACTTCAGCGTACATCCTCTGGAGAGCCAAAGCCTTGAGGGCCCCATCTTGCTTTGGCTGTCCTCCTGTGGGCCGGCCTCTGCATTGACAGATGATGAGGTTGAGGGGGTCACAGGCAAAGAGGACTCGGAGGGAGTGGACAGCATCTGAATTTCCTGAGTGGATGACCCAAGAGTGTCCAGCTGCCACTTCTTCTTCCTTTGGGTGCCCGAGGGCCCCAGCCTGACTCCTTGAGGGGAAGGAGCACCAGTGGGGACGGTGAGGTGCCCCGCTCCCCTCTCTCATTACCACCGCACAAACTCACCCATGGCTACCACGATGGATTGCAGGTCTGTGTGCATCTCCGTTAAGATGGAGCAGAGTCTCTATGGCATCTGCTATCCTTCCCATAGAGACCTTCATGCAGGCACATGTGTGCACTACTTCATCAAAGAGCAGGCAGATGCACTCCTCCAACACATGTACCACTCTGTGTTGAGGACTTCCAACAGATCTGCGCAATGTTCCCAGCCTTCTGCTGACTCTCCATAATGAGCTGGAAGGCCAAATCCAGAGGCTCGTCATCTGGCTCAGCTGAACATGCCTCCTCCTGCTGGGGACACATCTCCATGCAGTGACCACCAGACTGTGAACCCGAGCCTACTCTAGGTTCAGGATTTTCTGTTCGGCAGGAGGGGAGGAGCGAGAGCGGATGTGGGCGGTGGTGGACCTGATCACCGCCTCCAATCAGGCCTGTGCCGCCATTTTACATGGGCAGGCCAATTAAGGCCCGCCCAGAGTAATGCACGATTCCCAAGGATATGGGAGTAGGCAGGCGGGGGCAGGGGCCGGAGTGCACTGTTCACTGGGTCCAGTGGCGACCTGGTGGCCTGTTTATCTGAAGCGCTGGCAGCCTTTGCAAGGTTGCTCACAATGGCAAGTGGAAAGGCTCACCAGAGGGCTTCTGGTGAGCAGGCCAGTCTGGAGGGTAGGGCAGCGGAGCAGACCAGGCTAGAGGGTAGGGCAGCAGGACTGGCCAGGTCAGAGGGTAGGGCGAGGGGGGGCACTGTGCCCCTCGTTCATTGGATGACTGCTTTGCTGCCCTTCTCCAGGAGGCGGCAGCATGGCAGAAGGTGCTGGTTCTGCAGGACAGGAGGAGGAGGCCCCTCCACATGACGAAACGTGGAGGAGGTAGCAGAGATAGTGAGCTCCCGCGACGTGGTACAGCGCACCTGGATCCAGTGTTGCAAGCGCTTCAATGACTTGTTGCGCTCCGGCAGGGTGTGCCGTGTTGGCATTGGGCATTTAACCCAGCAGATAGGCTTTCTCACCTGCTCCCCCCTCCTCCCCCCCCCCAAGTCTGAGTGTTGTGACTGCATTGAATCATTGACGACATATGTCGTTTGCTGGGTGGGCAAGCAGATACTGCCCATGCTGAAGTCAGCCTGAGACGGTGATGAAGAGATGTGTTTTGCCCCCACAGAATGTGTTACACGGAGTCCCACATGACTGGTTTGGGGGCAACCTGGAGGAGCTGCACCAAGGCATTGTGCTGGAACTCCAGGACATGATCAAGTCAGGGTGATGACATGCTGGGAGGGGAGCTTCAAGGTGATGTGGCAACAAACCATCTGCTGCACTCTGCGTTCCACGTGCTTGTGCCTCCTTGCTATGGAAGGTTATACCGTGTGGTGCCTAATGTGATGTAGGCAGCATGTGTCCAAGGGAGGGGTAGGGGATGTGGAGCAGGTCCAGCATCTTTGTGTGAGTGTTCAGCAGTAGCGGGGTGAGGAGTCTCTGGAGCCCTGATATGTCCCACTTTGGCTGGGGTGGGCCGGTCATGAAGAGAGTCCATGTGCAATTTTCACTAATCAACGGGTGGGCCGGTCATGAAGAGAGTCCATGTGCAATTTTCACTAATCAACATTTGTCTCTTACTTCCAGGAGAAGAATGCTCATATTGCGGCAGAGCGTACGAGGACTGGCGGTGGCCATGCACAGATCGGCATTCATAGCTGCTTCGAGCAGGAGGCCCTGGATCTGGAGAAGTGCCATGCGCTAAGGTCCATTGGTTTCGGTGAGGCTGGGGTGCCACGGCCAGGTATTTATGCCCAACAGTGAGGTCAGCATTGTTGTCCCAGCAGCCATAGCACTGCTGAACGTTAATTGATTTAATTCTGCAACACTGGTTATGGAAGGATGAGTGCATAATGATCCGGGGGACAGGGATGCGCTTTCACATTGTCTCCACATTAACTGATCCACTGTCCTTTTTCTTCCTTTCAGCAACATCAGAGCAGGGCCGGGAGGAGGAGCAGCAGAGGCCCACACTCACACCTGAGGGGCCTAAAGTCTCACCAGCGTCACACCATTTCTGCGAGGCAGGCACCAGCACACATACTAGCACCTCAGTGGGAAGTCGAACATCGGCTAGTGTCCCAGGGCATATTCGTGAGGGCACTTCACAGTTGCTGGAGGTTCTGGCAGAGACAGAGACTGGCACCAGCAGTCGGAGGACTGCAGGGGACCAGGCACATGCTCAGCCAGTGCCTGATGATGTGCCTCCGGAGTCGTCCGCAACGCAGCAGGTGCAGGAAATGTGGCCGGGTGTGCGGGAGCATCTGGGGCTGATACATGAAGCTATGCTTGGCTTGGTCTTTGTGGGAGGAGTCCACGCGGACGATCGCTGAAGCATTGAGCCACATGTCCGAGCGCCAGGCATCTTCCATGGAGAGAGTGGTGACCCTCAAGGAGAGGCTCCTCCAGGAGGCATGCCAGGGCTTCCTGGGGATGCGCTCTGACCAGCCAGCCCTCACATCGGCATTGACGTCAGCTGGTCAATGCCAGTGTGGGAGATGGATTGGGCATCAAGTTTCCCAGCTGAGTGCCCATCCATCCAAGGTGAGCAGGGAGGTCCAAAGTGACCTCACGTCGGCGCAGCAGCTGCCTGGCATCTCTGCGGGCACCTCTCAGGGGACGCTGGATGAGGGCGGCAGCTCCTCCTCCCCTCTCCCAGTGACCACTGCATCCAATGAGGCTGTGATGACTGGGGAATTGCCAGCTGTGGAACTGGCAGATCCCTCCCAGGCGGGAGCAGCACAGGCTCCACGGGCCAGAGGATGGCCACCAAGGTCATCAAGGCCAACAGGACAGCAGAGTCAGCAGACTGTCTCAGATGCCACTCCGAGTGATGGGGCAGCACCAAGACATCGCACCCGGAAACGAAAATATAAGGCACCTTAGGCACACCACGGGTTTTTCACTGGTGCTTTTGTGTTGGCTCAAGATGAGGTCTTTATGATTTGCTTTGTTTTATAAAACTATTCCCTTTTTTTTGGAATACACTAGTTTGCTTGACATAATAAATTCAGATATGTCACCATGGCTTTTCTTCTGCATGTGTATGGTTTCCAAAACTGTAATGAATGCTTTGATGGGCATTCAGCTTTATTAACAAGGCCCTTAGTGACTGTTCCTAACCTGGCAGATTTTGCACTTAGGTGTCGAGTATCGAGCCTACAGCCTAGGCTTGTCCTGGCGATCCATCTGTGGTGTGCTAGCTGAAGGTTCATTGGATTAAAGCCTTCCAGGTGTCCCTGCCTCCCTCGAGTATGCCTGGGTCAGCATCTACCCGCTCAGCATTTCCCTGTGCCTGCTCATCTTCGGACTCACTGCTGGACTCATCGTGTGCAGCCGCAGCCACTGCGTCGAAATCGTCATCATCTATCGAGTCCCCCCTTTCCAGCATAAAATTGTGGAGTACATAACATGCAACCACTATCATCAAGACACAATCTGGGGGGTATTGGAGTTTGTCCCCAGAGTGGTCTGGGCATCTGATGCGCATCTTGAGAAGACCGATGGTTCTCTCCACCACAGCCCTTGTGGAGGCGTAGCTCCTATTGTACCGCTGCTCAACTTCTGTTCTTGGATGGCGGAGAGGCGTCATGAGCACCTTCTGAGGGGATAGCTCTTGTCACCCAGCAGCCATCCATCAAGCCGGGCTGGAGCCGGAAGAGCCCCAGCAGCTGCAAGTGTCTGATGATGTAGGTGTTGTGGGAGCTGCCTGGGTACCTTGCACAGACTTGTACAATCAGCATCCTGTGATCACACACTATCTGCACGTTCATGGAGTGGAAGCCCTTCCTGTTGACAAAGGCACCGGGCTCACCTGCTGGTGCCTTGATGGCCACATGTGTACAGTCTATTGCACCCTGGTCGCGGGGGAAGCCAGCAATCACCGCAAAGCCTCTGACTCGCTGTGCCTGGCTTGCCTGGTCACAGCGGAAGTGGATGAAGGTCAATGCAAACCTGAACAGAACGTCTGTAACCTGCTTGACACAAGTGTGGTCTGCTAATTGGGAGACAGCGCAAAGATCACCCACCGACCCCTGGAAGGAGCAGAGGCATAGAAGTTGAGGACAGCTGTGACCTTCAGAACCACTGGCATGGGGCGTCCACCCACACAGGTACAGAGATCTCAAGCCTTATCACCTGACAGATATAGTTGACTGTCTCCCTTGAGAGACGGAGCCTCCTTCGGCACTGCATCTCAGACATATTGAGGTAGCTGCTTCGCTGCCTGTATACCTTGGCAGCAGGATAGTGGTGTCTTCTGCGGCCCCTTCCACCTTGGACTACCTCTTGGCCTTGTGCCATGTGTGCCTGCGCCTGTCCCATCAAAGGTGAGCCGCAAAGGCCCAGAGCTGCCTCAGGGAGATGAAGTGTTGTTTAAAAAAGAAAATAAAGAAAATGAATATGTAATAAAACATGTCCCCTCATGTGACTCTGTCACATGAACAGGGACATGTTATTAATTCAATTGTAAAACTTTTATATTTTTTGTATTTGCTTTTGGAAACCTCATCCCGCTCGTTGATGAGGTTTCCAAAAAAATGGGAAGGCTGCTTGGCCCTTTTGCCTGCCCGCCTGCTGACCGAACTATCGCGTGACTGCGCCTTGACCTCGGCATGCTCGGCCGACATCGACACACGTCATTGCACACTCGAGTGTGTCAGGAGTGCACCTGCCTGCAGAGCGAAAATTTCTGTCCATGAACTAGGCCACGCTCTGTTGTGCTTTACATATGACGCCCGGAGCGAGGAAGCGCTAAGGCCGTGGCGTGGTGGGCAAACATGAGCCCACCAGCCAGCGATCTGGAGTGTTTCCTTTGAGTGCATTATTAATGAGGTGGGACGTGTCGGGAATGGCATGAGATGGTGTGAAAGCCCGCCATTGCAGCCGGCAGGTACAATGTCTTTTTTCATGTCCGCCACCGCACTTAGTCCAAATCTGGGATGATTCCGCCCTCGGTCTGTGTGACTGCAAATCCCAAGTCATCTGATGAATAAAGGAAAAGCGGAACAGGACAAGCAGTTCTAGGTGAGCGGCAATGCATTGCACCACCAGATTTTCATTCTGAGTGTATAATTGATAAAGTTGAATAGGAGGATGAAAGGAGGGGAAGATGCAAAACACCCTCCACTGGCTGGACTCATGACTGACCATTTCTAATGCTGCGTACCATTTGTCTGCCAGTAACGCCAAGGACAGTCTCTTCCGTTGGTTTCAGAGGACGGAATCTTCCACCCCCCCCCCCCCCCCCGCAGCAAATTTCCCCGTGGCTGGGCCGGCGAGCCATTAAAATCTCCATTCGCATCGGCAGGAGGGAAAATCCCGCTGGTGTGAAGAGCTGGAAAATTCCGGCCAGTGTCTCTAATGTGGCAGGTGCTCCTGCTGTTGTCTGTCGGTTTCCATTGCACAATTGGACATGAATGCCCTGTCTAATGGTTTACAATATGAAGGCAAGAAGAAACAACAGTGAGATAAAGGGGGGAAAGTAGTTGCAAGAGCAGTAATAGGTTTGAGGGTGTGTGCAAGCAGAAAAGAAGTGCAATGGCATATTCTTTACTGAATTAGGACAGCAATGGGAGGCAAAAAAGGGAGGAACTGATAATGCTATGACTAAAGTAAAATCCTGCAAGGCTGTGCAGAAAATATGGAATTTGAAATAGCTCTTACTTTGACAATTTTGATCAGATCATTGCATTTTTTTCTGCAGTGCAGTAAGATACTAAGAAACTGTTGGTGGCACTGATATTTTCTGCCACATCTCTCATGCTTGTTGACTGATTTGATTGACACCCATTGACCGTCTGTTGGAAAGAGGAAGATTAGCATGCTCAATCAAGCACTGCTTCAGAGAACTTTGGCAATTTTTTGGAAGTCATTTTGTCTGCTGCTGGGGACTGCTATAAGCCTCAAAGCAGAGGCTGTCACACTAGATTTTCCACCCTCCCAAATAGCAAGCTGCTTATAGATAACGTGTTTTCACTGGCAACCCATGAAATTAATTTGAATTAGGCACTATTGTGAAAATGCACTCAGCCTCCTGCAAACTGACACAGCTCAAGCCCTGCCCACTGCCTGCCTGCCACATTTACACAATACTTAAAAGTTAACCCTCAGTGGGTCTAGTACTGCACTAAGCCAAATATTAATGTAGCATTAACTTGAAGTATCTCTAAATTTGTTTCCTTTTATGGAACCAAGAAATAACTGCATTTATACAGTGCCTTCTGCAACTTCAGAACATGCCTAACTGCTTTACATCTCATGTTGTAATTTAGGAAACATAGCAGTTAATTTGCACACAGCAAGGTCCGACATTAGCAATGTGAGAAAAGCCAGATAATCTGTTATTTTTTAGTGACATTGGTTATGATGACTGTTGGCCATGGCACAGGGAAATCACCCCCCCCTGCTTTTAGATCTTTTCTGTTCAACTAAGTGGGCATATGGGACCACACCTATACATGCCCTTTATATGGCTCAAGCTAAGGGGCTGGTATTATTTTCAGTAACATCTTAATAGCTTGAGAAATGTTGTGGGAAGTAAGAAGTAAAACTGCATGCACAACTTATATTGTTATATACCACATTTTTAAGTTAATAGTATTTGTTTTGTTTAAAGTTTGTTTTTGTTTGAAAATGTGAAACTTTGTAGTGTAGTTCTATTAGTTAAAATGAGATGTGTTTTAAATGTTAGAGGTTTCTAACCAAATCACAACAGACCCATAGCATAGTGGTTTTCCCTATATTAAAGTCTCCTAGACCCCTTACGCAGCTGAGATTGTGGGCAGGCAACCTCTCTTAATGCAAATAACTGCTTGGAATGAGGCTCACTGAAAGAAAACAAGTAAATTTACCATCTGATTTTTCATTCCCTTCCTATGGGAAGCATCTCATCTCACTTTGGTAACTTCTCTAACAAAAAAGATCTAAACCATGAACATGCCACATGAGAAAGTAAGGGCAGGGTCCCCTAGCCAATTACTTCATGAGGAACAAACATGGAATACCATCATGCTAACAACACATCATGTGTTGTTGGCACTAGAAGGCAACAATAAATCAAGTAAAATATACCACAATTTATTGTTTTCTACAATTATCTATAACTATCACTCAATAAACTGACAACGATAGTATGATCAGTAATGTTTTAATAAAGACGTCCTTGTGACTTGACTGCACAGGAACATTTTGTTTGACAAAATTGGCCATGATACTCCCTACCAGCAAGAAAGGTAGGACAAGGAAAAAATAGATAAACTAAATACAACCTCCTTAAAACTTCATGTTATAAAGGCCACTTAATAGTGATTAAAATGTAGGAATCTTTGGTTGAGATTTTGTTGGCCATTGTAAACTGACTAAACTTTTCTCTATGATTTAAGTCATCATCTAAATTTCTTGATGAAAATGTTATCGTGTAATCACTCTGGATATTCATTTTCTCTGCACTACAAATTGATTAATTTGTCTAGACATGTGGGTTTCAAGATCGCACAATATATTTGAATAATTTAAACATTTTATCTGAAAACCTATAGTAGATAAAAACAATGTATAGAACAGCTTTAGTTTCATGGAACAAATGAGTTTCTATTTCAAGTCGGAGTAGTGACCTCAGATAATACAGCACACTAACATGCACCAATATATTTAATCAGAATTTAGTGATACCTCTGTTTTCTCCAACCATTAAAACCCAATACAGTATAAACAAGCAGCCATTTCTACTAAATGAATCCACACAATTGTATGACAAATTTCCACACATGATTTTGTGGGAAACCACAACATTACTTCTGTTGGGACCAACCAAAAGTATGCCACTGTCCTCCAGAACTTCACTTTAATTATCCTTAGTTCCAGCTATTCTCAGAGGTAGAACTTTCATTTACTACCTCTTGACTGTGTCCTTTGTTCGGTCCTTTGTTCAAGTTGCCTTCTCAATACTTCCCAGATAATTCTGATAATTGTTTTCTTTTGCCACAAGACTGTATGAGGACCATTGTAGATTCCTCCACTATCTTCAATCTAGGCAATCTGCCAACTCCAGTTCCTTCACAAAATTCAAACTGAGATTAAGCCTCACCCACATTCCATAAGGCCCTAAGGCCATAAGACATAGGAGCAGAAATTAGGCCATTCAGCCCATCAAGTCTGCTCCGCCATTCAATCATGGCTGATAAGTTTCTCAACCCCATTCTCCCGCCTTTTCCCCGTATCCTTTGATCCCCTTACCAATCAAGAACCTATCTGTCTTGGTCTTAAATACACTCAATGATCTAGCCTCCACAACCTTCTGTGGCAATGAATTCCATAGATTCACCACTCTCTGGCTAAAGAAGTTTCTCCTCATCTCTGTTTCAAAAGGTCTTCCCTTTACTCTGAGGCTGTGCTCTCGGGTCCTAGTCTCTCCTGCTAATGGAATCATCTTCCCCACGTCCACTCTATCCAGGCCTTTCACTATTCTGTAAGTTTCACTCAGATCCCCCCTCATCCTTCTAAACTCCATCGAGTATAGACCCAGAGTCCTCAAATGTTCCTCAAACATTCCACATGGTGAACTATGAATTTAGCTTATTCTCTGCTTATATTGCAGGCCTAAGTATCTGTGATTTACTTTGGCTATCTTCTCTCAGTGAGCTGCAAACTATGCACACCAATTCTAAGCTTCAACTAAATTTCTCAGCAAACAACCAGATAAATTGAGACCATAAAATATTTCTAAGCTCCACCCATCTCCATGATGACACAACATGCTCTGGAATATCCTCAAATAGACCTTTAGGTTAATTATGCCTCATTTAAAATTCCTTCTTTTATCTGACGAAAGATATGGATTTTCAGCCCTTCAGGGTTTACTCAATACTTTTAAACTAATTTAGCTCTAACTCTGAAAACAAAAAGATCTCCCTTGACTGTCCTTCCTGCAAGGATTGCAGACATCAGCTTGAATTTGTTACAAAAATGGCTAGGCTGCTGGACCCAGAAGTCCCACTCCCAAACGGGGAGGAGAGGTGGAGAGGGTGATGGTTAAGGGTGGGTTGTAAGCTGCACAATTATGATTTGTGGAGCCAGCTGCACGGGTTAAAGTGCAGCTGCCTCAGGCTGATCTGATTTTCGCTTGTGGGATCTTTAAAACATGACTTGTGCACTTTGGCCCCAGTCTAAAGCTGCCTGGGTTATTTGGAGAGGTACCTTTTGAAGAGGTAGAGTATCCTTCTGAATATGGTGCCAGTATACCTTTTGGAGAGGTAAGGTGCTCTATGGTATTGTTATAAGTGGATATGAATGTGAATAAAATGTGCATAAACTCATTGGAACTGTTAAGCTCAAAAGAACTGTCAAGCTTATTGGAAATGTAAAGAGAGCTGTCAAAGGAAGCTGTCAAGCTGCCAAAACTTTAAAATTCCTGCCCTTTAAATATTTGAAAGAAATTTCCTTCAGTGGTATAAAAAAAGAGTGCTTGCTATCTCACTCTGTCTGTTGACATAAGCTTGAGTGTTATCACTACAGGATTACTGTTCAAAAACAGAATTACCTGGAAAAACTCAGCAGGTCTGGCAGCATCAGCAGAGCAGAAAAGAGTTGACGTTTCGAGTCCTCATGACCCTTCAGCAGAACTGATTTTTGGATTACTGTTCGACTGATTTCACAAACTTTCATCATCCACAGTGGGGTGTCTGTCAGTTCAGTTTGATTGACAGCTCCAAGTGCTTATAAGCTCTTTGAAGTTGGGCTATGGATTCTAACGTTTGTTTTTATAAGGGATTAAAGGGATTTAAAGGTAGTGAATGGGTTTTTATCAGTGAATGTTTTTTTAAATAGCAGATTCATCAATAGACACTTAAGAACTCTGTTTAGTCTCCACATGGGTCCTGAGGTCTGCCCATAGTGGATATTGGGTGAGTTTATATGGTATATGTAAGGGCAAAGACTGGTGGGTGGGGACATGGATTGGCATGATTTGGCACTAAGTGGTATAGGGACTATAAAGGGCCACAAAGTGGGTAGAGGGTCATGGGTGGGCATGGAGGGTATGAAGGACCAGGAGGATTGGGTAGAGGAGCATAGGTTGGCATGGAGGATAAGTGGGGCCATGGAGATGGGTGAAGGGCATGAGGTGGCATGGGTTCGCATGGATAGGGCATGGGTTGTGTGTGGGGCGTGGTGTGAGGGTGTGGGTTGGAGGGCTGTTTTTTTGTTTTATTCTTTAAAAAAATCTTTGAAAAAGTGCAGGTGCACTGAGGCAGGCCTTCCATCCAGCCTCCACAGCTGGCAGCTCCATACTCATTCAGGGTTGCTCGCCATGACTCCCATTTTCACCTACCCCCTCAGACTCAAAATCGGAACTTCTGGGCACTTTCTCCCGGAAGTTGTCCCAACTCTATGCTACTGACTCAGGAACAAAAATTCAGGCCATCAAGTCTCCACTAAAAGACTCACAGATAGTTCATGTATTGTTTAAGTTTCTCCGCCTACTGTTTCAATAACTTACCCTTCTAGCTGTTTACCTCCTAAGTCAACATGGCCCCAACCTTTTAAGGTGTAATAGACTCCAGGTTTATTTTAATTTCATTTACCCAATTTTCTACAGTTAAAACTTTAATTCCTAAAACTAAAACACAATAAAACACATATATTCAAAAACACATGAATCATGAACTAAATGTTTGCAACAAATCAAATATTAATTTCACTGAAAGCTAGAAGCTGCACAATGTCATTTCCCCCCAGGTGCCTATGGGTTTCAGTATGCAATCTTTGTTCATTTATGGGATTATTTTAGCTTGATTAATTACGTAGTTTGG
Organism: Carcharodon carcharias; assembly: GCF_017639515.1. Classification (NCBI taxonomy): domain Eukaryota; kingdom Metazoa; phylum Chordata; class Chondrichthyes; order Lamniformes; family Lamnidae; genus Carcharodon; species Carcharodon carcharias. The sequence continues at coordinate 52,120,883 of NC_054478.1, read as the reverse complement.
TCTAAAGTCAATATTTGATCTGTAAAAAATTCTGCTTTAAATGAGTCTTCTCCTCTCCCTCCTTCCGCCCACCCCTCTACTTCTTAGGCTGTTTTTCAATCATATATAAATCTAAGGAAAAATAAAACTCTAAGGCTAGAAATCAGCCACATTTGCACGCATTTTAATGAGACACAATTCTAGGCGGCAATGTCCTGTTGCCCTGTGCCAGAAGAACACTTAAAAATGTTTGACCTAAAATTGGGACAGTCTATTTTTCAGACGCTCTATTGGCTGCCTCACAGAAGCACTAAATCTCTTAAATATGCAAATGAAGAACGTAAATCTAACTCCCTGCAATTTCCACCCCATATTCTAATTTTGTCCTGAAAGGGTAAATTTACCGATCCTGCTCTGCCAGCAGTTAGCCACTTTCAACAGGGGTGCAGGTCGGAAATAAGGCTATGATCCTGTCGTGTTAATTCCACCATTCAGGTTCCCTTTGAGCATGGGTCCCAGCTGGGAGTGTATGTTCAGTAAATTTATCTTCTAATTTTTTATGATTTAAATAACCTATGTATAAATCACCTCATGGGTCAGTGAGAAAGGGCACTGTGTGATTTTTGTAGTGAGTCATAAAGACTAGAAAAGTGCCAGATTCAATCCCTCATCTATATTGATTTAACTTGGCTAGTGATGGTTTCAAGGGATGAAGGATAGTAATATAAATAAGGGTTCCTACTTTTACTTGTTATCCATTGCTTGTCGGTAGAACCTCTGTGCAGATGTCAGGTAAAGACGGTATTGCTAATTACAGCGCCCATGGTCAAACAACCTGCTGATACCCAGAAATATTCATTTCAAAATATGCTATAAAGAGGAAAAGAGAATAGAGAGCTGGACCCCTTACATTGCCACTGGAAGTTTAGAGCTTCCACTAATTGATGGAGCAGAATGGCAACTTCAGTAGGCATACAGCCAGTTTTGGCATTCTAATTAGGCAAGAACCAATGTTTCAGGACTTACTACCTCAATTTCCTGTCCTTGCATTCTAAGCATGTCCAATTTATAGTAGCAGCCACAAGAGGCTGTTGGTGAGCCTTACGCAATGAGACTCTACAAGTTGAAAGATCTGATGGGACCCAGTAATAGAGCAAAGAGAACCAAACGAGGATCTACCCTTCCTATTATAGCAGAACACAGCAGGTTTTGGCCTGGAAGTCCTTCTTCAACAGCAGGCAGAATACCCACAGGCTGGCAGTCCCGATTCTGCTCCTGGTACCAATAGAAATAGTGATTTTTTTCAGATCATATTGTAGCCCATCAAGTTTCACCATGCCATGTGGCCTGGCTTTTTAAATGCTTACCCTTGTTTTCAAATCCCTCCATAGCCTTGCCCCTTTCAATATCAGGGATCATCTCCAGGCATACAACACTCTAAGGTCTCTGTGCACCTCCAATTCTGGCCTACTGCACATTCCAGATTTTAATTATTTCACCAAGGATGGCCATGCTTTCATGTGCCTTGACCTCAACCTCTGGAATTTCCTCACAAACTGTCCAGCTCTCAGCCTCTCTCTCCTTCCTTAAGGTTTTGCATAAAACCTAACTCTTTGACAAAACTTTTGGTCAGCTGTCCTAATACCTTCTTATGTGCCCCTGTGAAGTGCCTTGGCACATTTAACTACATTAAAGGTGTATATAAATGTAAATTGTTCTTGGTGTTGCTGTTGGACTGGTATACACTGTTTGCCCAGCTAGGGTGGCCAACTATGATCACATTCCAGGGAGTTTCATCACATGACATCCGACGGCTAGCCTCCAGCTCCCCATGCCACCACCACTGACTGTCTGGTGTGTCCATCCTCTTGATGCATTGTCTTACCAATGATTGAAAAACGGCAAACTCTTTATTACCCAAATGGATGAACCTTGACTGTCAGTCAAACAATTGTTTTTCCTATCTCCGAGATTTATATCACTAATGACCAAATGTATTCCAAGGAAAATGGGAAAAATCTCAACTCATTTCAATGCCCCTATGATTTATTTCCCCAGATTGCTCACAGCCGTGTTCCGAAGATTCATTTTAGTTCCTGGAGACTTCAGGACAAACCTGGAAGATTGACAGTCCTATATCCAGTGCTGGGCCAAGGAAACAATATCAGAGCTTTGAAAACAAGAGCATAATAAGCTCAAAATACTCAGAAGTTAAGGCAGTATATATGAAGAAAGAGCAATCAGCCACTCAATATTTCATCAGGTATTTGAAACCTGAAATATTGATTGACTCAGCTTCATTCCTCCATAGATGCTGCCTGACCTGTTGAGCATTTACATCCTTTTCTCAATATTTCTGTTTTCACATTTCCAGTATTTAATTGTCTAGGCTGTCCAAGTGAAACACTGAAATCTGTTGGCATCAGTGGAACTCTAATCTTAAGAAGGTTTTTATCTTCTGGGGATTGGGAAGTCTGTTATTAAACGAATAGAAACAAATACTGGGAACAGGCAAAAATGGTTCTTCAACAAAATACGTATTCTATAGTTTAAGTGAAAATAAATAATACATTATTTATTGATTCAAAAATTGGCAATTTCACTTAAGATAAAATGAATAAATTCAAAGAGAACTTCAAGTGGTTGTAAATCTCATGCAATCTGATTCATTACTCCTTGCTTATAAACCTAAACCAGGTTGTGTCATTAAGGACGGAATTACTTGCAGGCAGTTAGGTACTCCACTGACAGGCCAGACAGTGCTGTTAATGAGATGGGACTCTTGGTGTCAGAGGTATTTATAGCTCACCAACTGAACCCTGACAATTAAATTCAATCACGTAACTTGCACTGCTGTCACAATTAAATGAATTGGCTTGCCATTATGCTAACATTACTGAAACACAGAAGGGATTTAATCTAGCTCATCACAAAGGAACTGCAAGGGCATAATAATTTTCTAGGTGAATACTTTATAACATGCATAATTAAAATCAAAAAGGCCTTGGACTATTTTACCACAGGTAATTGCACTTCAATATTTCATATATATGTGCATATGATACATGCAATATATAAACAACAATCAGTGTTTAAGAAAAGAAGCATAAATTTGTTTTCATGCTGAAAGGGCATATTCTCCATGGTTTCACACGTTAAGAGATTTCAGCTCGGGCAACTATTGTTTTATGTTTTGCATCTATACATCAAAATAGTCACTTGCATATTTTACTGCATAAATGTACTAGAAACAAATTATTAGTTTTGTAGTAATGCATTATTGATTGGTGCAAGCAAGCCAGCGTGTATTGATGTCGGCCCCCGGCCCAGGTAAATGGGGAGGGTTAGTAGCAGGAAGGACATCCTGCTGTAAAACACCTGCCAAATCCAAAAAATAATGGCTGATATAAAGGGTGATCAAATTGCATTGTGACAACACTGTTTAACATAGGAAAAGCTGAAAGAGGAAGAGAGAGAGAAAGAGTGATGCATTAATGGATTTACGTAGCATTCTGCACACATTTGTGGGTTATAGATCTTTTAGATGTCCTTGGAAGCCACATGCTGACAAATTCACACATAATTATGATAGGCACAAAATTGGGCGAAGTACAATAGGCTGCATTCTGCAGAACCCCTCCTTATCTGGCAGCAAAGATGTCAATAGGTTTTTTAGTCACCACTCTTGTATAGGCATTTGTCTCATTGTGGCATTCCTCCCTTGCTGTTTGGACTACACTGAATGGGATTATCACCTAAGCAAGAAGGAGCAGGCCATGTCACACAAACTCTCCATCAACATGACCTTGGAAAGGCCAAGGAAGTTGACTATCAAAGGATGAAAACATTGTGCGAACCTCCAGAAAAAATTGTGTTGATATCATGTTGTCACATACAATGGGCCCAATTATGACTATGTGCAAGTGAATGGCTTTTGAGTGAGTTAAAATCTTGCCTTACTTGTATAAGGAACGACTGGGAAGGCCTTCTTAGGAGAGAGGTTGAAGGGATTAACTGTAGAAGCTTGCAAAGTAATGTGCATTCCATCTGCTGGACTCTGCACCTTAAGAAAGCCAGTGTCCCCACAACACTGGGCGATCCCATCTCAACGCTATCTTTCTATAATGCAATTCCCCAGCTAAGCTGAGAAGTGCAGCAGACACTTGGCAAATTTATGCCCATGGCTGGCTGAAATGATCCTGTGCTCTAAAAGCCAACTGTACTTGTCACCTTCAAAGCCACAGACACAAAGCAATGCTAGCACAGTAGTTTGTACTGTCCCCTGCTACTTGCTTGGTGAGAAACATTTTTCTAATCCACATCTCTTTCACTAAGGTTCTTAAAGGATGTGGGTTCCTTGTATATTCTTTGGCTAAGTGTTACCACCTGAAATTCAGAGCTGTCATGTCACTGACCTTCATTGCAATCTGTTATAATCAGCTCACTCGAAAGACATCCGACTGAGTGCACAATTAGTCAAATGGCATTCAGAAACCTGTGAGGGAATGAGTTTTGGGGCAGGTAAGCCGTTGGAAATGGCTTTCTTCTGGTAACAAAAAGATGCTCTGTTTCTACTCTGGAAATTTTTGTAAAAGTGCAGCTTTTTCAAGTAAAGATAGTACACCTCCCTCCTCTGCAACTTTTAACACCATGGATTGACAAGAGCAGCAATATCATGGAAGCACCATCACATGCCAGTCACACACCATCCTTCTTTGCACATATATCATTCCTTCTTCATTATCGTTGGGTTAATATCCTGGTATTACATAGCTAACATCATTCTGAGAGCTTTGGGTCAAGGAGCATGTCCACCCAGCTTCTTTGGTGAATTAGGGATGCCCAGCAATAAATGCGGCATTGCCAGTGTTACCCACAACCTAAGAACATTTTTAAAGTGCTGAAATACTTCTGGATTTTCCAAAGCCCGAATTTATTTCTTAAGCAATTTTCTAAATATTAGTGATTTCTAAAAATAAAAAAAAGAAGCTGGTGTGATCTATATCAATAATGGGATATCTGCTTAAAGATTTAACTGCAATGGCAGTCTTATGTTAAGGAAAGAACAGATTAAAAAATGACTTTTCTCAAAGCAATACTCTTGATTCAAGCTAAAGATTATATATCAGAGGTCAAGATATCAAATCACTAAAGTTTCAGTGATTTTCATCATAGCAAATGATTATTTTAAAGAGTAGGTACAATTGCGTGGGAATAATATTGGATTAATGCTTCTTAGGCAGTATATAGCTATGAAATTGAAACGTTAATTGCAGCAGCTGAAGAGGGAAGGAGAAAGATAGAGTTGTTGTGGTTCATATTGGGATCACTGACATTGGAAAGGGAAGGGAAGGGTGGAGATCCTGCTAAGGAAATATCAGAAGTGAAGAACTATATTAAAAATACAGGAACTCATGGTAATCCCAAGATTACTAATTGAGTTACATGTTAATTAAAATAGAAAGACAAAGACCAAAATGATAAATTGGAAAATAACTCATTTTAAGTGCATGAAAATAAAACCAGGGGAAATGAATGAGAAAAAAAATACTGAATAACAAAGAAACAGAATAGCATTGAGAAGTGTTTAGTTTTTATTTTAAATATTTGTTCATGGGATATGAGCATCACTGGCAAGGGCAGAATTTGCTGCTCATCGCTAGTTGCCTTTGAGAAGGTGGTGGTGAGCTGCCTTCTTGAACCGTGTGGCATATGTACAACCACAGTGCTGTTAGGAGGGGAGTTCCAGGTTTTTGACCCAGCGCTATTGAAGGAACTGTGATATAGTTCTAAATCAGAATTGTGTTCCATGCGTCTGTTGTCCTTGTCCTTCTAGGTGGTATAGGTCACAAGTTTAGAAGATGCAGTGGAAGAAGCTGCTGCAGTGCACCTTGTAGATGGTACGTACTACTACCAATGTGCCTCGGTGGTGGAGGGAGTGAATGATTAAGGTGGTGGATAGGCTGCCGATCAAGTGTGCTGCTTTTTCCGAGGTGATGTTGAGCTTTTTGAGTGTATTTGAAGTTGCATTCATCCAAGCAAGTGGAAAGTACTCCATCACACTCCTGACTTGTGCCTTGTAGATGGTGGACAGACTTTGGGGAGTCAGAAGGTTACACATGCAGAATTCCCAGCCTCTGACCTACTCTTGTGGCCACAGTATTGATATTGCTGGTCCAGTTAAGTTTCTGGTCAATGGTAATTGACAGGATGTTGAGGTTGGGTGATTCAGTAATGGTAATGCCATTGAATGTCAAAGGGAGATGGTTAGATTATCTTGTTGGAGATAGTCCTTGCCTGGTATTGTGTGGCATGAATTTTACTTGCCACTTATCAGCCCGAGCTGAAAATTGTCCAGGTTTTGCTGCATGTGGGCACATACTGCTTCAAGTATCTGAAGGGTCCTTCTTCATGAATGGTACAGAACACTGTGCAATTATATACCAGGGAGACAGGACAGGTTGACATGACATTGAATGATGCGATGAGCAGTGAGATAAGTGCATTTAAAATAAAAAAGGGGATGTGTTGAATGAACTAAACAAACTCAAATAGGATAGTGCCTCTGGTCCAGGTGGATTGCATCCAAGTTTTAAAAATAATATAGTAGAGGCATAGTGGAGGCATTACTTCATATACTTAATAATTTGTTAGAAAAAGGTGTGGTGCCAAAGTACTGGCATATAGCTAATGTCATTTGTATTTTAAGAAGGGGGACAGAACATGTTTGGTGGGAAAACTAATGGCATTCTTACTAAAGGAGAGCAGGGGAGTTACCCTTGGTATCCTGGTCAATATTTACTCCTCATTCAAGATCATAAAAAAAACAGATTATTTTCTCATTATCAAATTGTTGTTTGTGGGAGCTTGCTGTGCACAAATTGGCCATTGTATTTCCTACATTACATCAGTGACTGCACTTAAAAAAAAGGTCTCAATTGGTTGTAAAGCACTTTGAAACAACTGGTGTTCATGAGAAGTGCTAAATAAACGCAAGTCTTTCTTCTCTTTCTCCACCGTACATGCCTTGATGACCCAGGTCTTCAGGTCCAGAGTAATTTCTAGGGCAAAACCTGTACTTAGGTCAGATTGTTAGTGACACTGAGGTTGCTAAAGTACTTCCTGAAAGTGTAACCCTGCTCTTTAAAATCTCAACCTTGATTCAACAAAGACTGAGCACATTCATTAGCAATTATGTTTTACTGTCTTGCTGTGATTCCTATGATTAAAGTGAACTTTCCTGCAGACAAGTCCGTATATTAAATCTTTTAGTAATTTAACACTATTGTTGAATTTTGTTATCAATTAATCACCTTTATTTAGGGCAGGCTGATTATTCTTGCTTCATTGTTATTCCAACGCATCAATGCCTAGCATCAGTCAAATTATAAAAAAAAGAGCGTTTTTATTCATTATAACACAAGAAAATTAACAAAATTGAATTGTTAATTAGGCAAAATTTAGAAAAATTAATTCCATTGTTTCATAATCACTGCTTTATTCTTTTACTTTTAAATTTTTAATCAACTAAATCCACCCACATACTCCCATTTACTTAACTGTTGTCGCTGTATGTAGAGTTTTATTTGATGTTTATGTTGTATACAAATTGTTTTTGGGATGACTGTTTTACAGGGCCCTTGTCACAGTTAACTCATGAGATACCATTATTTTTGAAATGACCTTTGTCCTGTACAAAATGGATAAATAAATTGATAGATACAATTTGAAATATTAATTGTGATAAATAATTTAAATCAAAACAATGTAATTTCAAATTTTTTGGCATCTTTTTACACCTGTGGGCCAAAGAGGCTTGGAGGACACTACTAAACCTGTGGGAGGATTTGTATTATAAAGGATATCAGAGACAAAATTCCTCACCCTTTCCAATGCATTCCTTCCAGGACTCCAGTGATCATGTGATGCAGGGGCCAAGCAATAGGATGGCCATGGTTCTGGATTTTGCCACTGGGTAGTGATTCAGATTGGGCAGGGGGAGAGCATGGTAACCACCACACTTGGGGCTCTAAGACCTCAGTATTCTTCAGTGGCAGAAGTCGGCCCATCTAGCTTTCTATGCCTGAGCCAGGGAACCTCAGAAAAGATTAAGGACCACAGGTAATTTTTGGTCAAATTGGGACAGAAGACAATTTTTTGCTCTTTCCAAAGGGATCCCTTGTTCTGACCTGGCTACATATGCAACTATTTTCCACCTCCCAGAGCTATTGAGACCAATGTGATGTGCCCCTAGTTGGTACAGGCATCCTCTGGCTGCAGGAATAATAGGTTATCTCTCTCTGACCCTGTACACTTCAGTGATGCCAGCAGCTGAAGTCCTTGTTGTGAATGTGGGGATCAATGGGCGGGATTTTTGAGCATGTTGCATCTTTTGATTAAAACTGCCAGATTTTCAAAAGTGCAACTACAACCTAATTTTTGGCATAACTACAATGGTTGTTGCATAAGCATGTTTATATTTTCCTTTACTTATCTCAAAATGAACATTTAAAAGAAAAACACTTTTTTAGTGTATCTCTTTATAATCATCAAGGTCAGTTTTACCTATCAATTTTCACCCAACTAAAGGCATTTTGTTATCGCTGGGGCATGGTCTCAGGAATGCTGGATGTGTTGTGAGATTCTGGCCAACTGGCATTGTTCATCTAGACATCATAACCCGCTCTGATTCCACTCTCAACTGACATCCAGACGCACAAATTCCCAGCAGGCATTGCTGGATGGACATTCAGAGTAGGCATCCTGGCCATTTTAGGGGAGAATTTTCTTCCCGTTGGGGGCGGGGGGGCTGAGCGGTAGCGGGTGCACAGCCATTTTACGTGGGTGGGCCAATTAAGGCCCGCCCAGTGTGATGTGCACCCGGAAGCGCTGAGCTCTCCCAGTGTGGGTGGGGTTTGGAGTCTGAGTTGGGGCCTGCACTCTTTCGTGCATGCGTGCGAAAGAGCACAGAAATCTCCCTGAGGCACAGAGCTGCCTTAGGGAGATTAGCTTGATTATAAAGAATTAAAGTAAAGAAAAAAAGATTATTCAGATATGTCTCCTCATGTGATAGTGTCACATGAGCTGGGACATGTTAATGAATTTTAATAAAAATTTTTATTCAATTTATAAACACTTCATGAAACCTCATCCTGCCCATGGATGAGGTTTCATGATAAATGCAAAGGCCGCCTGGGCTCTTCGCCTGCCCGCCAACCTCAAAGTTGGACGGGCAGCTCAGACAACCAGTTTAATTAGATTATTAATGACCTTAATAGGCCTTTGACAGTTCAACAGGCTCACAGCCGACTTCAGTGCACACCCACCGAACTGAAGATCTGAATGTCACACCGTGACATCATGATGCATGCCCGATGTCACCGTGCGTCAGTTTATGCGTTGGCGAGCAGGGCCCACCCTACACGCTGACAAGAAGATTCAGGTCATTGAATGAATCAAAATTGTGGCCTTCCAAGTTTTAAGTGGCTGACTGTGCAAGAAGGTGCACCCCTTTGCAAAAAGCACATGAATGGAAAAGAGCAGAAATATTTGCACAAAGGCATTAAATAATGCAAAATACATTCATAAATAGCTAATAGGCAAAGCAAAAGTTTATGTGTACTAAACTTTAGCTGTCACATTGTTTATTACATATTTTAGCTGATACAATTGGGTGAACCTCAGATGCCATTTTTCATTCTTGAAACCAGTTGCTCGTGCTGCAGATGATATCATTGATGCAGTGTAATGTTCCAAATGCAACTGTTAGTGTGAAGAAACTGAGATGACTTGAATGATTGAAAGCACAAGGTAAAAGACTGACTGACTACATTGAGAGAGGCTGTCTATTATTAAGGGAAAAACAAAATCATTAACATTGGACTATGTCGTGGCATCCTGACAGGTGCAGTCCTTTACTGACACATTACAATGTATTGCTGTGGGAAAGAAAATGTTCCAGCCCAAGAAGTAACCACTAACTAGATAGTTCCTCAGTGCTGTGCAATCCAGGCTCAATCTTCAAGGCCAACATGGTTTTCAGGGTAATTATTGACACCAGTGGACTGAATGTTACACTGGGGCGGGCAACCCCGATGTAAAAGTCATGGATGAGCCCAGCTCCGCTTTGCCAGCTCGGCCCGCATCCATTTAACACTTTCAGGCCATTAATTAGTTTGAGGCGGGCCTTCGACCCACATTAGGGAGGAAGTTCTGCCTCCGAGAACTGCTGGCCAATCTAATAGCCAACAGCTCTCTAGACCCTTTAGTGCCATTGGGAGTGATGGAGGGAAGCAAGCTGCGATGGAATCCGGATGAAGGTAAGTCAGGGCTGTTGCTGGGGGCAGGCTGGCATGTCCCAGCAAAGGCGGAAGGGGGTTGGGGGGAGGGGGGGGGGGGGTGGGGGGCAGTGTGGGCAGGGCAGAGGGGGAGGGGAATGCAGGGAGGAATATTTTGGGGCAGGGCTTGGATGAGCATGGGGACCTGTAAAGGAAGCATTCTGCCCTTGCCCAGCCACCAGTCACCTGGCAGACTGGACACTTAGTGCCAGGCTACCCCAACAAGGGTAAAATCACAGCAGCGGTGGGTGGAGGCCATTACGTAGCATTATTTGGGCCGTGTGACACCTCTCTCACCATTGGTAAAATTGAGGGAGCGGGTAGGTATCAGGAACAATGGCACTGGCAAGGCACCCAATTTTATTACACACACGGCCCTGCTGACCACCCTGGCCCTGAGAGGCCATAAAATTCCATCCAGGGTGTCAGCCAACAAGTTGGAGCTGGGATAGAGTCTATTTAAATAGAATCTCTACGAACTACCTGAAAAACAGAGCACTGCAGATGCTGGAAATCCAAAATAAAAACAGAAAACGCTGAAATACTCAACAGGTCAGGCAGCATCTGATGAGAGAAAAACAGAGTTAACATTTCAGATCGATGACCTTTCATCAGAACTTATCAACCTGAAACATTAACTCTGTTTCTTTCAACAGGTACTGTCTGACCTGTTGAGTATTTCCAGCATTTTCTGTTTTTTTTCTCTATTAACTGTAGAAAGCGTTAAAGCACACAAGACTGAAACTAACCCAGTTTCCCAGTAACAAGAGGCTTTTTTTGTCCCATAAAATGCAATGTGTGCAGCATAATTATATAATACAAATTGATTGTTTCTCCTGCAAAACACAGTGTGCGTAGGGCCAGTATGTAAATCAAATTACGTGTGTAAAATCAATCCCAGTCACTTACAGCAGTGTGGTCTCTAGACGTGACTGACAGGGGAATTACCTAATTAGCTCCATTCTGTCTGGAAATTGCAGTGCTATTATATTCAACCTATAGATTTTTAGTTCCACAGACTGCAAAATCTAGTTTCTGCTACACTTGAAAGTCTGGTGTGTTGTTGCTTTTCTCAATGGCACAATCTGTCCTCAGGATATCCTTATTAATAAGACAATTGGGAGATATACCACTGCTGGTCCCAAAGTTTATCACCATAGCAATGCAGGAAGGTGCAGAAATGAACTAAAGTTCTTAGCCACAGAGGGAACACTCTTGACTATTTTCTCTGTTACTCCATTAGTTTTCAGTTGATAGTGCTCTCACCTCTGGCTAAGAGGGTCATACATTCAAGTCCCACAACTGCACAAATAATTTAGGCTGACATTCCAGTACAGTATTAAATGAGTGGTGTAATGCTGGAGGTGTTATCCTTTAAATGAAATGTTAAATCTGAGCCCCATCTGTCTGCTGATGGATGCGAAAGAATTCATAACACTTATCTAGGAAGAGCAATGAGTTCTCTTGACACCCTGGTTAATATTCCTCCCTCGACTTACATCACCTGAAACATATTCCATGTTAATTCACGTAATTGTTTGTGAAGTCTTGGTTTATAATTTACCTGCACATAAACCATCATTGCTCTTCACAGTAATTCATCATATATGATGGGTTTAGAGAAGATTACCAAGCCTCTCCATGTCTGCTCTTTGTCAATGGATTTAACTCTTAAACATCCATGAACTAATTCATTACTTTTACTCTTAGCATTAACTTCTTATCTTACTGTCACATTCATTCATATGTATTCTGCCTGAAAGGAGATCCTTGGCTCATTGTTTACTGCTGCTTCATCCTGAACTGTTTTCTTGGCAGTTGATGCAGTGGTAATTTGCTACTTCCTTCCACCCTCAGGAGCAGGATGAAGAGGCAGGTCCCAAGTTTCCCTCAGCTGGAATAGGAATTGAACCGATGCTGCTGGTGTTATCCTGAACTACATACTAGCCATCTAGCCAACTGAGCTAACCAGCTCCCCACTGCCACATCGGGGAGAGTTTTCTCCCCATCGGGAGCGGGTGCGGGTGGGCATGCAGCCGATCACTGCCCTCGATCAGCTGCAGGCCACCATTTTACTTGGGTGGGCCAATTAAAGCCTGCCCAGCATGACACGCACCCGGAAGCACTGAGTACTCCCTGTGCAGGCGGGGGGAGGAGGCTGAGTCGGGGCCTGCGCTCTTTTGCACATGCACATGAAAGAGTGCAGAATTCTCCCTGAGGCAAAGAGCTGCCTCCGGGAGATTACTTTGCTTTTTTTTAATTTTAATAATGACAAAAAAAAATGTAACACATGTCCCCTCATGTGACAGTTTCACATGAGCTGGGACATATCAATGAATTTTATTTAAAAATGTTATTAAACTTTAAAAACATTCATGAAACCTCATCCCGCCCATGGATAAGGTTTCATAATAAAAGCGAAGGCCACCTGGGCTCTTTGCCTGCCCGCCAACCTTAAGGTTGGATGGGGAGCTCGGTTAAGTATTTTAATTGATATTTAAATGGCCTTAATAGGCCTTCGACAGTTCGGCAGACGTGCAGCTGACTCCGGCGCGTGACCTCCGAACTAAATATCTGAATGACGCACAATGACGTCGGGACACATGCCTGACATCACCTTATGCGTCAGTGAGTGGGGCCCCCCTCGCTCACCGACTCGAAGATTCTGTCCATTAATCTATTCCATAAAGAAATCAGCATATTTGCTTGTAACAAGGACTTACACATATCTTATCTGCAATTTTATTCCAGCATTCCCTGATCCTTGGTCCCCATTTCTGTGCAAAACAGTACAACAGAAAATGTAGGACTTAATTCTACAGTCATGGTTTCGAACTCTCTCTGCTTTGCCTTTCATATATTAAAATTACTTCTGTTTTCTCCTTGAAATTAGTCTGACATTACAAGAGTTTTTGCTGGCAAAATTAATTTACATGCCATGGGAGTCCTGTTGTCATCACTGAAACGTGAGTGATATTGTACCTTTTAAAATTTCATATGACCAGATCATAATAATTTCAGGGGGCATAAGGTTTTTCAATAGTGGAAAAACTGTAAAACCTTAAACTGTACAATTGTAATTCAGACCCATACAAAACTTCTCAATGCATTAAAAGCAGTTTCAATAATTGTAAAATGAAACCAAAAAATCATGGATATACACAGCAGGTCAGGCAGCATCTGTGGAGAGAGAAACAGAGTTCACAGGTGGAATTTTATGTCACCTCCCCCACAATCCCAGAGGCAAGGGTGGCTATGTGATCGGGTGGGAGATTGCCAGGCGGAGATCCCACTGCCTTCCTGTCGCCCAAACAAGCTCCGGACTGTAAGGGCTACTTAAGGCCACATTCAGCTGGCAGTGACATTCTACCAGCAGTGGGTGGGGAACTCCCCATACAGGACAACTACAAAGCAAACCCTGTCAAATTTGCCTGCAGCCGGAGAAGGAACTCTGTGCCTAATCGAGGGATCTGACAATGGGAAGGGGAGTGGGGAGGCACAGGACATCATCCCCACACCTTTGTTATCGACCCTCCCCTCATTGCTATGTTGATCTCCCTTGGGACCCCCATCCTACCCCACTTACCTCTCTCCTCGGGCACGAGTATTGATTCCTGGTGAAGGCCGATATGCAGTACTGACATTGGCCACCACCCCCAGTGGCACTGCTGTTCTCGAGGCAGGATTTCAACTGCATCAGGCTTAATTCCACAGGAGGCCTGACATTTCTCAGGTAAGTACCCGATTGGGCCTCCTGAATATGGCCACAGCAGGATTGCCACTGGTTTTCAGGTCAGTGGACGAGTCCCCCGCCATGACCATTAAATTCCACCCAACGTTTCAGGTCATCAGAACTAGAAAAAATGTTAGACCAGGTTGTCATTAAGTAGAGGCAGGGAAAGGGGGGAGAAAAGGAAAGAACAAATAGAAAGTTCTCTGATAGGGTGGAAGGAAGAGAGATTAAATGACTAATGGGGGATGGTGCAAGGCAAAAGGATATGGTATTGGGGCAAGTTTTTTTATTAAGTCATGGAATGTGGGCTTTGCTGGCTGGGCCAGCATTATTGCCCATCCCAAGTTGCCCTTGAGAAGGAGGTGGTGAGCTGCTTCTTGAACCGCTGTAGTCCATGTAGTGTAGGTACACCCACAGTGCTGTTAGGAAGGGAGTTTCAGGATTTTGACCCAGTGACAGTGGAGGAACAGCGATATGTTTCCAAGTCAGGATGGTGAGTGACTTGGAGGGGAATTCCAGGTGGTGGTGTTCCCGTCTATCTGCTGCCCTTGTCCTTTCAGGTGGTAGTGGTCGTGTCTTTGGAAGGTGCTCTCTAAGGAGCCTTAGTGAATTCCTGCAGTGCATCTTGTAGATAATACACACTGCTGCTACTGTGCGTCGGTGGTGGAGGGAGTGAATATTTGTGGATGTGGTGCCAATCAAGCAGTCTGCTTTGTCCTGGATGGTGTCCAGCTTCTTGAGTGTTGTGGGAGCTGCACTCATCCAGACAAGCAGGAGTATTCCATCACACTCCTGACTTGTGCCTTGTAGATGGTGGATAGGTTTTGGAGAATCAGGAGGTGAGTAACTTGTCGCACGATTCCTAGCCTTTGACTTATTCTTGTATCCACAGTTTTTATATGGCTAGTCCATTTCAGTTTCTGGTCAATGGTAACCCCCAGGATGTTGATAGTGGGGGATTCAGTGATCGTAATGCCATTGAACATCAAGGGGCGATGGTTAGATTCTCTCTTGCTGGACATGGTCATTACCTGGCACTTGTGTGATGCAAATGTTACTTGCTACTTGTCAGCCCAAGCCTGGATATTGTCCAGGTCTTGCTGCATTTAGACATGGACTGCTTCAGTATCTGAGGAGTCACAAATGGTGCTAAACATTGTGCAATCATCAGGGAACCTCCCCACTTCTGACCTAATGATGGAAGGAAGGTTATTGATGAAGCAGCTGAAGATGGTTGGGCCTAGGACACTGCCCTGAGGAACTCCTACAGTGATACCCTGGGGCTGAGGTGACTGACCTCCAACAACCACAACCATCTTCCATTGCGCTAGGTATGACTCCAACCAGCAGAGAGTTTTCCTCCTGATTCTTATTGACTCAAGTTTTGCTAGAGCTCTTTGATGCCACACTCTGTCAAATGTGGACTTGATGTCAAGGGCAGTTACTCTCACCTTGCCTCGGGTGTTCAGCTCTTTTGTCCATGTTTGAACCATGGCTGTAATGAGGTCAGGAGCTGAATGGCCCTGGTGGAACCCATCTGGGTGTCAGTGAGCAGGCAATTGCTAAGCAAGCACCGCTTGATAGCATTGTAGATGGGCCCTTCCATTACTTTACTGATGATGGAGAGTAGACTGATGGCGCGGTAATTGGCCAGGTTGGATTTGTCCTGTTTTTGTGTAAAGGAAATACCTGGGCAATTTTCCACATAGCTGGGTAGATGCCAGTGTTGTAGCTGTACTGGAACAGCTTAGCTAGGGACGTGGCAAGTTCTGGAGCACAAACCTTCAGTAATATTGCCAGAATATTGTCAGGGCCCATAATCTTTGCAGAATCCAGTGCCTTCGGCCATTTCTTGATATCATGTGGGATGAATCGAAATGGCTGAAGACTGGCACCTCCAGAGGTGGCTCATCCACTCGGCACTTCTGGCTGAAGATTGTTACGAATGCTTCAGTAAAGAGTGCCTCAGTAAAGAAACAAAAGATGGATCTGAAAAAGGAGAAAGAGGGAAATGCAAAATCATCAACAATAGTTGCAATCCAAAAACAAGATTTAAAAATAAACAAATAAAGAAAGGGGGATGGGGGTCAAAATTTGAAATTGTTGAACTCAATGTTATGTCCAGTAGACTGGAAAGTGCCTAAGTTAAAGATGATGTATTGTTCCTTTAGTTTAAGACTAGCCTCATTGGAACAGGAGGCTGTGGACAGAGAGGTCAGAGTGTGAATGAGATGAAGAATTAAATTTTGTAATTGTAAATTTCTGCAGAAAAAGAGAGGATCTGTCATGCTGTTGAAGAGCTTTTTCTTAGGCAGGCTCAGTTCGTGGAGAAACAGAAAGAAAATTTGCCAAAAAGTGGCAATAATGACCACCGGCAAGAAAGTTCATCCCAGACTAGCAACTTCACATTCACATTTTCAATTACTTTATTTATTTTGCAGACTAACACAAGATAATCCAGTGATAATGAATACATTCTGGGGTTTGTCCAATGTGAAGGATAATTTGGCACTTAAAAAACTGTTATTTTTATTACCTTCCACATAAAAAAATTAAAGTATGCAGATGGAATAAAGATTGCAATCTCTATTTTTTTAATGTGAATTATTTAACTGACTTTTAAAGAAACAGGATAGCAGGAAGTATTTCTCCCATAGTAAAGGACATCAATGCTGAGAGTGGAAGAAATATTGCCTTCACCTTTTTCTCTTTCCACTTTGTATGGCTCAACAACATGCTCTGACCCCAAATTCAATATTGTACTATTCCAGGCGATGTAATTCATTTACCATACATGTGAAAAAATATGAAGAGTAAGCTTTAATTTAGGGTTTACTTTCTTTTCCTTTTCTGTTCAAACACCAGCTGACCTGCTGCAAGGCCTCCATCATGTTTACTCTAAGTTAGTCTTCCGAAGTTGCACAGTAATTGCCTCCAATTATAATGCTGACCTTTTCTCCCCTGTGCTGATGTGCCTCGTCTCTACTAAGTGTGTTCCTGCAAGAGTCTAGTGTGCCAATCAAAACCAAATCCATCCTTTTGTGCTATCATTTTGCAGTGTTCCAACTGGTCTGAAAAGTTACCTTTAAACAATTACATGTCAAGCTTAGTGGATGTGATAAGAGTCAGCTATTCAACAATATCTTGCAAAAGCTATTAGTGAAGATTTTAGAGTAAATGAGGAACAGTAGAATCAGGATGAAAGACATTAGTGCTGAGGGGAAGAATAATTTTTACTTCCTGTGCTTCAAGCACAGCTAAAGGAGTTATAACACAACTGAAAAACCAAAGAAATTCAAATAATGATTCTTTATCCATTACCAGAAGACCTAGTTGCGTCAGAGAGATATTGCTGTTTTGTGCGGCATCTTGCACTGTGCCCTGCTCGTTGGCCTTACTTTTTGTTTAGATTTTAAAATTTTTTGTCAAAAGTTGCTGAAGATGAATGGTGCAGTGAGAGAAACAGAGCATCTGGGACTTTGGTGAGCAATGGAACAAACAGTGCATCTCCTTCACCAATGAGAGTAAAGGATTGTGAAATAAACCAAGGGAGGACAGAAAAGGATAATGAATTAGAGTAGTTGAATTCAATATCAAATCAGGTACAGAAAGTGAAATAGAGAGAGGGAAAATAGATTGAATTAAGAGAGAGAAAAAGAGACAGAATGGAAAATTTAAAAAATAGACTTCAACATTTTAAAATGTCTTAATTCGCAACCTGATGGAATGAGACTCCACATTAAAATTGTTAGCTTTCTCAGTGAGAGAAGGCATTTGACAGTCATTAACAATAGTCATATTCTTACTGATTATTGCTATACTTAACTTTCTGTGGCAAGTTTAATGAGCAATTAATGTTTAATTGTAGATATACCCATGTAATCTGGAAGAGGTTAAATGTGAGATGCTGATTTTGCCAAGCTAACAGCAGAGTGCTGCAAATTGGCTAGCAACTTGTGGCAATAAATAGGTTATTTCTTCTTCACAGGTTACTGACTGATTTGCACATTAATAATGGTGTGCATTATTCACTCTCCATTAATTTATCAAGAAAATCTGACCGTTAGTTTATTTTATTCTAACTGTAAATGCAAAGTTGTTGCACTTTTGGAAATTAAATTGAACTTCAAAACCTAATCTGACTCTCAAGCAAAGTGGAGTGATACTTCCCCTTTGAGGGAGCATCATTCCTCTTTATTAAATGTTGGATCAGGAACTGACTCAGGATTCATGCTGCATTTACAGGATAATTGCAGTGTTGGTGCAAAGAAGAAAAATACTTCACAGTGATTCTTCAATTGTTGTGTGAATGAAACTCGAAAGCCACAGTCAATTTATTGGGACAATACAAGCAATTTTGTGTAGACATACCGGCTGGATATATACCTCAGTCATTAGATGGTAACCTCAGCCAGGATTCAAGTCTATCATTGCCTGAGATAACATCTTCTCTGTCCTCTTAACAACTTCTGGCTGAGTTTTCTGCACAAAGAGTCTTCGAATGACAAAGATGATTTTCATTGAATGCCACTTTTTCCTTCCTACCCTGCTTCGCCTCTTCCCACACCCTTACTTGGATGTCGCATCAGACTGGATTTTAATGTATGTTGGCATTAACATTTGTAACATCACCATGTTAACAAAAATTATTCAGTGGCTCAACACTGAATTATACATTACTTGATGAATGTGTCACTCACATGTTTCAGGCTGCCATTGAAATGTCTCCATCTGTATTTTATGGAAACACGTTAATGTAAAAATACACAAATTCTGGTGATTGGATATTTCATTTTACTTTGTTTCGCTCCATGTACTTTCAACCTGTTCTTTCTGGTTGTATATTTAAGAATGGTCTGTAGATTACTTCAGTAATTATCAGACAGGATCCAGCTAACCCAGAATATTTGCCAATATGACATAATAGTATCCTGCAATTAAAGCATCAGATCAGGAGAAAACATGTCTGCACAACCTGTTAGGATATGTTTCCCAAATCAGTTAATCACTAACAAAATAGAAAAATCAGCACAGATCTGACTGACACATAATTGATTTGTGTCCTTTGCATTGCTCAATACTGGAAACTCACACTGCACATTATTTCATGACACAATGGCACACTTAAACCTGAATTAATATTCTTGGTGGTAAGTGTGCAAGCGGGGGCCGAGGCAGATGACAGATTGCTGCTTTTTATATTCCCTACTAGTTTAGCTGTGATTTGTTGCTACTCTATGAATATGAAATTGGAGTCAATCAGGGAAGAGTGTGATATATACTTTGAGTATCAAATATGATACAGGAGAGATGATGAACAAAAGCAGGGTGTTTGTAAGTATTCATTTCATAAAGTCAAAGGTTGCATTAATGAAGAGGCTGCTGGAGCAAGGGAATGTGTGGGTATATACATGGCCTCTGAAAGGATATTGAAAGAGGTTTATGAGAGATTTATGAGAGATTTGTAAGAGATTTGTGAGCAATGCACTCAGAAACAGTGAAGTATTTTGATGGAGCCTTTAAGCCAACTCTGATTGTTTCTTGACAATCATGCCCTAGACTTGGAGGAGATTGCTTCCAATTCAGATCACACCTTCCAACAGATGGTGCCAGCATGGTGTTTTATAATAAAATTGGGATGCTGCCAGTGCTGCCAGACAATTTGTTGATGAGAAGGGGATGGGAAATCCAGTCAGTCCTCTGTGAGCAGAGTCAGCAGGATCAGCATGAGGGAAAGGGGGCAGGCAATAGTGGAAGTGGGGTGCAGAGATACCAGCTTTCCCATTTTTGTGGAGTCAGGAGGAGCCTAAATCAAAGTCTACTTTAAAATTGCATTTTTGCTTTGGGCTAGTGCTATTTCACAATGAAATTGTGGGATGAAAATCCTTCCAAATGTTCGATTTATTTTTAGCAAATGGTGAGTGAAGAGTTACACTGTTGCACCGAAGCTCCTGGATTGGAAACATAGAGGAAAAGAAAACAATCTGACAGAAGGAATTTTGGAAAGAAGTTTAGAAGGAATTCCCCAAAGAATTGAAGGTGTTTTTGGTTAGTTCCAATAAAAATGGGAGGAGAATTGCCTTACATGTGCCCTCAAAATGAAGTCAGTAGCCTGAGTGAATGCTAGGTTAATGCTAATTAAAGAATGAAGGCTATACTTTTCCAACATGTGTCACTCAGATTGATTCAAAGGATTGAAAAGTTTCTTTCAAAATTACGCAAATATAATCACATTCTTTAGTCTTTAGTTTGATTCTTTTAGTAGTTCCTGTCACAGCCTTTATAGTAGACACTGTACAAGTTTTTGTCTAGGAAATATAACTGAGTTTTTCTGTAAAATCAGAAAGTGCATCTCTAATAGCTTCCCTGAGATTTAAGCCTGCTAGTTCTGATAACGTTAAAGACCATAAGACCACGAGACGGAGCAGAAGTAGGCCATTCGGCCCATCAAGTGTGCTCCACCATTCAACAAGATCATGGTCGATCTTATAATCCTCAACTCCACTTTCCTGCCTTTTCCCCACAGCCCTTGATTCCCTTACTGATTAAAAACCTGTCCATCTCAGCCCTGAATATACTTAATGACCCAGCATCTACAGTCCTCTGCGGTAAAGAATTTCACAGATTCAGTACCCTCTGAGGGAAGAAATTCCTCCTCATCTCTGCCTTAAGTGGGCTCCCCATTACTCTGAGATTATGCCCTCTGGTCCTAGGCTCTTCCACAAGGGGAAAGAGCCTCTCAACATTTACCATGTCAAGCCCCCTAAGAAGCTTATATGTTTCAATAGGGTTACCTCTCATTCTTCTAAACTCCAATGAGGACAGGCCCAACCTATTCAACCTCTCCTCAAAGGAAAATCCGTCCATAACCAGGATCAACCTAGTGAACCTTCTCTGGACTGTCTCCAATACCAGTATATCTTTCCTTAAATAAGGGGACCAAAACAGTTCACAGCATTCTAGGCCTTGAATAGTTTTAGCAAGACTTCCCTATTTTTATACTCCATTCCTTTGAAATAAAGGCCAACATTCCATTTGCCTTCCCTATTACCTGCTGAACTTGTATGCCAGCTTTTTGTGATTCATACATGAGGACCCCAAAGCTCTCTGTGCTGCAGCTTTCTGCAGTCTTTCTCCATATAAATAATATTCAACTTCTCTATTCTTCCTGCCAAAGGGCATAACCTCATATTTTCCCACATTATATTCCATCTGTCAAGATGTTTCCCAACCACTTAACCTGTCCATATCCCTCTGTAGACACTTTGTGTCATCCTCACCACTTGCCTTCCCACCTATTTGTGTGACATCCGCAAATTTGGCGATAGTACATTCACTTCCCTCATCCAAGTCATTTATATATATTGTACATAATTGTGGCCGGAGCACTGATCCCTGTGGCACTCTACTAGCTACAGGTTGCCATCCTGAAAATGCCCCCCTTATACCAATTCTCTGGACAGAATTTTCCAGCTGACGTGCGGGTGGCAGAGCCCATACATCAGTGTTTAAAATACCACACGCTGATGTTGCGTGAGTGTGCCGACGTCAGCACGTGGCATCGTGATATTTCAGTCAGCGGGCACGCTCAGCAGTGGGGCGCTTGCCCGCCATTAATTGAAAGCCTCGTTAAGGCCCTTAACTTACCAATTGTCCAGGATTTTGAGGGGCCCGTGCGAACATTGGTTCAGCGCATGGACCCAACGGGCAGGCGGGAAGGAGATTTTTTAATAAAACTCATGCAATGTTGAGATATGTGGACTCAGAGGGGTTGTTCATGTTTTCTACGAAGTTTTAATTGCAGAAAGTGATTTAAAGTTGTCTGTGTGATTGTTAGCAGTTCTCATCGATTTCCAAGAGCTTCTTGTGTACTTTGAAACCAGTCTGCAGACAGTAATCTTTCCCGGGCCTGCAGCTCTCCGGAGGCCTCCATTTAGCCTGGGGCTATGGGTTCTGACATCTCCACTGGGCAGCTCCCCTGAAGAGGAAGGGAGGGATAGAATAAGGAGGAGGCCAGGACTGGACAATCAGCCTCCAGGGGAGCCACCTTTGGGAGGCCAGGCACAGGCACAAAGGGCACAGGGCCAAGAGGTTGTCCAAGGTGCAAGGAGCCGCAGAAGATGCCACTATCCTTCTGCCAGGGTATACAGGCGGCAAAGCAGCTGCCTCAATATGACTGAGGTGCAGTGCCAAAGGAAGCTCCAACTCTCAAGGGAAACAGTCAACTATATCTGTCAGATGATTGGCCCTGAGATCTCCCCGAACTGTGTGGGTGGACACCCCATGCCAGCGGCTCTGAAGCTCACAGTTGCCCTCCACTTCTATGCCTCTGGCTCCTTCCAGGGCTCGGTGGGTGATCTTTGCGATGTCTCCCAATCAGCTGTCCACACTTGTGTCAAGCAGGTTACAGATGGTCTGTTCCTACGGGTATTGACCTTCATCCACTTCCGCTGTGACCAGGAAAGTCAGGCACAGCGAGCCAGAGGCTTTGCAGCCATTGCTGGCTTCCCCCACGTCCAGGGTGCAATAGACTGTACACATGTGGCCATCAAGGTGCCAGCAGGTGACCCCGGTGCCTTCATCAACACGAAGGGCTTCCACTCCATGAATGTGCAGATAGTGTGTGATCACAGGATGCAGATTTTACAAGTCTGTGCAAGATACCCAGGTAGATCCCATGACACCTACATCCTCAGACACTCTCAGGTGCAGGGGCTCTTCAATGCTCCAGCTTGGCTGGATGGTTGGCTGCTGGGTGACAAGGGCTATCCCCTGCAAAGGTGGCTCATGATGCCACTACGCCATCCAAGAACAGAAGCTGAGCAGCGGTACAATAGGAGCCCGGGCATCACAAGGGCTGTGGTGGAGAGAGCCATCGGCCTTCTCAAGATGCGCTTCCGTTGCCTGGACCGCTCGGGGGCGCACTCCAGTACCCCCCAGATCACGTCTCTCTGATAGTGGTAGCATGCTGCGCCCTGCACAATCTTGCGCTGGAAAGGGGGTTGCAGTTGACGATGAAGACCTTGATTCACTGGATGAGGCTGCACATGATGAATCCAGCAGTGGCTCAAAGGATGAGGAAGCACAGGGCAATGATGAGGGGGCAGCACGCCAACCTGATATTATACCAAGGAGGCAGGGACATCCAGGACAATTTAATCCAAAGAACCTTCAGCTAGCTCCACACACATGGATCAGCAGGACCAGCATTGCCTGGCAATTCCACAGATGGCACTTAGGTGCAACATCTTCTACCTGTTCAGCTGCAACTAAGGGCTTAGTACTGAAACATCAATGTCCACTCAAACATTCATGATATGTCTGTGAAAAAGAAACATGCACCACAAAGGAAACACCCTCAGCAATGGTCAGAAAAGTGGACTTTATTATGTTCAAAATAAATACACATACTTCTCCATTCCAGTAAGAAGAATTTTGTTCCCTATTCTAAGGCCAACGCAAAATCACCAGTGACATACCGATTGAGTGCCTAACATGCCTTATGCTTACGTTTGCGGGTAGAATTGCCGCCCCATCGCTCGGAGTAGCTTGTGAGACAGCCTGCTGACTCTGCTCTCCTGTTGGCCTCGATGACCTTGGTGAGCATCCTCTAGCCCGTGGAGCCTGTGATGGCCCTGCCTGGAAGGGAGTGGCCTGGGAGGGAGTGGCCAGTTCCAGTACTGGCACCTCTGCAGCTGTCGCAGCTTCAATGGAAGCAACATTGATTGGCAGAGGGCCAGAGGAGCTGCTGCCCTCATCTGGACTGCCCTGAGAGGAGCTCGCAGTGACGACAGGCAGCTGCTGCGCCGACATGAGGTTACATTGGACCTCATTGCTCACCGTAGATGCATGGGCACCGCGCGCTGATGCTTGGTGCCCACAACATCTCTCATATTGGGAATGACCACCTGTGGCCAGTACCGCTGTGAGGGCTTGCAGGTCAAAGCGTAACACAATCAGAAGAATTTTCATCCGATTGAACCCCCTCTCCATGAGAGTCGCCAATCTCTCAGTGGAGGAAGCTTGAAGCTCTGCCCTGAGGTTCATGCCTTCACCTGCACTCTGCCTGGACTCCTCCATTGCAGAGACCAGCTGAATCATACCCTCATGCTACACTGCCAGATGCAAACGCGATTCCTGCCACTCGTCCTGCAGCTGCTGCATTGGTGACAACTCCAGAGGCACATCATCAGTGCCGGACTCAGCATATGCCTCATCCCTTGCAGCCCTCTAGCTGCTGGCACCGTTGGCACTCTCTGCCCCTACCATCTCCTCCAGCGATCGTGATGTGCCCTCTCCACTGTGACCCGGGACACTAGCTGACGGTAAAGCCCCCACCGAGTTGTGTGTATCTGCGCTGATGCCTGGCTGGCTGAAATGATGTGCCAAAGGTTGCACATGTTGGCCCTCAGGTGTGAAGGGGGGTGCCGCGGGGTCGAGGTGCGGGTCGCACTGGTGGTGATGTTGAAATTAACAAGGACAGTGCATCAGTTAGTGTACATTCACTTCAACCTTCCATCCCTTTCACCCCCTAGCCTCATAAGTCGCTCACCCTTCAAGACCCTAAGGAGAAGAACATTGGTGGGGTGGAAAAGAGTCAAGAGGAGCCCCTATCATTAAACACACATGCAGACAGGCTGGTCAGATGGCCTCAGGAATGCCACATGGCTTGTTATGAACTATAGGAGTGGGGAGAGTGCAGAGGTACCTGACCTGTGTGCATTGTGGCCTGGATAGTTGCGGGGCTGAGGAAACATCGCAAACAGTTGTGACATTTGCCATGGATCACAGGAGATTGAGAGGTCACATTATTGACCTTCATTCGATTAGGAGAGGCATAGAACGGGTGGGCAAAAGGCAACATTTCCCCTTGGCGCAGGGATGAGTTACGTGGTAGCATTTATCTAAGTTGAACACCATGAGGTTCACAGCTGAGGTGCTGAGGACCTTTTGGACAGAGTAATGTGGGGCGCACTGGCTGAAAGGGCGCAGGAGGTCCCAAACCCTTTAAGATGGAAAAAGTCTTTCGCTGTGCAGCAGCAATCCAATTTCATGTTAGACCATGGTGATGGTGGTCACAAATGGGATAAGGTGACTTTGGAAGGTGGCGAATCCTCAAGGGGACGAGGGACCTTTGTGTATAACCCACACATCAGATTGTCTCAGTCTGTGAATGAGCAGTGTTGCAGCATTAACGATTGCAGCAACCATCAGTGGTTTGGATGGTGGGGAGACAGAGTGGATGGGACTGCGGACCTCAAATACCTGGCAGCCGGACCCCAGACTCGCCACCCCCCGGCCGCCCTGGCCTCCTGCCTCCTGCCCAGCTCCATGGTCTGCTCTTCAAAAGTTGTCAGGCGCTGGAGGAGGGCATGCCCACCACCCGTGAATTGTTCTGACTTTTTGCCTGCAAAACAGAAAAGAGGATTTATTGGGGCTGCTTGCTCATGTGCTCTGCACCCACATGCCGCGCCCCAGCCACAGTGGCCCATCTGAGGCCTCCAGCGTCTCCTATCCACACTACTGGTGATTAGTCCCCAGGAGATAGTACGGCTGGTCCCAACCCCCTCCCCCAATGGCCACCTTGGACACATTTGGCGTCTATCACTTTGAATATCACATGGCTCTTACAGCCCATGGTAAGGAGGCACAACTAGGTGCTGTGCCGATGCCAGCTGATGGCACTTGGCCACACCACCTTGAGGCACCCCTTGCACCATCTCATCAGCATCAATATGACATGTGTTGGAGTTCTGAGTATGTGTCTAGTGGCCTCCCCTGCAGGTTGCCCCCAGACTACTCAAATGCCACAAACACCAACATACTATGGGGAGAAACTTTCTTCTCCTCAACCGCTAAGGCTGATGTAAGTATGGTCAGTACCCATTTGCCCACCCAGTGTGCGCTAAATGCCCTATGCAGTAACGACAGCAAGACGTGGGGAGCGTCTGAAAGGCTAAGACTACCTTCTGGGTCAAAAGGCCAAGGCCGACATGGTACTCATCCGTCCAGAGTGCAGCAAATCATTGAATCTTTTTCAGCACTGGGTGCCAGTGCGCTGCACATCATCATGGGCACTGACAGCATCACCCACCTCCTCCCACACCTGGCTGGTGACATGGGGGGGGGGGGGGGGGGGGGGGGGCGGGGCACTCCTCCTCCCATCGTCCGGATACAGCAAGTGCCGACGGATGGATACCTCTTGGAAGAGGACAGCAAGGTGTGCATCAGAGAATTGGGGGGCACAGTGAGCCCCCTCTGGCCTCTCCTGCAGCCTGCCCACCTCCTCCTGCTCATGCTCTTGTGCATGCAGATCTCCCTTGCTCCCCGAGTGGCCATGGTGCACTGCCTCAAGCAGGCTGCCTGACCACTCTTTAGACAGACTGCCGGCTCCCCATTGGGACCGGCGGTCTGAAGCTGCCCGCCCCTGCGACTATTTTCCCATTTTCCACGGGAGTCGCTTACCCACTGGGTGGGCCTTAATTGGCCCGCCTGCGGAAAATGGCGGCGCGGCCCGTTTCGGCAGCGGCAATTGGCTGCCCACCGTCACCAAATCGGTCAGGCCCATCCGACTGGCAAATAGAAAATTCTGCCCTCTGTCTTCTAATAGTTAGCCCATCCTCTATCCATGCTAATATGCAACCCCCAATACCATGGACTCTTATCTTATTAAGTAGCCTTTTGTGCAGTACCTTATCGAACACCATCTGGAAATACAAATATATTACATTTACTGGTCCCCTTTTATCTATCTTGCTTGTTACCTCCTCAACGAATTACAATAAATGTGTCAGGCATGATTTCCCCTTCATGAAGCCATGCTGACTCCACTTGATTATATTGAGTTTATCTAAATGCTCTGCTATTACATCGTTTATAATAGACTCTTAACATTTTCCCAATGACAGATGTTAAGCTAACTGGCTTATAAGTTACCTGTTTTTTGTCTCCCTCCCTTTTTGAATAAGGGTATTATGTTGGCAGTTTTGCAGTTTTCCAATCCTCTGGGACTTCTCCAGAATTTAGGGACTCTTAGAAGATTACTACCAGTGCATCCAATATCTCTGTAGTTGCTTCCTTTAATGTCCTAAGATGCAACCCATCAGGTCCATGGGACCTATTGGCCTTTAGCCCCATTATTTTCCCTAGTACTTCTTCTCTAGTGATAGTTATTGTATTTATTTCCTTTACCCCCCCCCCCCACCCCCAACAACTTTTGCCCCTTGATTATTTAGCATTTTTGGAATGCTATTGGTGTCTTCTACTGTGAAGACTGATGCAAAGTATTTATTCAACTCCTCTGCCATTTCCTGGTTCCTCATTATTATTTCCCCAGCCTCGTTCTCTAAGTGGCCTATGTTCACTTTAGCCTCTGTCTTCATTTTTATATATTTAAAGGAGCTCTAGCTGTCCATTTTTATATTACTTGCTAGTTTACCCTCAAATTTTATTTTCTCTCTCTTTATTTTTTTTTGGTCATCTTTTCTTGGATATTAAAACTTTCCCAAACCTCTGGCTTACCACTAATCATTGCCAGATTTTATGTTTTTTTCTTTCAATTTGATATTATTCTTAACTTCCTTGGTTAACCAAGGTTGGTTCATCCCCTTCCTGGTATCCTTCCTCCTCACTGCGATATATCTTTGTTGTGAGTCGTGAACTATTTTCTTAAATGTCTGCCATTGTTCATCAACCGTCTTTTCCACCAAACTCCTTTCCCAGTCCACTCAGCCAAATCTGCCCTCATTCCTTTGTAATTATCCTTATTTAACTTTAGAACTGTTGTTTCCAATCCAAGCTTCTCATTCTCAAATTGAATGCTAAATTCTACCATGTTATGGTCACAATTTCCTAGGAGATCTTTTACTCTGAAGTCATTTATTAAATCTGCCTCATTACACATTACCAGATCCAAAATAGCCTGATCCTTGATTGGATCCACGACATATTGTTCTAGGAAACACTCCCAATTGAATTCTTGCTCAGGGCTACTTCTGCCAATTTGATTTTCCCAAGCTACATGAAGATTAAAGTCACCCATGATTAACGTACTGCCTTTTTTACATGTACTCATTATTTCCTGATTTATTCTCTGTCCTATAGTATAGTTACCATTAGAGGGCCTATAGATTACTCCCACCAGTGTCTTCTTCCCTTGCTATCTCTTATCTTCACCCATATGGATTCTACATCTTCTGATCCAAGATAATTTCTTGCTATCATGCTTATACCATCTCACACTAACAAAGCTACCCCACCACCCTTTCTTTCCTGTCTGCTCTTTTGAAGCATCACATACCACTGAATAGTTAGTTGCCAGCTTTGACCTCCTTGTAACCACATCTCCATAATGACTTTAACATCATAGCAATTAACCTTTATTTGTGCCGTTAATTCATTTATTTTGTTATGAATACTAAATGCACTTAAATAAAGAGCCATTAAGTGATGAAGTTACTCAGAGCTTCTATAGACAGATCTCCATCATTCTGGTGTCTCTGAAGGTTAATGCCATTCTCCCAGAGTATGGCATGAAGACAACCAGTTCAGCCATGCCAACTCATAAGAAGAGACCATCATGCTATATGAATTTGGAAATATTGCTAGCTACAAACATCAAAGCGGGCAGGGAAATTGTTTCAGCCTGAAATCACACCAGGATCATGCAGCAGAATTCAGAGATTTGAGGCTCCGGGCCTTAATAGCATAAGTAATACAGCAAGCTGGGGTTGTAAATTGGGGATCCAGGGATTCCATGAGGATGAAGTGGCACTGACCTGGCTGTCTCTCCATTAGCGGCCTTCATTTAGGATTTGGGAGAGGATAGGAGTCAGTCAAGAGAGGGGGAGGTGTAGGTTAGAAAGGAGCTGAGCAGAGGCAGATACTGATCTTCAGAACTACATGTTGGGTGCCGAAGTGTCTGTTTTATACCTGTAAATGGATGCGATGTCAACAGATTTCCTGGCTAAAGAAGATTCAATGGGCTGGTTAACTAATGTTGTAAACTTGTCAGCTATCCAAAGGCTATTAATTCTCAATTAATCTTGCCCATTCTTATGGCTATCAGACAATAAACTCAACCTTGAATTTAAAATTAGCTAAAAGTTAATGTTGAGTTACTTTAGAAGAAGTGAACAGTCTTTGTTACCTCCGTTATTTATAATGTAAATTAACTTTGTTTGAATTCCTCTTTCGTTATTGGCAATAAAGAGTTAATTCATTCACTCAGTCATTTGCAAAGATTCTAATGGAAGGACAGTAGTGTAAATTCTAATTGAAATAGAACTGGTTGATGTAAGACAGCTCAGTGGGCCAAATTTAAGCATCATTAATTCCCAGGCATAAATTGAATGGTAAACCACAGATGCTTCTTCACAAAAAGTTAAGATGATGGGTTAAGGATTCATCTGGTGCCCTTGATGAATATTCTTCTCAGGATATTGATCCCACATTCCTTACAGTGCATAATTAACACAGTTGCATAAATAAATTTGCATAGTACATGGGGAGTAGGTGCTTTTTTGCTGTCAATGTACTTTCAGAGTTACTTCAGGGAATGTTGGAAAGCTAATTTTTCCTTTGCATTCTATTAAAACTCTCACTCTGCCTAGATCTCAGTCTATCTCTTCCTGTATATTAAACTCATGGAAATGTTTATCCTTCTCCAAAGAAAGTTAAAGTTGATGACCAAGTTAGGAAAAACAAACTCACTCAGATCAAAAACAGAATTACTTGGAAAAACTCAGCAGGTCTGGCAGCACTGGCGGAGAAGAAAAGAGTTGATGTTTCGAGTCCTCATGACCCTTCAACAGAACTGAGTGAATCTAAAGAGAGGGGTGAAATATAAGCTGGTTTAAGGTTGGGGGGGGTGGGGGGGTGCTGTGGGGAGAGACGTCAGGGGGTGGGGTGGTGGTGGTGTGGTTGTAGGGACAAGCAAGCAGTGATAGGAGCAGATCATCAAAAGATGTTACAGACAAAAGAACAAAAGAACACAGAGGCGTTGAAGGTGGTGATATTATCTAAACAAATGTGCTAATTAAGATTGAATGGTAGGGCACTCAAGGTACAGCTCTAGTGGGGATGGGGTGGAAAGGCTAGCAGGGCATAAAAGATTTAAAAATAATGGAAATAGGTGGGAAAAGAAGAATCTATATAAATTATTGGAAAAAACAAAAGGAAGGGGGAAGAAACAGAAAGGGGATGGGGATGGCGGAGGGAGTTCAAGATCTAAAGTTGTTGAATTCAATATTCAGTCCAGAAGGCTGTAAAGTGCCTAGTCGGAAGATGAGGTGCTGTTCCTCCAGTTTGCGTTGGGCTTCACTGGAACAATGCAGCAAGCCAACGACAGATATGTGGGCAAGAGAGCAGGGTGGAGTGCTAAAATGGCAAATGACAGGGAGGTTTGGGTCATTCTTGCAGGTGTTCTGCAAAGCGGTCGCCCAGTTTACATTTTGTCTCTCCAATGTAGAGGAGACCACATTGGGAGCACCAAATGCAGTAGACTAAGTTGGGGGAAATGCAAGTGAAATGCTGCTTCACTTGAAAGGAGTGTTTGGGCCCTTGGACGGTGAGGAGAGAGGAAGTGAAGGGGCAGGTATTGCAGCTTTTGCGTGGGCATGGGGAGGTACCATAGGTGGGAGTTGTGGAGTAGGAGGTGATGGAGGAGTGGACCAGGGTGTCCCGGAGGGAACGATCCCTACGGAATGCCGCCGGAGGGGGGGGTGAAGGGAAGATGTGTTTGATGGTGGCATCATGCTGGAGTTGTCGCAAATGGTGGAGGATGATCCTTTGCATGCGGAGGCTGGTGGGGTGATAAGTGAGGACAAGCGGGACCCTATCATGTTTCTGGGAGGGAGGAGAAGGCGTGAGGGCGGATTCTTGGGAGATGGGCCGGACACGGTTGAGGGCCCTGTCAACGACCGTGGGTGGAAAACCTTGGTTAAGGAAGAAGGAGGACATGTCAGAGGAACTGTGTTTGAAGTTAGCATCATCAGAACAGATGCGATGGAGGCAAAGGAACTGAGAGAAAGAGCTGGAGTCCTTACAGGAAGCGGGGTAGTCGAGGTGGCTGTGGGAGTCGGTAGGCTTGTAATGGATATTGGTGGACAGTCTATCACCAGAGATTGAGACAGAGAGGTCAAGGAAGGCAAGTGTCAGAGATGGACCATGTGAAAATGATGGAGGGGTGGAGATTGGAAGCAAAATTAATAAATTTTTCCAAGTCCCAGAGAGCATGAAGCAGCACCAAAGTAATCATCGATGTACCGGAGAAAGAGTTGTGGAAGGGGGCCGGAGTAGGACTGGAACAAGGAATGTTCCACATACCCCATAAAGAGACAGGCATTGCTGGGGCCTATGCGGCTCAAACTCACTCAGATTCCTGACGGAGAATAATGGTGATGCATGTTGGAAGAGTTGTACATGCTGCATATGCTCAGTATACAATATGCTGGAAATTGCAGGTGTAGATGCTTGTTGAGATTTGTAACTGTTGTCTGTCAGTTCTTGAAAGAATGTTATCACAAGGTCCCACACTTTCCAGAGATGCACAGGCCTCTGACAAAATGCATTGTTACAGGCATATCAATCACAAAACTATGACTCCTTAGGTAACTTCAATCAGCTTATTTTAATGTACCGCCCTCAGTTCCAGATGAAAGTTTCTTAGGTTATTGCTGAAAAAAGATCTTATAGCATGGATTCTTATAGATCTTATAAATCTTACAGCAACCTTGTAAATAGAGCCTGAGCCATTTGCCCTCCATGCAAACTTGATGCTGAAATAGGGCACATCAAAGGCATCCTGCAAGGTAATGGCTACACTGATCAGACCAATTTGGGTTGTATATCCACGTGAGCTCATGAACGGACCTAAGGCCGTCACTTTCGGCCCTGGAAAGTGCCTAGTCTACCTCAGATTACCCTAAAAGGGCAAGGTATCTAAAAAATTTGAGCAACAGGTGGCTGTTTAATGCTGCTACTGTGCAGTAGCAACACGAATGGTATTCGCCACTAACAGGATGCTGCCATCAAGCCTAAAAGAGGTTCTGCCTATCACAAAAAATGAGTACTGTGGTATATGAATTTCAGTGCCAATGTGATGCCGATATGTAGGCCGTATGCCCCAAAGACTGGTGATCATAGCAAACAGAATGCCCCAGCCGCTGTTCACAACGGGCCAGGTACAGACTCTATCCTACCAGTCCGTGCTTGCAAAATTCAAAAGTGTCCAACGTTAGATGTGATTCCACAATTGGACAACATTTGCTAAATAATCCTCAGTGTGCTAAGTATTACATTGACAACAAATTTAAGATTGTCAGTCAGGCTTGCAGTGTGGCACATTTGCGTGGACTGGAAGCTACATATATGAATATACAGGGCCCTGTTCTTCGCAGACAGAAATAACATGTACATACATTGTGACTGTCTCAGCTAAACAAAATAAGTAACAGCCATTTGCTGACTCATTCCTCAGGACAATGCCTTGACCAATGAGGGTCAGGCTGCCTGGTTTAAATTTTAAACAATGCTTGGAGTTAACTGTCAGTCAACATCAGTGGTGCATTGTCCATGGCAATGCCTCTACCAATCAGGGAGTCCACTGGCCAACCAATTAGCATTCTCTTCATATACAGTATAAATTGTTCTCCCCTTATATTGGTAATGTTGCGAAGTGTCCTGGTGAGTGCAAGACAAAGAGCTTTGATATTTCTCCTTTTTCCGCAATACTCAAGTTCCTTACGACCAAATGATTATTTCTTAAGCTAGATAATGACCAAAAGGATTTAAAAAAAATATTTGGAGTGATTGGATTGTTTCTGCTCACCTCGTTCGCTACTGGTTTCTGACTAAAAGTTTATGATTTGGATTGCCAACCCTCCTGGGGTCTCCAGGAATTGAAGATCAACCTCCGAGACACTGCTATGTGCAATCCTGGAGAAAAATCATCAGAACATAAAATAATTTGTTTTTGTCATTTTCTTTGAACATTTCTCTTTCCAGATATAAAAGCATTGAAAATGGCAGTGGTGGAGGGGTGGGTGGGGGGGGGGCCTCGGTGCAGGGGGGCTATTTGGCTGACAGTCAAGAATCATCCAATTGGATAATGAATCTTTTTGCTTTCCAACTGGCATGTGGAAAGCAGTACATCATTAGGATGATTTGTTGGCTAACAAATGGCTGAAACATGGGGCAAATAATGTGATAAAACCTCCAGGAATAGGTTTAATTACAGTTGGCAACCCTATTTATGATTGGAGGGATATTGGAATTGCTGATGGTTAATTTTCTTCCCAGTTGCTATGTACTATTTGATAAATTCCACATCTGTTCAATTTAGTAATGTTTTGTTGTTTTCTAATGGTAAATTAGAGTTGATAAGATGCCAACTGCTATGCAGAGCAAGAAAAGGGATATTCTAGAATACTATGGGATTGAATTTCTGTTTTGTGTACAATCAACAGTCCAGGTGCAAATAGTGCTAGTTTCCCAATTTGAATTTTTTGCTGAAGTTTCCATATCACCAAATGTAAGATCTTCCGTGAACCAGTGCAGTGTTTAGAATGTAATTAGTTAATTTTGTTTTCTTGCATCAAACATATTCCTTCATATATTTAAGAGCGGTGGCGTGGTTTTATTAACACAGCTAAAAATGGGATTATTATGAAAAAATAATTTTACCAACAGTGTCCAGTCGGCAACCCGTGAGGAACCTGAATTTTAAGTAAGCGAAAGTGATTCTAAATAAAATAATGCATAATCATTTCCAGTTTCGCTGGAGAACTGTAGTCAGTTTCTTAGTAAATGAAATACTTATTAATATTTAAATGCTTTTATAAGGTCACAATTCCACCTGAAGAAAAGCATAACTTTATGTGCCTCTATGAAGGCTCTAAAATGGATTCAACTAACAGAAATCTGTTATAGTGAATAGCTTGATCTGGGGGTTGGCCAGTTTTGTGGGCAGGCCGAGCTTCCAGTACACCCTTTATTAAACCAGTGCAAAAGATAAAAGAAACTCAGGTTTTCGTACCTGGATTGGATTTGCAGAGTCAGGAGAATTGCCCCCTCAGTGAACCTGACCTTTAAAAATGGCCACCTGCAGGTCGGATTTTCATTCAGAGGTGGGCTGAAATAGAAGTTGGGGCTGGCAACCCTGGAACGAGCGTGAAAGCTGCTGGGTGTGGAGGCGGGCTGGGCACAAAGGCCCTGCCTCTGTGCTCTGGCACTGTGTTTAAATTTTAAAAAATAACAAAACAAATAACGATCCTCACCCCAACCCCGCACTCCCCACCCCCCCCCACCCCCCACCCCACTCCACCACCACACACTCCCTACGCCTCATGAATACCAACCTACACCAACCAATACTGCCCATACACCTCTGGCCTCTGATACATCCTATGTCATCTTACTGCTAACTCATGCCACCCCATAAGCCTACTCCCCACCCTTTGCTCCATGTCAATTCACCTAGTGTACTTTGACACTGCCTAGATAGCTTGACAGTTCCTTGACAGTTTTGATACTACGTAGACAGCTTTTGACACTTCACGGGCAGCTTGACAATTTCTTGACAGCTTGACAGTTCCAATGAGATTGTGCAAAAAAAGTACATAACCATGTTTAATTCTAATAATTCCAAAGGGTGCCTTACCTTTGCCCAAGGGAACCTTACCTCTCTCAAAAGGTGCCTTACCTCTCCCAAAAGTGCCCTGAGACCCTATCCAAAGGGGTACCTTACCTCTCCAAAGGGGTACCCTGGCTATCCAAACAAATCCACCAAGTTCCATCCTCTTCTTCCCTGTTCTACTCTGCACACTCCAGGCTTAACACTCCCAACCTTCTAACATCCCACTTCAGTAGAGGATGCTGGTGATTTAAATGGCCAGCTGTCTCTGTGAATCATGCATGCATGAACCTTGGCCCAACTACAGACCCCCCCTTGTGATGATGGGAGATGCTGAGTTCATGGGCGAGACTTAGAAATGTTGTCCATTTCCAGAACTTTCACCATGACGGAGAAAATCCGGTTGGGCCTCAATTTGTGCTGCACGTAGCTTGCACATGAAATTGCTTGACCTTTTGCAGTGGTTTCACCAATTTTAGACGAGTTGTGCTGGAAGCCCAGGAGAAGCATTCAGAAACCTGCCAGGGTTTAACTTGAACAAGGCTAAGCAGTTAACTGTTCCATGCTGCATTTTCCATGGGAACACATCCACCAATCAGAGTCTACTTACCAACCAATCAGCACTCTCTTCTCATGCAGGATAAATTGTTGTTCCCCTGTTACTGTTGGAAAATTCTTGTGAGCTATCCTGATGAGTGCAAGATGAAAAGCTTTGATAGCATGTTTCTTTTTTCAGCAATACTCGAGAGACACTACTCCTTTAGCTCCTGCTGATACCAAACCAACACTGTTGTTGCTAGAATACTAATTTGATCTTTGGCAACATTTCAAGGCATTGATCTGAACTGAGGTATATGGAGTTACTGCAGGAAATCGGACCCTATAATGCAAGGTTATATCAAATAAGTAACTGAAGTGAAGAATGTCACCTTGTTCCTCTCTGCTAATCTGCTCACCCTTTTGAAAACTTACTGTGATAAAAAGCAATTCCAGAGTTAATGGTCTGGTTATTGAGGTGGGCGAGTCTAAATTAACTTTTCCTCTGTCCTACTCATAATATGGCAGGAGACAGATATTATTATAGTGTTACAGAATCAATCCTGACAGGATATACAGAGTCAGATTGCCCTATCAGTACTGCTGAATTTTCAGGTAGTATTTAGGCAGGTGTAGGAACCAAATGGATGGGGTCCTGCAGGGCTTGAAATTTTAGGCCCTAAAGGGGATGAGCACAGAGATGGGCAGGCATGTAAATTCATGCCGCCATCCTGCCCCAGGTCATTTTCCCGGGGCAGGATGGGGTTTGAGGTGGTCAGCTGACCTCGCGAAAGGCCTATTGTTGGAGGCCAACAGGCAGACTTGTGGGATGGGAAGTCTTAGAGGCCCTCCCGGCCTTCATGGTTTCAGTTGCAGTCACAGCTTTCTCCACAATGGTGGCCCTACTGCTTAGTCCATTTATTAATTTAAAGTTTAAAAAGTGTGCAAGGGTGTGTCCATCTTGTGGCACCCTCTCTCTTAGCTGAAAAGGCAGCCTGCTGCTTCTTCAGTGCGAGAGAGACTACTTTTGACCTTCCAGCTTCGAGAGCCCACCTTAACTTGCCCTCTGGCCATTACTTAGCTAATTTGGAGAAAGCCACAGCCAAGTGGCTGTTCTCTACACACTGCGGGCTTAAGATCCCCATTTCACCATGACAGCAGGGTCCTAAAGCCCATTGGGAAAATCCTGCCCCAGAACTCTGACCATTTTGTACACCAATGATATTTTATCAATGGATAGACCCAACAATGGAAATCCTTCTTTCTTACATGGTTTCAAGAAGTGGAGGGCTGTCTGGATCAATGCCAGTTCAAGTGACATGAAAAGAGCCCTGTGCCCACCTGTATCTACAGACAGAGATGGAAATATGTCCACTTTGGCAAGCAAAAGAAAGAAATACTTGAGTTTTATGATGCCCTTCACAACAGCTGAATATCTTAAAGTATTACAGCCAATGAAGTACTTTTGAAATATAGTCACTGTTGTAAGGTAAGAAACGCGGTAGCCAGTATGCACACAGCAAGATCCCACAAACAATTACGTGATAATTTGTTTTTTTATGATATTACTTGGAGGATAAATATTGGCCAGGACACTGGGATAACTCTGCCATGAGATCTTTTGTGTCCACCTGAGAGGGCAGATGGGGCCTGCTGAGTTTTTCCAGCCTTTTTTGTTTTGATTTTAAGGCCTGGGGATAGGCGGTGGCATAGTGGTATTGTTGCTGGACTGGTGCGGGTGGGCGCTTCTAACGGGTTCCCTGAAGACAGACAGCTGCTATGGAGCTGCCTCAGGGAGCTGCACTCCTGGACACATTAAATGTTAAGAATAAAATCCAGCAAACTGTGTCTATGCAGTGCATCCAAGCACTTGATAGCAGAACTCAAAAAACATCAGTCCCCAGATATCTTTTTTTATTATATTTAATCCCGCCCTGAATTGAGGTTTCAGCAAAAATGCAAAGGCCAGTCCGTCAATTGTAAAAGTGGACGGGTCACATAAAATCAATTTCATTTGCTTCCTTAATGGGCTTAATTGCCTGCTTAATTGTTGGCGGGTGTGCTTCTGACAGCTGGGCATGCCCACCGAGCGAAATATTGCGTGAATGCACGATGACGTCGGGACATGCACCCGACGTCGTCTTGCGCGATTTCACGCGCTGTTGGATCAACAATTGCACTCTATCATTACAGTGTGTCCTCAAAAACTATTTTCAAGCTGGAATAATGGGGCCAATTATATGATTGGGTTTTGCTGGTAGTACCAGCGCCAAGCAGGAGGAACATTACACAACTGACAGATCTATTTCTTGTCTGATCCACTGAATGGACTTTTACTGCCTTTGAAGATTTTATGAGGTCAGGGTTCAAAATTGGCTGTCAAACCCACTGTTGGTGCCTGGCCACCTGCCTGTGCAATCTTACCTGAAGCAGCCAATCAAGGACGACGTGGCATCCGGCTGGCAAAATGGGAGGACCTGTAGCATTGTCCTGCTGGCAGCTCCACCAGGAGAGATGGGTGCTGCTGCGGCAAGCAGGAGAGCATAAAGGCCTCAAGATGGAGGTATCGTCAGAAAGGATGTTGAGCTTTTAAAATAGTGAGACAGCTGCCAGGCCATCTTTGTGAAGGGGAGCCCCCCACCACCCCCCCACCCCACTACTTTGCATGGCTTGCAGTTGCAGTTCTGGCCCTATGGCAGAAGTGACTGGTGGGGTGGGGTTATAAGGGTTGGAGAGCTCGTGTTGCACTCCCCCGGCCTGCTGCTGGCAAACCACCTGCTGGACTTTGCCCTCAGTGGAGGCCATGGGGGGCATGGGGTCCACTGCTGGGAAGATCCTGACAGTGTCCCCAATTTCTCCCAAGTAGACACTTAAATATGCAAATTGACTACCCATAATGGTGATGACCTGCTCCGGAAAAGATCACCCAGAGGCAGAAACATGCCGGCCTGCTGTCCTGACACCCTTATTTCAATCTTTCCTCCCTGTCCCACCTTCAAGCCTGCCTCTGAAGGACTGGGAAGGTTCTAACCACTATAGCCACCCTGCTGCCAGGTGGCAATTTAAGCGCAGATGTTCATCACACATTTTGCATGTTCAGGCCACAAACACACTGAAATTATTCAGCGCTCATTTGAAAATGGATGCTGCTTTACCATTTCAGTCATTTTGGATATATAACTCTTAAAGGGGAGCAAAACTTTTACAAAGAAAGAACAAAGAACAAAGAAAAGTACAGCACAGGAACAGGCCCTTTGGCCCTCCAAGCCTGCGCTGATCATATTGCCCGTCAGCTAAAACATTTTGATTTTCTGGTTCATATCCCCCTATTCCCATCCTATTCATGTATTTGTCAAGCTGCCTCTTAAACACCACTATCGTATCTGCTTCCACACCTCCTCTGGCAGCAAATTCCAGACACTCACTACCCTCTGGGTAAAAAACTCGCCCCACACATCTCCTCTATAGTTTTCTCCTCTCACCTTAAATCTATGTCCCCTAGTAATTGACTCTTCCACCCTGGGAAAAAGCATCTGACTATCCATGCCACTCCTAATTTTATAACTTCTATCAGGTTGCCCCTCAATCTCCGTTGATCTAGTAAGAACAATCTGAGTTTCTCCAACCTCTCCTCATAGCTAATAATCTCCAGACCAGGCAGCATCCTGGTAAACCTCCTCTGCACCCTCTCCATATCCTTCTGGTAATGTGGCGACCAGAATTGCACGCAATATTCTAAGTGTGGCCTAACCAAGGTTCTATATAGCTGCAGCATGACTTCCCAGCTTTTATACTCAATACCCCTGCCAATGAAGGCAAGCATGCCATATGCTTTCCTGACTACCTTATCCACCTGCATTGCCACTTTCAGTGCCCTGTGGACCTGTGCACCCAGATCCCTCTGCCCATCGATGCACTTAAGGGTTCCTCCATTTACTGTATAATTGCTGCCTGTATTAGACCTTGCAAAATGCAGTACCTCGCATTTGTCCGGATTAAACTCCATCTGCCATTTCTCCGCCCAAGTCTCCAACTGATCTATGTCCTGTTGTATCTTTTGACAAGCCTCTTCATTGGCTGCAACTCCTCCAACCTTAGTGTCGTCTGCAAACTTACTAATTAACCCAGTTACATTTTCCTCCAAATCATTTATGTATCCTACAAACAGCAAAGGTCCCAGCACTGATCCCTGTGGAACTCCGCTCTCCATTCAGAAAAGCACCCTTCCACTGCTACCCTCTGTCTTCTATGACCAAGCCAATTCTGTATCCATCTTGCCAGCTCACCTCTGATCCTGTACATCCTCCCATGGCAAGCGATACAATTTTATTTCCCTAGCATATTCATTGTAGATTTTCTTTTTACTCAGCCTAGCCTTAATCAACTTTTTTTCATAGGCTCTTCCAGCAAAGTTATGGTCAAGGAGTAGGAGCAGCTCTGAGCAATTTTAAGGCCTTTTAATTTTAGCAAAAACTTTATATTAATTCTAGAACATAAGTAAAAGTAAATAACAGCCTCCCCCACCAACACCCTCCCCACAACTTTCCTGGCTGCAAAAGATTGAAATAAAGGCATCAGGACAGCAGGCTGGCATGTTTCTGCCTCTGGGTCATCTTTTCTGGAGCAGGTCATCACCAGCTATGGTGGGTAGTCAATTTACATATTTAAGTGTCTACTTGGGAGAAATTGGGGACACTGTCAGAATCTTCCCAGCAGTGGACCCCATGCCCCCCCATGGAAAGCTACACTGGCCAGAATCTGCCATTCTGGAGTTTAAGTTCTGTGTTGGGTGCGGAAGTGGGAGTGATCTCTGCAGTGAGGCAAGATGGCTCACCACTTGCGATCTTGAGTTGTCCAGCTGATTAAATATGCATCCGTGAGGAGCTGGCTGATTCTCGTGGCAGCGGCAGCTGGAATTCGCCATCCCTACCCTTAACTCATGGAGTCGAAGTCCTGGGCGCCATATATTAAGAGCACCCGGACAGCCTGCACTATTCCTTCACCGTTGCCGAGCCACTGCTCCACCCTTCTCTGCTAACCCTTCCACCTTCCACGCAACTTGCACTGCCACCATCCAGTCTCAAGCATAGGCTGGCATTTACAGTCGCTCCCCAAAGGGTCAATGCAGCAGCAACTCACATGAATCATGGAAGAAGTCTACCTCGCCAGCCAGACTTTCTAATTTCTAACTTTCTAACACTATAATTTCTTGCTGGTGTGGGGCTTAATTTGGCAGGGAACTTAATTCAGCGAGATGGCCTTTTAATTAGCATGCATGGCTTGCTAAAGCATGCAAAAAGGCTTCTTGACATTGCTCATCAGGAAGCACGACCTGCCTTTAACCCGCCTTTAAAGTCCTGAGAACATAATTGCTAAATTTCATCCTGCCACTGGGGAACTGACTTTTGGCCTCATGCCAAATTAATTACCCCCACCCATCAAGCTTCCCACTGCTGGCGGCTATGACATCTATTGAGCTATGACATCTTTCATAGTTAAGTATCCTGTCAACATCCACTATGTGAGTTCACAAATGAGAAAAGTAACTGACACCCATTCATCTCCAAACACATTCAGGAGATCAGGAAGGAAAACTGGGGGAAAAAAACAACAACTAAGCAACTTTCCTGGTCACTTGAGCCCATTTTATGCCTTCAAATTTGAAGGATTCAAATCAAATTCACTCGATTTCATTCTTGTGAAGTATCACTAAACTGGGCAGTGAAAATAGCCTTTATTCAAAAGGAACAATCATATTTGTTATGACCAGACCCTGAGCGAAGTTCCTCCAATTTGTTATGATACCAGATGAGGTACCACAAATTGTTATGCTACCTAGTGAGGGGGGATGAACTGGCTTCTATTCTTTATTCAACTTCTTCAGTTGGTCACAACAGGGTTAATTTATAAAGGATCCCTTCCTCCCGGATACCTTTTGCCAGTCCAAATTTATTTATTGTTTAAAAGGAGCCAATTTAACCAGGCTTTCTTGAGCCAAAGAAATAATGAGTTTATTCATTACTAAACATGAAAAAAATAATAAAAATGCAACACACATATGCACAGATTAGAAATGAGGAATTGAGTCCAAAAATAAAATTTTAAAAGATATTCGAATCAGTCTTTGGTTTGACTGTGAGAAGTAGATGGTGAACATTGTGGCCATTAAGTTGGATGATTCTGGTAAAGATGACTGGGAGCTGAGCAGTTGGTTTGGAGATTCTTGATTCTGCAAGTTAGCTGAAAGCAGTTGTCCTATTTCCTTTCTGACTGTGGCTTTGCTGACTTGTGACTTGCTTCCAACAATCAGAGAGAGATTTTTTTTTCACCTGCAAGCACAGTGGTGCCTAGTTGATGTTTTTCAACTGTGACCTTCGCAGCACACCCTCACACACCAGGCCTGGGACAACAAAACTAGTACACCAAGACCAAGGTTGCAGTTGGCTTTTAACCCCTTTTCTTGTGTATTCCTGGAAGGGAAAAAACAAACATGTCTTTCACCCTTTCCACTCACATCATGTCCACAGTCTGGGATATAACTCAACAGGTGATGGTTTCTGCTGAGATAGTAATCAACCTTCATTATCTCCACAACCACAGGAGATAACAGTTCAGTTTTTGCATTGCATCTTTTCCTTTGAAGTGTTTTTCTGAAGTAGGCCTCGATACCTTTTTAGTTGAGACATTCCATTCTCTGGACTAGTCGGTCAAGTGTAACCCACATAGGAATTTTCTGACAAATGATTACTTTACAGTCTTAGCCACCTTTTGCTTGTAAGTCCTTCAAAAAAAAATGTCCTACTTAATCGTTCAGTATGTCCATAAGTAATTCGGGGTTACGATCCACTGTCATGACATATATCTAAGTGAGGATTATACAGTGGTTTCTAGTTAGACTGTGACTTACAAAGAGAATAGTACAGAGCTTGTGAGGGTATATTGTTAGATTAAAATAACAATGAGTAAAAGATCTATGGAGCCAGGAATGAGAAAGGGAGAACTGTAGAACCATCCTTTGAGGATGTCATGGAAACTCATTGTCAGCTTTCATAAACTGAATGAGGGAAACCATTTGATAATGAGTTGCAGATTGTGAACAGGAAAAAGCAGTCTGGTTGTATCGCTTTCACTGACGTAAACTGAAAGGATTTTTTTCAGTATTGTAGCAAACCGATGGTAATGTTCATGTGATAATTAATTAACTTACTATGACATATCAAAGCAGTAGGACAATGGAACAGTGAAATAACAGCACTCTGATATCTACCTATACAAACAAAAGATAACTCCATATGTTGCATTTTGCAACATCTGTATGTTCATCTACTATAATGATTCAATTAAACTGACACAGCAAGCTTCCATTGCTCACTCAGTGCTACATTAGCATTTAAAAATTAATGCCCTGTGGTTTTGTAACATTAATTAAGTGGTAAAAGTGATTATGGAAGTGCAGTAGAATGTCAGGCAATAAAAGATGACTGCAGTGGTTAAATGCCAAGGCTTTTATATTGTAGCATAAATGACTGTTATGTTGAGTACATTGACTCATTATGATGTACAGTGGAATGATTTCAGACCAGCAGAAGACACATTAAAGCTGCACGGTCAATGACTCTTGATTCTATTTGTTTTATTTGCAATTATTACCCAGTCTTTGTTCTGCCTGTTGCTAGGGCAAAAAATCAGTTTTGTACAATAACCAAATTGAGCTAATGTCAAGGGCAAGTTGGCAGCAGATATGTCATGCATATTATTTCATGTAGCTTTGGCTGTCATGTGCTGAATTGGGTTGACATGGAGGTGGGCGACCATTAAAAATGAGACCAATGGCCTGTGTACAGTCTGCCGCCTCTGTTCCCAACCCTGCCGATTTTTGTGAGGTGTGAGGGCGGGGTGGGGTGTCGGTGGGAAAGTGAAGTCACTCACATCGTTAGTTGGGTGGATTTATGTAATTAGGGAGCTCGTTAAGAGCTCACCTTCTTACATGCTGAGATTTTTGCAGGGGCAGGAGGGTGTTGTGAGCTGTGTAAAGCTGAACAGCTACAGCCTGTCAGGAACAGGGTCAGTAGCACTGGAAAAGTTGTATATGATTTTTAAAAATTGGAAGTTTTGATGAAAATCTATTACATAGCAATGGCATTTTTAATAATACTAACATTTTCCTACCAGGTTCCAACTCTCCAGCTGCCCTGGCTAGTTTGAAGGTGCAAATCCATTCCTTTTTCAAAATCATTTACAGTACAGCAGCCACAGCAATGGCTACCAAGTTGGCCCAGAATGTGGCCCACTTCCCTGATCTTCTGCCTCTATTCCTGATGCCCCTGGTCACCATGGTTGCCACACCCGACCCCCTCATCAATTACGCTTCCACCTTGACGTATATGGTGATCAGTTCCCAGTTTGTGTTGCCTGCAAGTTCACAATCTGAAAATGAACCTGCCTCCTGATTCCTGCCTCATCAGTGAATATCTGGCCCTAAGTTTATGAAGGACAAATTAAAGTTGCAGCTTTCATCCTGTAACCTTGGAACTATTCCATTTTTAAAAAATGTTTTTGTAATAATCATAAAAATTCCTCAAAAGCACATGCACACAATCAGACAAGCATAAGGTTACTGCTGAGATTCTCCTCAGTGCCACCTATATCACCATAAGAATGGCGTGGAACTTCAATCCACCTGAAGAATCTGCTGCTGAGTACCATGAATTTACCAGGTCAGCCTAATTAACATGCATTATTAAATTTAAGCAGAAATGCTGTTGAACTTCTACCTCTGTAACATCACCCAGTTCTGTCACAGCTCATCTTCTGCTGAAACCTTCATCCCTGCCACCGCAACCTCTAGACTTGAGTATTCCAATGTAATCCTCGGTCTCCTATTTACCAATCTCCATAAACTTGAGCTCATCCAAAACTTTGCTGTTTGTATCCTAACTTGCAGCAGGTCATGCTCACCCATCGCCCCTATGTGCATCGATCTACATTGGCTATTAGTCTGACAATGCCTTGATTTTAAACTTCTTATCTTTATTTTCAAATCCCTCCATGGCCTCACCCCTACCAATCTCTGTGACCTCCTCCAACCCTAAAACCCCCTGAGATATCTGCATGAATCCAATCTAGTCTCTTGCGCACCCTCAAATTAAATTTGCTCCACCATTGCTGGCTATGCCTTAGCTTTGGAATTCCCTCCTTAAACCTCTTTGTTGCTCTACTTCTCTCTCTTTCCATCTCTAAGATGCACTTTTAAACCCCTTTCTTTGACCAAGCTTTTGGTCATCTGTTGTAATCTCTTCTTATATGGCAGAAGTTTGATATCACTTCTGTGAAGTGGCCTGGGATATTACACTGTTTGTAATTGTAAGTTGTCGTTGCTGTTGTTGAACTCCTCCAAAAGTCAAAATGGTAACAGTAGAGATATTGTGAGATTTAATGCAAGAATTGGTGAGTTTTGGCTAATGCTGTGATGGTCCTGTACCTTATA
This sequence comes from Carcharodon carcharias, assembly GCF_017639515.1. NCBI lineage: Eukaryota > Metazoa > Chordata > Chondrichthyes > Lamniformes > Lamnidae > Carcharodon > Carcharodon carcharias. The sequence continues at coordinate 52,076,178 of NC_054478.1, read as the reverse complement.
CTAATAGAGGATTAGTAATATACAATTATTGTTCCAGTAATTAGTTTGCTATTAGGAACTCATCTGCCACTCATTCTCTGAACATGGAACTGGAGCTTTTGTAGTAAACAATATCTTTTTCTTCATTAAAAATCAATAACAACACAACTATTGGCTCAGCCTCAAAAAAAATTATCCTTTGACAGGAAATCTTTCCTTTTCTCGGTCTGAACCAAAAAAATTCAGACTTTGTAACCTGAATTGTAACCATTACCCTAAACAGTATTTTAAGGAGTGATGCTTTGCAGCATTGACTATCAAATAGCAGTCGTGACTTTATTATGCAATACTGATCCAATTACATTTCAGCGAACTGAGTGCTGTATTCCACATTCAGGAAAGGCTCAGCTTTTAGCAGCTGAGCTTGAAAATTGGCCCAAATCCATTTTTGTAGCACATTTGCTTTTTTGTGCGTCCTTAGAAAGCCATTGTTGTACAAAAGTACTCTGAAAAGCTTAGTGAAACCATTCCTTTAACTCCAGTCATTTTAAAACTGAAAACTCAAGTCATGACATGCTGCGTTATCTTTCCTACCATTGAGGTTTAACAAGTGCTTTTCCATTGATAAAGTAATGGTGTAGACTGTTCTGCAAATAAAATGAAGCTGTTCATTAAAAATAAAGACTGAAGCTATCCCTGCTCTATACCTCCTTACAATGTATCTGCATTGGAAAGATAATCAAAAGCAATTTAGGCCCAAGAATTAATGTATGCAAAGGAAACAATTGCACTCATCATTTCCCATTAACACTGCTTTCAAAATACAGAAATTACTGTAGAAATTACATTTTTCTAGAAAAGTACACCAATAGGTGTATTCAATTGTAGCCAATTTCTGTGCTACAAGTGTTTAAAGTGGTGATGGACTTAGCTTCCCTGATGAGTTATTTGGTAGCATGTTAACTAAGGCATAGTGACTTCCCAGAGACTCATTTACCTCATATAGCCTTAGCTGTCAGGCATTAAAGCCCGAAAATTTCAGAACAAAACTATAATCTCTACAATCTTATCAAAAATCTCAATTCATTTTCCATTAAAATGGTTATACATATTGTATTTCCTCCAATTCCTATTTGAAGAATGTAGATCGATTTTGATTTTTCAGGGAAGAAATTGGCTAATTGGAGAAAAAGAGAACTAAACAGTGCACCTGGAAACAACTTCCAGAGAGAACATTAAATAAACTAACAGCCGGGCCTTGTATCCTCAGCCATCACCCTGGGCCTTCCTAGGGAGGGGAGACAAGGGGAGGCCCTTGCCAATTGGGCCCTCGTGAGCGCTGATTCAGTATTCTCTGAGATATGAAGATCTCTTATGCCTGCATTGAGACTGGGTAATTTGAGTTTGTGGTTCTGCATGATTAAATTGACAAGGCAGATGATCAACAGTCGCTCTTCGGAAATGGAAATGTTTCCTAGTAATCACTGTCCTTGAAACACACTGGTTTGCTCACTATCAAGTGTCCCGTGTTTCACTTTAAGCATGAGTTACACCTTTTCCCTTGAGCAGGACCTGGCATTGTAAATTGCTGAGCATTTCCACAACTTAGGTACCTGACCATGAAGGGCATGTGTTGATGAGACTGCTGAGGCCTCTTTGTCTGTAGCCCCTGCAGGTGAGCTGGCTAGGCAAGCTGTGGCTGTAACCCTGAGCCTGATGGTGAATCTCTCTGTGCAATCTCTTTAAATCTAACATGGCAGATTTGATTTGGACTGTCAAGTTTGTAGCTTTTTCCAAGGTTAAATCATTATTCCCCCATGAGGAAACCTTCCCTAAATCATGAAATTGAAGCCTTTTCAATTAATTGTTCACAAATTAGTTTGTTGGTTTTTGTGCCAAATTTACATGTAGAAGCTAATTGCTGCAATGCCGCCAGGTATTGGTTCACTTCCCCGGCATTTCTGGTGGAATGCATAATTCGATCATCACACTTTTCTTTGACCCAAAGTATTTTTCAAGAGCACTTACCATTGCATCAAATGTAGATGTATCTTCAGTGAGCTTCTGGAATATTCTCTGGCCTTCTGCTCCAAGACAATGGGCAGAATTTTGCCGTCAGTGAGCAGGGGGTGGGGCCTGCGCGCCGACGCGTAAAATGATGCGGGATGACGAAGGGCGGAACCCCCGACGTCATCCCGCCCCATTTAAATTTTCAGGAAGGCGGGGGCGCAGCAAAGTCAGCTACGGGCCCACCGACCTGTCAATGGCCAATTGAGGCCATTGACAGAATCATTTAACCAATTAAAGGACCTGCCCGTCCAACCTTAAGGTTGGCAGGTCGGCCAGGAGCCCTGGCGGCAAATAGAGAAAACATGAAACCTCATCCAGCGGTGGAATGAGGTTTCATGTAGGGTTTTAAAAATTGTAATAAAGTTATTCTGTAAATTATAAACATGTCCCAACTCATTTGACATTGTCACATGAGGGGACATGTAAGAGAAATTTTTTTTCTATTTTTAATATTTTTCAAAGTCCAGGCGATCTCCCTGAGGCTGCACTTAGCCCATGTAAAATGGCGGTGTGGCCCGTTTTGCTGGCAGGGATCGGCTCCACACCCACAGGAGATTGCGTTGGGCCAGCCCACCTGACGTAGAAAATTCTGCCCAATGTATGAGTATCGCTTTCTTTCGGATTGCTGCTACATCCACTCTGTCCATCCCAATATTAGCAGACAGATCTTGAACCCCAAGTTCTAATGATCCCAGGACATGGGTGGATCTCCCAGCAATGAAAGAAATGGCTCAGGATGATTGCGGGAGGGAGCAAGGTAAGGTTGGGAGTGTCAAGTGCATTGGGAAGAAGTTTAAGGGTGACAGAGGAAGGGTGAAGGTAGATGGTTGCAGCTGCAGGGTCACACTGCACGTGTCCATCAACATGGCTATTTAGAAAGTTTGAGCTCGCAGATCATCAGGTTGTAATGGGAGGAGGCCTCTGGGATGGGAGGAGTTCTGGGTGTGGCCCCTGGGAGGGTCTTGCATATTCCCATTGGTTAAATGTAGTTGCTCAAGGAATGAAGGCCATGTAAACAGAGGCACTCACATCATTGACTGCCTACTTCACACAGTTCACTTTGTGGATTCATAATGAATCTCATGCCAATGGCTCAGTTCCACAGCTCATGGGCGCCATGTGTGGCATCTCTTAGGCTGGAACACACAGGTACATATGAGAAGTGACCTGTTTACAAGGACCAACAAATTCATTTGATTCACAACTGATGCTGGTAGTCAGGCCACGGAGCAATTGGCTTCGGGGCCATCACGTGGTTCCCACAAGCACAGGGTGTAATTGACTGATCATCAGAGCTCCCTGTGAACAGCCAGCTACATTTGTCAATTGGAAGCAATTTCACTCCCTGAACGTTTAAGTAGTCTGTGACCACCGGAAAGGTTTATGCAGGTCTGTGTTCGTTTCCCAGAGAGCTCCAACGACTTATACATTTTACAGAACTTCTAGCTGCCACAGCTATTTGCAGCCCCTGCCCAAGTGCAGGATTGGATCCTGGGTGACAAGGGACGATGAGGACAATGGCTTCAGCATCTTCTTCTCCTCGGATGTCCACGATCTGAGCAAATCCTAAAGGTAAGTACCAAGTTTTGCACATCACACTTGTCCAGACATAACCGCAAATCAGGTGTGGGGGGGGACGATTCTGGTCAGGCCTTACTTTGCATTCCATTAGCGGGATGCAAATTGGGTTCATGCTGGCTTCCAGTGGAATTCGCGATCTGCCATGGCGGACAACATTGGATTATACCACTGTCATTTCACGCCGGCGTAAAACTGATTTCTGCCCCTCCAGCCAAGTTCTCCGCCCCACCCACCTGCCACGACACCCGCCTCTAACGGGAGTGGACGGCCAGTATATTGTGTGTCCAGTAAGATGACAGTTATATCATCAGTGTATACAGTCTAGTTTAGCATCAGTACTATCAGTTTGAAATAATCCTTTTTATCCAAATATAGGCCAAAACACTTCCTTTTCCCACACTTTTATTTACACGTTAATGCGCAGCACTTCATTATAAAAAATTGATTCAAGCATCAAGTATCCCCAAATTAAAAATTGTATATTAACTTCAAGTTAATTTCTACTTCTTTGATTTGTTAGACTAATAGGCCTTTGGCCCCTCCGAGTCAGCTTTGTCTACTGTAATTGCATATATTGCATTCATCTGTTTCTAGTCATGTGGTACTTCATCAGTGTTCTGTAATACACTCCCAAATGTTAGTCACTGCTTTCCCTGGTCTTTTCTACTGGATATATGACATCAGGGTCAGAGGATTTACTAGTCTTCAGTCCCTACAACTTACACTGTTGCACTGAATTCTAGGATATTTCATGTTGGGGGTTGGTATTTTGAGAATCACATGGTCGATGGCTGAGACCTCATATTCTATAACAATTAGACAATATAATTCTGCTATTTATTCTCTTTAGTGAATGCTTTACGATATGTTCATTTACTCAAGCTAACTTTTATTTGTGTTTTCTATGCTTTTAACATCTTTAATCAACTGTGTTGCAATAATGAAAGAATGTATTTGTCATGGCTGCTTCATTGACCATTACTTGGACCTATTGTTTGTTTCTTGTTTGCGTAAGTGCCCTGCATTCTAAAATCAACTAAAAAATTATTAAATTCGCAGATAACACTAAAACAGATTGTTCATGTCAGGAAGATATAATAATGTTATTGGAATTGATTGTAAAATTGTGGTACTGTGCCTGTATGTGTGTGTGTGTGTGTAACTTAAATGGATTAAAGACAGCTGTCCTGAAGGCTTTGGTGTATTAGAAGATGAGCTAGGTTTGAAATATTAAGTAGGTAAACATGGGGCAAGTTTAGAATGTAAAGTGTAAAAGGATATTTGCATTTTTAAATAAACCAGACTAGATTGTTTCCAAAGGAGGGGAAAAATGTGTCACGTAGCCAGGTGAAGCTCAGAAAGCTTGTGTATATTTTTTCCAAAGGTTAATGGTAAAATTGGTACTATGACCATTTTTTATGATCAGGGAGGTAAAATCCAAAGATATAGGGAAAAATGTTCTCCCCATCAGGGGGGAAGTGCAGGACTGGGCATGTGTGCCTCCGATTGGCGCCCCCAACTGGGGGCGTGCCACCATTTTACGAGGGTGGGCAAATTAAGGCCTGCCCAGTGTGACGTCTGTTCGGAAGTGCTATGCGCTCTCTGTGCGGGCGGGAGGGGGGGGGGGGGGGAGGGGGGGGGCGTTATTCCCTTGGCTGAGAGTGCGCTCTTTCGCACATGGGCATGGAAGAGCGCACAGATCTCCCTGAGGCTAAGTGATGCCTCAGGGTGATCTGCTTGGAATTTAAATTTGTCATACAAATGATAAAAAAAAATTCCCTGAATTGTCCCCTCATGCGACATGACTTGGGAAGTGCCTATAATTTTATTTAAACCTTTAATAAAACTTTAAATACCCTCATGAAACCTCATCCCGCTTGTGGATGGGGTTTCATGCTTTCTCCGAAGCCCGCCGATGCACACGGCCTGCCTGCTAACCTTAAGGTTAGACGGGCAGGTCCATTAATGACTTTAATTAGTTTTTCAATGGCCGACCAGAAGATCCTGCCCATAGTGAAACAATGGGAATTTGTGTTAAAAGGGGAAAATGTGTATAAAGAAGAGAAGGATGTGTGTAAGGGAAAACATTCTAAGATCTGACAAGTGTAAAGCACCTTCAGCATCTAATCCTCAAGCTGCTGTCTACAAAGAACTAAAGTTAAGAAAGCTCACTTTGAATTGGATTATTCAGGGCATCATGTTTCTTTGCCTGGGCCTTTTAAAATCTATGTCTTACTGTTGCATTAATGGAGGTGTAACGAGGAGTCAGATTAATTAGGGAATTTAGAAGTTATTATAGTAGTAGTTTGTAGACTATGTATGTGCTTAAAACCATTTCTCTTATTAGTAAATGTTTAATCTAACTTTATAGAAAAAACTATAAGGCTCACTGGTCTTATTACTGCTGAATTCAAAGCCTCCATCTTGAAACATACAAATTGAAAAATAGTTGTGGCAGTTGTTTCAAGTTTCCCCCTGGGATTTGAACAATTCAGCAGTTACCATTGGCTGTGCCATAACAGTTTAGCAAAAAAAAAACAAGGATGAAGCTAGAAGTTCATAAAAACAAGTTAAAATTATTTGTGATTTTTGAAGAAAATTTAAATTACTTTGTTTAATCATATTTTCCTTGTGCTTGTTCTCCTCCCTCAAGATATTGATTTTCCTTGATCCTTGCTTGGTTTACATGGATGCTTTCCAGGACTCTGCTTTGGTGATCATTATTCATGTATGAATGTGAGTTAGCAGCCTAAACAATCAGTCCTGTCCTCAAATGATACCCAGAGATAAGCACTTCCATCAGTGGATCACTGAATAGTAATTGGAACATAAGAAAAGCTGGAGTAGATCATTTGGCCTTTTGAGCCTCCTCCTCCAACATTCCATACGAATATGGCTGAGCTTCTACCTTAATTCCACCTTCCAGCACATATTCCATAATTCCCATAGTGCCCAAAAATCTATTGACCTACGTCTTGAATATACTCAATGAGGAACATCAGCAGCTCTTTGGCTTAGAGAATTCCAAATAATCACAACCCTTTGAGCGAAGAAAGTTCTCCTTCTCGCAGTCCAAAATGGATGTACTCCTTATTCTCAGACTGTTACACTGTGTTCTAAATTGCCCAGGAGAACATTTTCTCAGCAGCTATCCTGTCAAGCCCTTCAAGACCTTTGCATGTTTCAATTACATCTCCTCTCATTCTTTTAAATTCCTGGGAATAAAGGCCCTGTCTACTCATTCTCTCCTCATAGGGCAATCACTTAATCCCAGGAACCAGTTTAGTGAACCATTGTTGCATTCCCCTGCCCTCAAGCAAGTATGTCCTTCCTTTAGTAAGGAGACCAAAAACTGCACTCCAATCCCTTTGTAACAAAAGCTAACATACCAGTTGCCTTCCTAATTGCTTGCTGTACAAGCATGTTAACGTTCTGTGATTTGTGTACAAGGAACATGCAGGTCCCTTTGAATGCAACCATTTTATCATTCAAAAAATGTGCTGCTTTTATATTTTTCCTATGAAAGTGTATAATTTCAGAGTTTGCCACATTTTAAGAAGGAACAATACTGTAGTGGTAATGTAGAGGCTCAGGCTAATGCTTGGGAGACACAAGACACCATGGAAGATGGTGGAATTTAAATTCACTTAACTAATAAATCTGGTATAAAGAAGTGGTCTCAGGAATGGTGGCCATGAAACTATCAGATTGCCATAACATCCCATCTGGTTCACTAATATCCTTCACAGAAGGAAATCTGCTGTCCTTGCCTGGCCTGGCCTACGTGTGACTTCAGACCCACAGCAATGTAGTTGATTCTTAACTGTCCTCTGAAATACTTTAGCAAGCCACACAGCTCAGTCAAAAAGCTACTGAAGAGAAGTGGGAGTAGCTGCCCTTGATATAGAGGCAGCATTGGACCAGGTGTGGCATCAAGGAGCCCTAGCAAAATTAAAGTCAATGGGAGTCAGTGGGAAAACTCTCCATTGGTTACAGTCATAATCAGCACAATGGAAGATGGTTGCGGATGTTGGAGGCCAATCGGTTCAGCCCCGAGACATCCTTGCAGGAGTTCCTCAAGGTAGTTTCTTAGGGACAAATATATTCAGCTGCTTCATCAATGACTTTGTCTCCATCATAAGTTCAGAAGTGGGGATGTTGCACAGCCTTCGTACTATTCATAACTCCTCAGATACTGCAGCAGCCTGTGACTGCATGCAATAAGACGCAGACATCAATCAGGTGTGAGCTGATAAATGGCAAGTAACATGCACGCCACACAAGTGCCAGGCGATGACCATCTCCATTCGAGAGAATCTAACCATCTCCCTGTCCCATTTAATGGCATTACCATTGCTGAATCCCCCACCATCATCATCAGCATTACCACCCTGGCTACCATTGATTGTAAAATTCACTGGACCAGTCTATAAACACTGTGGCTACAAGATCAGGTTAGAGACTGGAAACACTGTGGTGAGTACCTCACATCCTGGCTCCCCAAAGCCTGTCCACCATCTACAAGGCACAAGTCAGAAATGTGACGGAACACTCTCCGTCTGCCTGGGTAAGTGCAGCTCCAGCAACATTTAAGAAGCTCAACGGCATCCAGGAAAAATCAGTCCACTTGAGCAGCATCCATCCACTATCTTAAGCATTCACTAATCAACCACTGGCGCATAGCGGCAGCAACATGTACCGTATACAAGATGCACTACAGCAACTCATCAAGGCTCCTTCAGCAACCTTCCAAACCTGTGACCTCTACCACCTAGAAGGTCATGAGCAGCAGATGCATGGGAACACTGCCACCTGCAAGTTCCCCTCCAAGTCACACACCATCCTGACTTGCAATATATTGTCATGTTTTTCACTGTTGCTCAGTCAAAACCTGGAACTCCCTTCCTAATAGCATTGCAGGTGTCTCAGAATCACAAAGTTGTTACAGCGCAGAAGTAGGCCATTCGGTCATGTCGTGTCCGCACACGCTCTCCAAATGAATAATTCACCTAGTGCCATTACCCTGTCTTCTCCCAGTATCCCTATACAGACTTCCTTCTCAGATTTAACCTACCTCCACCACACTCTCAGGCAGTGCATTCCAGAAACCAAACACTCACTTGAAATATTTTTTCCTCATGCCACTTTTGCTTCTTTCGCCAATTACTTTAAATCTGTGCCCTCTCATTCTCAATCCTTTCATCAATTGGACAAGTTTCTCCCTATCTATTCTGTCCAGATCCCTCATGATTTTGAATACCTCTATCAAATTTCCTACTAGCCTTCTTTTCTCCAAGAATGACAGTTGCAGCTTCTCCAATCTATCTTCATAACTGAAGTTCCTCATACCTTGAACCATTCTTGTGAATCTTTTCAGCGCTCTCTCCAATCCTTCACATCCTTCCTAAAGTGTGGTGCCCAGAACTGGACGCAGTGCTCCAGCTGAGGCCGAATCCGTGTCTTATACAAGTTCAACATAACCTCCCTGTTCTTGTACTCTATGCCCCTATTAATAAAGCCTAGGATACTGTATGCTTCATATTTCTCCGCTTTGAACTTCACCTGCCAATTGTCCATGCATTCCACCAACTTGTTTGTGTCCTTTCGAAGTTCTACATGATCCTCCTCATAGTTCACAACGTTTCCAAGTTTCATATTATCTGCAATTTTTTCAATGTTTCCCTGTACACCAAAGGCTAAGTTATTAATATATATCAGGAAGAGCAAGTGTCCTAAGACTGACCCCTAGGGAACTCTACTACAAACCCTCCTCCAGCCTGAAAACATCCATTACCCACTACTCTCTGTTTCCTATCACTCAGCCAATTTCATATCCATATTGCTAATTTCCCTTTTATTCCCTGGGCTATAACTTTGCTGACAAGTCTATTGTATAGCACTACATCACATCGTTTGGAAGTGCATGTAGCTCCCATCAACAACATTGTCCTCATTAACCCTCTCTGTTACCGCTTCAAAAAACCTCTAGCAAATGAGTAATTTTCCCTTATTCCCCTGCCTTCATGATTAAATCCCCTTTTTGGTCCCTAATTAGCCCTATTCCTCCTTTTACTACCTTATTACTATTTATATACCGAAACAAGGTTTTGGGATTCCCTTTTATTTTACAGCAAGTCTCATTTCATATCCCTCTTTGCTTCTCTTATTTGCTTTATCACTTCCCCTCTGAACCTTCTATATTCAGCCTGGTTCTCCATTTTATTATGTTACGACCGGTCCCCAGGCAACGTTCCCCCAATTCGTTATGATCCCGGACGAGGCGCCCCAAATCGTTATGATCCTGGCAAAGGAGGGATGAACTGGTTCCCTTTCTTTATTCAACCCCCTCATTGGTTGCAACAAGGTTAATTTATAAAGGATCCCTTTCCTTGTGGAGACCCTTTCCCAGTCCAAATGTATTTATGTTTTAAAAGGAGCCAATTTAACCAGGTTGTCTTGAGTCAAAGAAAGAGTTTACTAATTACCAAATGCGAGAGAAAAGATAATAAAAACGCAACGCACATACAGATTAGAAATGAGAAATTGAATGCAAAAATAAATTAGTCCTTTAGTTTGTTGGTGAGGAGTAGGTAGTGAAATATTGCAGCCGTTAAGTAACTCCAGTAGCGCTGACTTTGGCAGTTGATTTGGACATTCTTGGTTCTGCAGGCTACCTGAAAGGAGTTGTCCTGTTTCCTTTTTGACTGTGACTTTGCTGACTTGTGACTTGCTTCGAGCAATCAGAGAGAGGGGACCTCTTTACCTGTAAGCGCAAGGAAGCCCAGTTGGTGTTCTTCAGCTGTGACTTTCACGGCACGCACATACCAGAACAGAACACCAGACTAGCACACAGAACTAGGGCTGCTTCTTAAACCCCTTCCCTTGTGTATTCCTGGAAGGGAAAAAACAAACATGTCTTTCTCCCAGATCTGTTTTATTTTCTAACTCAGTTCATGTTCGCAGCCTGGGATATAACTCAACAGGAGGTGGTTTCAGCTGAGATGGTAATCATTTTCCATTATCTCCTCAACTTCAGTTTTCCTTTGAAGTGCCTCTGTCTGAAGTAGCCTGTGTCACCCCATTTATGTGTGAAATTTTGTTCTCTCTGAACTAGTTGGTCAAGTAATCTACATAGGAATTTTCCAGCAAATGGTTACCTCCAGTCTCAGCCAGCTTTTTTTAAAAAAAACACGTCGTACTTAAAAGTTCAATATGTTCATAAGTAATTTGGGGACAGAATCTGTGGTCATGACAATTATCCACCTGACTTCTGTCCTAAGCACACTTTTTCTTCTTCATTTTAATGTCCATTTCTTTTGCCATCCAGTGAGCTCTAAATTTGCTTACCCTACCTCTACCTTTGCAGCGAATATACCTTAACTGTATCCAAGCTATCTCTTCTTTGAAGGTAGCCCATTGTTCAGGTAACACTTTTCCTGCCAATTTTTGATTCCAATTTATTGGGCCCATTCAGATCTATTCTTATCTCATTTAAGTTGGCTTTCGACCAGTTAATTAAACTTACTTTAGACTGTTCTTTGCCTTTTACATAGTCAACCTAAACCTTATGATACAATGATCATTGTCCCCTAAATGTTCCCCTTCTGATATTTGATCCATTGGCCCACTTCATTCTCAAGAGCCAAGTCCCTCAGTGCCTCCCCTCTCACTGGACTGAAAACATACTGTTGACGTAATTTTTTGTGAACACACTCTAAGAACTTTTGCCTCTCTCTGCCCTTTACACTACTGCTATCGTCATTTATATTTGAATAATTAATGTCCCCATTATAACTACTCTACAATTAGTCATTTTGTTGTACAGAACTTGAGTATTGCTGAAAAAAGACACATGTTGTCAAAGCTTTACATTTTGCAGACATCAGGAAGATTTTCAAAAATACCAAATGTAAAGGGAACAACAATTTATACTTCATGAGAAGAGAGTGTTGATTGGTTGGCAACTGGACTCTGGTTGGTAGAGACATTGTCATGGTCAGTGCACCAGTTAACTTATGACTGTATAAATTGTTGTTCCCTTTACATTTGGTATTCTTGCAAATTGTCCTGATGAGTGCAAGATGAAAAGCTTTGACAGTGTGTCATTTTTAAGTAATACTCTATCCTTCTTGAAACTCTCTATAATCTATTCTTTCACATCCTTTCCACAAGTTGGTGGCCTATAGACTATCAAGAAACATATTTGCACTTTTTTGTTCCTTAGCTCTAGCCAAATAGATTCTGTCCTAGGCCCCTCTAGGATATCATCTTTCTCCAGCACAGCAATGCTCTTCTCAATCAATGCTGCCACACCTCTCCCTTCCTTTCCTATCTTTCTTTAACACCTTGTATGCAGAAATATATTACACACATCTGCCCTTTTTTGAGTCTGCACCTCTAACTCACCACTCTTATTAACCACACTCTGTACATTCACATACATGCACATTAAACCTGATTTAGATTTTATTACTTTCTCTCTTACTCTAACCACTACTAATAACTTAGCATTCCCCAATCAAGTGCTAACCATCTTACACAGTATTCTGTGCAGCTTGGTATTCCTCCCAGTCTCTTCACAGTGATGTTGACCTGCTTCACACTCCTCCTGGTCCCTACACCAGATGAACTTCAGCAGTCCCACCACCATCTTCTCAAGGACAATTAGGGAAGGGCAATAAATGCTGGTCTGACCAGTAACGTTCACATCCCAGGAACGAATTTTAAAAATCCGTCTGCGCGTTCTTGTCCACTCACCCAACCTGTCTATATTGAAATGTGAGGTTATGCCTTTGGAAGGAAAAATAGAGGAGCTGAATATAAATTAAATGGAAAAAGACTGCAGAAAGCTGCAGCACAGAGGGATTTGGGGGTTCTCATGCATGAATCACAAAAAGCTAGCATATAAGTTCAGCCGGTAATAGGGAAGGCAAATGGAATGTTGGCCTTTATTTCAAAAGGAATGAAGGATAATAATAGAGAAGTCTTGCTAAAACTATATAAGGCACTAGTTAGACTTCACCTAGAATACTGTGAACAGTCTTGGTCCCCTTACCTAAGGAAAGAAATACTAGAATTGGAGGCAGTCCAGAGAGGTTTCACTAGGTTGATCCCGGGTATGAAGGGATTTTCCTAAAAGGAGAGGCTGAGTATGTTGAGCCTGTACCTATTAGAGTTTAGAAGAATAAGAGGTGACCTTAATGAAACATATAAGATTCTTAGGGGGCTTGACATTGTAGATGCTGAGAGGTTGTATCCCTTTGTGGGAGAGTCTAGAACTAGAAAGCATAATCTCAGAGTAAGGGGTCACCCATTTAAGACAGAGATGAGGAGGAATCTTTTCTCTCAGAGGGCGTGGAATTCTTTACCACAGAGGCCTGTAGAGGTTGGGTCATTAAGTATATTCAAGGCTGATGTAGGCAAATTTTTAATCAGTAAGGGAATCAAGCGTTATGGGGAAAAGGCAGGAAAGTGGAGTTGAAGATTATCAGATCAGCCATGATCTCATTGAATGGCAGAACAGACACGGTGGGCCGAGTAGCCTACTTCTGCTCCTATGTCTTATGGTCTCGACAACTTCTTTCCATTCTCCTCACTGCTTGCTTTCTTACTTAACTTTATATTGTCTGAAAATTTGGATATGTTACACATTGTCCCCTCATATATGTCATTAATATAAATTATAAATAGCTGAGGTCCATTACTGTTCCCCGCTAGTTAGAGCCTACCAGCCCGAAATGTCCCATTTCTCTCTCTGATTTTTGTACATTAACCAATTCTCAGACTAAGCTAATATATTACCTTAAATCTCATGAGTCCTAAGTTTGTGTAATAACCTCTTGCATGCACCTTATTGAATGTCTTTTGAGAATCCAAATAAATGACATCCACTAGCCCCTTGTGCACACTTTACTAGTTACATCCTCAAAAAATACACCAGCAGATTGGTCAACATGATTTCCCTTTCATAGATCCATGTTTGCTCTACCTAATCACATTATGATTCTCTAATTGATCTGTTAGGCATCCCTAATGATGGTTTTTAGCATTTTGCTTACTATATATATTGGGTTAATTGGTCTATAATTCCTTGTTTTCTCTCTGTCATGAAGCTATTAATGTATATAATTTTATTGGAAAATATTTTTCTTTTAAAATACATGTTTAGTCTGTGGGTGTGTCTTAATTGGATTAAAGTCAGCTGGTCTGGGTGCTTTGATATATACTAGTTTTGAAATGTAAGAGAGGTAGAGTGCATTTGCATTTTTTGAATAAAGCATTCAATAACTGGGGTGAAATCTGGCACTTAGCTAGCAGAGACCAAGCAATATGTTTATATTACTAATAAAGTTGGTACTATGAAAGGGGTTTTATTGTTAAAAGAGGTGGAGTTTCTTCTTTCCTTTCTGATGCCTTGGCCTTCCTTTGCTGAATTCTAAAATACAACCAATCCTCAAGCTTACTATTTTTGTTGGCAATATTATAAGCCCTTATCTCTAATCTAATCTAAAACTATCTTTACCTCCTTGTGTTAGCCACAGTTGGGCCACTTTTTCTGTGGGGCCTTTATGCCTAAGGGAATTGATGGATTTGTTGCAAATTATGTATTAATTCCTTGAATGTGTGTTACTTGTTTAAAATCATATCTTTTTGCAGCTTCCTAATCTACTTCGGCCAACTGGCCTTCATAGCAAGTTTGCTTTGATTAGAACTAGATCCTAATTTTGGACTTAACTAAATCGTTTTCAACCTCAATTTCAAATTCTATATTATGGTCACTCTTCCTTAAAGGCCCCTTTATTACTAAGTTATTACTTAAGCCTTCTTTCATTGCACAATACTAGATCAAAAATATTCTGTTCCTTAATTGGCTCCTTGACATACTGATCTAGAAAACTATCTTGTACACATTCCATAAACTTGTCCTCTATACAATTGCTGCAAATTTGGTTTGTCCAGTCTATATGAAAACTAAATGCCCCATGATTACTGTATCACCATTAATACATGCACCCATTCTGGTTATTTGTACCTAAGATTCTATTCTTGTCCAGACCTTGATGGTTCTCTTGCTGCTTTCAAATTCACTGTTTCCTGAATCTTCCCACCAACAACACCAGCACCCCTCCACCGCTCCACCATTTTTGTTTAAAATCTTTTCTACTGCCCTAGTTATTCAATTTGCCAGGACACTTGTCCCAGCTCAGTTTTAGTGGATACTGTCCAAAAGGAACTTTCCCCAGTATTGGTGCCAGTGGCCCATGAAGAGAAACTCCTGCTTACACACCATTATTTTAGCCATGCATGCAACCATCTAATCGGTTTATCCTTATGTCAATTGGCGCATGGCTTAGATAACAGTCCAGGATTATTACTTTTGGGGTTTGATCCTAATTTCTCAAACACTCCCAGCTGAACATTATTCCTAGTTCTGCCTGTCATTAGTTCTTACATGGATCATGAGAACTGCATCCTGCAACACCACCAGCCCACCCCCTCCACCCCAGCCCACCCACTCCAAGTTCTTCTCCAGCAACAAAGAGATGTCTTTAATCCTGGCACTGGGCAAGAAATACAACTTTTGGAACTCCTGGTTATGGCTGCTGGGAACATTATCTATTTGTCTTAATATACTGTCCCCTAGCTTTACCATATTCCTTTTCACTGCTCCCACTTGAATGACTTCTTCCTCTCCATGATGCTATGGACAGTTTGCCCCTCCACTTTTCAATCCTTGTTCTCATCCACACAGGTAGCAAGTACCTCATACCTGTTATTCAAAGTCAAGGACTGAGACTCTTCCACCACTACAAGCTGCATCATGATACCTGCCTGACCCGCAA
Source organism: Carcharodon carcharias (assembly GCF_017639515.1). Taxonomy (NCBI): domain Eukaryota; kingdom Metazoa; phylum Chordata; class Chondrichthyes; order Lamniformes; family Lamnidae; genus Carcharodon; species Carcharodon carcharias. The sequence continues at coordinate 52,060,705 of NC_054478.1, read as the reverse complement.
TCACACTCTCCTGTCCCTAACCATTGGCCAGCTTTAAAGTTCTACTTAACCTAAGGGTTATAGCTGCCTCTCAGAACAAAGTCTCCAGGGAACTGTCCCCCTCCATGATGCTCTGTAATGTCTACAGCTCAGGCTCGAGCTCAGCAACTCTAAGCCAAAGTTCCATGAGGTGCAGACACTTAGTGCAGATATGGTTATCTGTGATCACAATGCTCATAATAAGTTACCACATGCTGCAGTTACGGCACACCACCTGCCCAACCATGCCTATCTAACTTTGTCTAGTTTAAGTTATTAATTTAATAATGTAAAGTGACAGCAAATTACAATTTCCTAGCTTATAGTCAAAAGAAAAACACTCACCAGCTAATGAAGGTTAAAAAATAAAAAGCAGCACCTCTTTCCCTTCTGCACCTAATTCCCACCTGCACCAAATTCTCAAATTTAACAAAGCATTCCTTCATGACTATTCTGTGCTCCACAGTCTGCAGTGTGGGTCAGTAGGATGACTGCCCAAACAATGGCATTACAAATATGGGTGTTTGCCTCTATCATTAAAATTATACCACCCAGAGACTTAGAGATTTGATACAGACCAGGGTGAAGGAAATTGGTTACATGGAAACTGTACCCTGCCTCAAGGAGTGGGGCTTTCAGAATTTCTTTTCTTTATACATATTTATAATTAGTTTGTTTTTTTATGATATTTGTATTAATTATATTAAATGTTGGACTGTACCTTTAAGAATAATCCTGTGATGTAAGACCACATGATCTGTGTAAATCAATGCGTTAGCAGCACAGGCCACCTCCTCAGGCAGTGTAGAGATAAAGATGGAGTTGAACGCTCATGTGCAATTGTTGCTGGTTATATTGTAAATAAACCTAATGTTTCCCCTCAGAAAGTTGTCTGCAGATCAACTCTATTACAAATAGGCGCCAAGGCCACACTACAACAATATTCATTGGCGTTTCTAAGGAAATTCAATGTTAAACAACAAAACATTTAGGTACTTCAATAAGGGTGGCATAGTAGTGCAGTGGTTAGTGCTGCTGCCTCGTAGCTCCAGGGACCCACCTAGCTTTGATCCTGACCTCAGGTGTCTGTGTGGAGTTTGTACATTCTCCCTGTATCTTTGTGGGTTTCTTACCACTGTCCAAAGATATGCTGGTTAGATGGATTGGCTACAGTAAATTATCCTCCACTGTGAGTGTGTGTCTTGTGATGGACTGGCATCCTGTCCTAAGTGTACCCTGCCTAGTGTCCATTGCCAGTCAGGATAGGCTCTGACTCCCTGTGACCCTGAATTGGATGAAGCAGTTCTGGAAGAGTGAGTTTTTCAATAAGAAATATTTATACTGCTACCAGTGCACATAATCTATCCCTTATATCCAGAAGGCTGCATTTGCTTCTCATACCTGTGTCAGGCAGTGAATGCAATGATCTGTGTAACTAGAGAACATAATCTAGGCTGACACTGGAGTGCAGTACTCAGGGTGTGCTGTCTTTTCGAACATACCATCTTTTGGTTGAGATGTTAAGCCCCCTGCTCCGTCTCCCATCTCAGGTGAGTGTGAAAGATTCAACAGTACTATTTTGAAGGAGAGTCGGCGGGTTTTCCCCAATGTCTTGGGCAATATTTATCTCTCAACCAGCCACTAAAACAAATTTTCTGGTCGTTATCACAATGTTGTTCACAGGAGCTTGGTGTGTGCACATTAGCTGCCTTATTCCCCTCATTTCCTTGCGTAACATTGAGCAACACTAAGGATTAAAAGCAGTAAACATACAATTAATGCTATAATTAAATATAAAGATTAGCAACGTGAGTTGGTATCTAAACTAGATTTTTCCCCCTAAAGATTCATAGCTCTCAAAACTTGTCTTATCAAATGCAGTAATGACAGAAAATACATTTCAGAGGTTGAAGACCTGAGCCGAGAGATGTATGAATAAGCAATGTTATCTGTAAGTAGCAATCTTAATTCTTAAAGCTGACAGCAAACTTCAAAATACAACATTTCTTACCAAAGTGTGAAGGTTCAGCATTTTCCAGATCATATAATTTAAAGAAAATGATGTTCCCTAGCACAATTCATTAAAATTATAGTTTTCCATTGTATTAATTTTCTTTCAGTTGACTGTTGGGAATTCAAAACAGCACGGATTTGAATGTTATGAGGTCAATCAATTACATCCATGGAACAGTGACAGGTATTACGAGTAATATAGTCTAGCTCAACAAGGATGGAGCTTTCACTTCTCGTTATTATACTTTATCAAATAAGTTTCAACCATAAGACAAGCAGACATTAGACTACTCAACTGTCTTTTAATTACTGTAAATATTGTTTGCAGTATCTGAAAACTGCAAGGTTTTTTTTATTAATTCATGAGATGTGGGCATCGCTGTCTAGGCCAGCATTTATTGCCTACCCCTAATTGCCCATGAGAAGGTGGTGGTGAGCTGCCTTCTTGAACCACTGCAGTCCATGTGGTGTAGGTACACTCATAGTGCTGGTAGGGAGCTAGTTCCAGGATTTTGACTCGGTAACAGTGAAGGAGCGATGATATATTCCCAAGTCAGAGTGGCGAATGGCTTGGAGGGGAGCTCCCAGGTGGTAATGTTTCCATATGTCTGCTGCCCTTGTGCTTCTAGATGGTAGTCATGGGTTTGGAAGGTGCTGTCTAAGGAGGCTTGATGAGTTAATGCTGTACATCTTGTAGATGGTACACACAGCTGCCACTGTGCATTGGTGGTGGAGGGAGTCATTGTTTGTAGATGGGTGCCAATCAAGCGGGCTGCTTTGTCCTGGATGGTGTCAAGCTTCTTGACTGTTGTGGCAGCTGCACGCATCCAGGCAAGTGGAGCTTTTCCATCACACTCTTGACTTGTGCCTTGTAGTTGGTGGACAGGATTTGGGGAGTCAGGAGGTAAATTACTTGCCGCAATATTCCAAGGCTCTGACCTGCTCTTATAGCCATTGTATTTATATGGCTAGTCCAGATCAGTTTTTGGTCAATGGTAACCCCCAGGATGTTGATAGTGGGGGATTCAGTGATGGTAATGCCATTGAATGTCACAGGGCAATGGTCAATTCCCTCTTGTTGGAGATGTCATTATCTGGCACTTGTGTGGCACAAATGTTATTTGCCAATTGTCAGCCCAAGCCTGGATATTGTCCAGGTCTTGCTGCATTTGGACATGGACTGCTTCAGTATCTGAGGGATTGTAAATGGTGCTGAACATTATGCAGTCATCAGAGAACATCCCTACTTCTGATCTTATGATGGAAGGAAGGTAATTGATGAAGCAGCTGAAGATGGTTGGGCCTAGGACACTACTCTGAGGAACTCCTGCAGTGATGTCCTGGAACTGAGATGAATGAACTCCAACAACCACAACTATTTTCCTTTGTGCTGGGTATGACTCCAACCTGCCGAGAGTTTTCTTCCTGATTCCCACTGAGTTCAGTTTTGCTAGGGCTCCTTGACATCACACTCGATCAAATGTGCCCTTGATGTTAAGGGCAGTCACTCTCATCTCACCTCGGCTGTTCAGCTCTTTTGTCCATGTTTGAACCAAGGCTGTAATGAGGTCAGTTGCTGAGTGGCCCTGGCGGAACCCAAACTGAGCATCAGTGAGCAGGTTATTGCTAAGTAAGTGCCACTTGATAGCACCGTTGGGGACCCCCTTCCATCACTTTGCTGTAGGCTGTTAAATATTCTAATGCTGTTAACAAAAAGTAAACATACACAAGGAATACACATTGCTGCAAGTCAAAAGCAAGCAAAAAGCAAAATACTTAAGATTGTAAGTTATTTTAAGTTTGTATAGTTGACTTGCAAATCATGTTTGGAACATCATATGCCATTTTGGACATGCTACTTGTGACATTTATTTCTGTAAGTGCCACTAGTGCTGGTGCTACAGCACCCTGAACCCCAAAAACGTCAGCCTTCTGAATGCTTCTGGCCACTTTTGGTATGATCCGTGCAACATGCTATGCATGCATCGGAAGAATGTAGAGTGGGAAGACAATTATATCAAGCAACCTTTATTGCATGATTCGCCTTTTTGGATTTTCTAGGAGCAGTCAAAGCCTCTTCAATATTCCCAGCTGAACAGCCTTCAGCTTGAGGTTCTTCTGGCTTTCTTTTGATGGTGCAGGGTTCGTGAAAGGAGTTTGTTGAGTGTTATTGGAGGAGCTTTGCAAACTTTTTGGATTTACAAGGGAGTGATGCTGGATTTTGACAAGGAAGCCTCTCAGGAGAAAGCCAGCTTCAGTAATGGAGGCCATAATTGACATTCCTTGTTGGCATGACTTGGGAAAGAAATACAAGCAGCAGAGAGGGGAAGCTGTGTGTAGAAAGAGGAGGAGGAGAGTTCTCAATAGGAGGCCCTACCCAATACAGGCCTTTAAGACGTCCTGCCTTCACTTCAGCCAGGAGTAGTGTCTGAAGTGCCTATGTTTTATCAAGGAGATGGTGACTGAACTTTGTCATCTTGCCAATCCAAATTGCAGCCCACACACCAGGGTAAGGATGGCACTGCCAGTCACCATGGAGATCACCGTGGCCCTAAATATTTACACCGTTGGGTCCTTCTACAAATGGGGGCAGGTGACCTTAGTAACATCTCACAGTTCACCATCCATTGCTGTATGAGGGAGGTGGCAGGGGCCTTGCACAGAAGGAGGGGTGACTTCATTGTCTTCTCTCTTACAGAGAGAAGCAGGAGGAGTGAGCACAGGGCTTTCCCAGGTTAGCAGGATTCCCAATAGTGCAAAGTGCAATCAACTGCATGTATGTGGCTCTGCAGGTCGTACATGCTCAGAGGGAGGGATGTTATTCCCATTAGTGTGCAGTTGGTGTGTAACCATGACCAGATCCTGTTGGTGAATGCCCTCTATCCTGCACCAGTCAGGCTTATTTGCCATATTTCACCCACCAGAAAAAATCAGAATCTAGTTGCTGGTGATAAGTGATATCCCCTCTAGGCCTGGCTCATGAATCTGCCACCCGACCACACAGAGACAGCGCAACTATAAGAGCCATGCAGCAACTAGGAACATCTCACAACAAACAATTTGCATCCTGAAACAACAGTTCCTATGCCTGGACCACTCAAAGGGAGCCCTATAATGCTCACAGGAGCACATCTCCAAGCTCCTGGTGGCCTGCTGCAGATTCCAACTTTGTGATAAGGAGGATGCAGCCCTTACAACCAGGCCTTTGGAGGACACAAGGTAGGAGGAGGGGGAAGAGGAGGAGGAGGAGGAAGGAAGAAGAAGGGAGCAGGTATTTGGGACCACTTCACTCCAAGCAGGCTTCCTACAAGCAGATATTCAAATTCTGGTTCCCCTGAGAAGTCATAGCCACATCACCTTTGCTCCACAATTCCCCACCTTTCAATCCATCTGTTACATCCCGTCACAGCATCCCCCGGCCAAAATCCTGAAATAAAGGCCATCAACATAAAAAAAAATCCATAGCAATTTTTTAAAATAACACTTTCAATAATACGTTCAAAACTGAACCATTCACCCTTGTACATGCCCTTAGTGCCTGCGTTGTGGGTGCCTTTCACTGTCCTAGTACTTATACTCAGTGCTAACCCTGTAGTTGAGTATAGCTGACTGGGGGAAGCTGGAGATGACTTTGCAGGATAACCTCATGCAGGTCTGGCTCTAGAAGGTGTGACTTTGAACTGTTGGGTCTTGGCATGGGTGGTGACAATCTGGGCTGGCTGGCTTACAGGCAACTGCAGGAGCACTGGCAGAGTGACAGTGGTGGGAACAGGTTTGCTGTAATCCTGTGAGAGGGCAGTGAGTTTGTGCAATATTGACCCATTGCTTCTCCCCCTGGACAACAGCTCAGCAATCCTACTACTAATCTTCTGTACTGCTGCAAGAGTTTGCACGTTGCTTTGAGCTCTGAAATCTGCAGCCATGATACAGCAGTCTGAGTCTGTGTGGTGACGATTTGGGCATGTGTGGTAACAAGAATGGATCACTTGACCTCAGCCTGAGCTTTCACTACAGCAGTCAGATTTAGGGTGGTTTCTACCTGTGCTGCAATGGAAGTTAAGACATCGGCCATCTGCTTCTTGGTTGGATTCACAGTTGCTGACATGGAGTTGGCAATTGCTTCCTATCTGGAAAGTTTGACCTGCACAAAGTCCTGTGCCAAATTGAAGCCAGGCTCCTTCATGATCCTTGATAGTGTGAGAAAAGGCTCTGTGATAGGCTTGCCAAAGCACCAAACATCTCTGTCTGCATACACACTACCATTCTCTTGTATGCTAGCCCATTGAAGTCCTTATCTAAGTGCTCTGCAGCGGAATTTATCTGCTATCTTGCCCTCCAGTGAGCTGGCACAAGAACTATCCTTTTTCCCTGATGTTTCTATAGCCCACTCATGCCCAGTAACTCACCATGTGCTGACCCCAACTCTATGCTACCTTCTAAGATAGGTGCAGGGCCAAGATCTGAGCTGGTGGCTGTGAGTGTCAGATCAAGTGATGTTTCTTCTTCATCAGGGGTCTGGTGTTGAACATACTCTTTGTGATGAGGCACTGGCCAGACTCTTAGAATTGACCTCCATTATCACCTGCTCCTATTCCCTTCTCAAGGTGTCACCTTGATGGCCTCCATGCCTCCTTTGGAGACATGTGGTTGAATTTTCATCTTAGAGGCAGGAATTGGGAGTTGGGGAATTTTCCCAATGTTATGATCTACCTCCTTCCTGGAGGAAGGCAGGTGCAGGCTAGAGATGGGCCTGCCAGCTCCCATGCCACAGAAACACAAACAGATATGTAAGTGGTGGCAGGGCAATCCCGGCACAGGACTGATAAAAAGTCAGCCTCCACTGCCAGCTATGTCACGTAAGAAATCAATGGTCTGCAGTGAAAGTGACCAGTATCATTGGAATTGCAGGTCAGAATTTGAATTGTGAGCAGTAACTATCATGCCACTGTTGGCTAATAGCTTGTTATCCCTGTAAAGATTGGCCCAGCATGAAGGCACCCCCAGTAAAAGCCCAACCCATTGCATGTTCCCTTGAGTTCCTGCTCTGCTGCCTCAACACCCAACTCTGAGGGACAGCTGGCCCAAACTGTCTGCACTCCCTTGCAATTTTTTTTTATATTCGATCATGGAATGCAGGCGTCACTGGTTAGGGCAGCATGTATTGCCAAGCCCTAATTGCCCTTGAGGAGGTGGCGATGAGCTGCCTTCTTGAACTGCTGCAGTCCATGTGGTGTAGTTACACCCAGAATGCTGTTAGGAAGGGAGTTCCAGGATTTTGACCCAGCGACAGAGAAGGAACGGCAATATATTGCAAAGTCAGGATTGTGTGTGGCTTGGAGAGAATCTTCCAGGTGGTGGTGCCCCATGTATCTGCTACTCTTGTCCTTCTAGATAGTAACAATCATGGGGTTGGAAGGTGCTGTCTAAGGAACCTTTGTGAATTCCTGCAGTGCATCTTGTAGATGGTACACACTGCTGCCACTATGCGTTGGTAGTGGAGGGGGTGAATGTTTGTGGGTAGGGTACCAATCAAGTGAGCTACTTTGTCTTGGAGAGTGTCAAGCTTCTTGAGTATTGTGGGAGCTGCACTCATCCAGGTTAGTGGAGAGTATTCCATCACACTCCTGACTTGTGCCTTGTAGATGGTGGACAGGCTTTGAGGGGTCAGGAGGTGAGTTACTCACTGCAGGATTCCTAGCCTCTGACCTGCTCTTATAGCCACAGTGTTTATATAGCTAGTCCAGTTCAGTTTCTGTGTCAATGTTAACCCCCAGGATGTTGTTGGTGGTTGCACTCTCTCATATGAAGCAGCTCACAACACAGCACAGCAATTGAGCACAGCAGCCCAGCTCAGCTGGGTGTGGGGGGTGGGCAGGGCTCACCACAGTCAGCCCACAACTCTACATCTCCTCACAAAACCCCTATCCCTATAACTCAATAGAGGAGAGAACCAATGACCAATACTCTGGCTACTCCTAGCTCAAATCATCCCAAGGCATTTGTGCCCCTCAAGGAGCTCTGGCTCCCTAGAAAGGTGCTGCACAGTGTCAACGCCTGCCATACTGGCATTCGCATGGCAATAGTGAGACCACCAAGCGTAAACATGGTAACCCTTCACTTCTATGCAGATCACAACTCACCAACTCCTTGCAATCATGTAATCAAGCCAAGCTAATGATGCACCACATACTTGGTGAACACACATATTGTCCCATATACTTCCTCCACTTGAATGACAGAGTGTCACAATAATCTGACAGTCAAGAGAGGTGGGGATCTTTAACCCTATGATTCTCAGACCAGAATTTTAATCAGCTGGTGTAGGTGATCAATGACAACAGGGAAACCCTTTATCTGGCAGGCCCCAAGTTGCCCCGATCCTCACCAAAAGCGTATGGGTCCTAGAGGTGGTGAGTGCTTCAGGAAGGCACCACCGAACATGGGTACAATGCTGCTCGAGATTTCATGACCTTCTGTATTCTGGAAAGGTGAGTATGACCTCCACCTATCTAATGTCTCCCCTCGGCTCACAGCCTGCAACATGCGTAGCAGTTGGGGAACACAGGGTACATGCTGCTTCTTAACCTAGGAACAGTGTGTGCCCAAAACACTGATGCAGTGCCTAGTGTTTGTGGATAAGGGTGCTGAAGAGAAAATGCTATCTTGAAACATGTGGGGGAGCTTCCTTTCTCCATGCAAACTCCACTGCCTTATCTTCCTCTCCCTCTTGTCTTTGCAGGAGACATGGGTGCACAACGACTGCGAAAAGGCATGGAACGGGTGTAGGATGCCACTGCTGTTGGCAGTACAGGCTGTGGAGGAGAGGGCTTTGGAGATTGCCAGGGCCCCCGCACAAGAACATGATGGTGATAGTTCCCCATTCCAGGTGCAAATGGCCCTGGAAGAGACACTTGTGAGCATGGTTTGAAGGTGGGCACCTTGATAGTGGATTTGGGGGAATGGTCTTGGTTGGAGAGAGGAGGTCAGAAAAATGTTGGCTGGGAGGAACTAGTCTGACAGCATGCCAAACATCGGGCTTCATGGGATGCCCTTCACTGCTGAACTTTGAGGGTCTCCATGCCTACCTCTTATGAGCTGCTCTTGTGCCTCACATAGGTCCAAACGATGTGTGTCCTCTCCCAAGAGTTCAGGAATCTCTCAGACATCAGGAGGAGAGAAAGATGTCCAAGGAAGCATTGTCACATCAGATTAGTGCACCAGATACCAGCGCAGATAAGTGCACCTCAGAGGGTCCATGTGCAGTATTAGAGTCATTGGCACTAGCTGAGGAAATGAAGAGGAAATTAAGTGAAAAAGCGAGAGTGTCGAAAAGATCGTGCCATTCCCAAAACTGATAACACGCGACCAGATATCCCACATGACAAAAAATGTCCTATGTGCCATAACGTCTGCAGGTCCTGTATCGGCCTCATCAGCCATCTTCAGACTCATGGAAGACAATCATCCTCACTAGCGAGGAATACCAATAATAAAAATACCAGTTGAGAAGCACTGCACGAGTGTGTGGGAGGAGGCAGAGGCTTCTGTGGACAGTCCCCCTCGGAAGAGGAAGGACAGTCACAGTGATGCTCCGTGGGCAGTGAGGATTGGCCACAGGAGTCACAGGTTGGAGCTCAGTACTTGGAACAGCAGCAGATATGTGGCCATTTGTTGGAGTTCTTTGAGGCTTTGCAAGCTCATGCACCGCGAATGGAGGAGTCCATGGAGCACATGAGTACAATTGTGTCTTGGCGCTTCAAGCATATAGCGCCTCCCATGAGAGAATGGCCAACCTCATGAAGATCCATATGTAGCAGAACCTGGAGTGTTTGCAAAAGGAGCACAATGTCCTGCTCAAGATGCATGGCTTTCTCTGAAGCTTGGACTAATCAGCTGAGACCCTGAATGTTGACTTCATGGAGTATGTGAGGAGCTGTGGACTCTGAATAGGACACTCGCACAAGTGGCCCAACGGTGGCTAGAGGGGACACCAACTGTGCTCCAACATCAGAATCCTTCAAAACAGTGGGAAAGGCCATCAAGGGCTGAAATGTTCAAGAGGAGAATTGAGGGTTCCATGTAGTTAGTTGGACCGTCATCATTCTCACCTTCCCCAGCCTCTCTGATAGAAAGACCATTTATAGTGCAAGTGCCAGTGATGATGGTTGCCCCTGCAGAGATGCAGGCAATGCAGTCTCAGAGAGGGTGCCAATGGGTCCCTGCATGACCAGGACAACCAGCACAGTACTCACAGCCACAGAACCAGAGGCGTGAGCAAGTTGCATATACCTGCTCCGTCATAGGACTGCCATATTTGTAGGGACCTGCGTTGCCTCAATCACTGAGTGGGTTACTGTGGTGTGTTAGGTATGTAGTTTGTAAATAAGTTGTCTCGCTCACTATTAAATTAAATTGGCTAATTTATGCAATGCTTAGCATACTATTTATATCTTCATGTCAAACAATATTTAGAATGTACACAGACATCATCAGGCTCTCACTGGTGCTATTGGAGGATGCAGTCAGAAGACTATCCACATGTCATGGTTGTATTGTGATGGATGCTTGCTTGGTTGACCTCTATGTGAAGTTTCAGGGTTCTTCCAGTGTCTGGCATATGTTCTGTCATCAGCTAGCCAGGTCCCTCAGCTGAACTGTTGCTGGATCAGTAAATCTCATGCAACAATGGCATCCTGCATAGATCCCTCTCTGACTCACTGGGCATGGCCACTACCATGTCTTTGCAGTCCATCCTGCACATCTGAATCCTTTCTCTGAATCCCAGGCCTTCTGCTTCTTCTCTTCTGGTGATGTGGGGTCTACCTCGTCTTCTGCCTCATCGATCATCATTCGCCTATGCTGAACCATGTTGTGCAGTATGCAGCATACTTTGATCATGTGGGAGAACCTGGCAGGCATATGAATATACATAGAATCTTACTAATTAGGAGCAGGAGTAGGCCATTCAGCCTCTCGAGCCTGCTCTGCCATTCAATAAGATCATGACTGATATGATTGTGGCCTCAACTCCACATTCCACCTATCCCTGATAACCTATGTCACCCTTTTAGTGACAAATCTGCCTTTAAAATATTCATTGACCCTGTCCCCACCGCCCTCTGGGAAAGAGGGATCAAAAGATTCACGACCGCTCGAGAGAAAAGAATTTCTTCTCATCTCCATTAATCTCCACACCACACCCCCCTCTCGTCGTCAAAAATACATTAATGGATTAGAGGTGATTTAGAAAACACTGACAAGGATTAAAGCTCGAAAGGGAGACTTCTAGATTAAAACTTGACATTGAAGAAGAAAGTAAGGAGAAAAATATACAAGTAGATGCAAAGAGCTGAATTTTCCATCTGGTGAGCGGGGGGGGGGGGCGGCAGTGTGGGAGCAGGCACAGGTGGGCACGGATCCGACTGCCGCCTGCGTTCGGCTCCACACAGCCATTTTACGCGGGCGGGCCAATTAAGTCCCGCCCAGTGTATTTCCCGACTCCTGAGGATAGCAGGAGGGTGCAGGTAGCGGTGGGCGCGCGCAGACCGCCGGGTTCAATGGCGACCCAGCTGTCTGTTTAAAATAAGGCCTGGCAGCCTTTTGTAGTCTGCTCACAATAGCCAGTGGTAGGCCGCAGCAGAGGGGCTCGGGTGAGCAGGTCTGGCTGGAGGGTAGGCCAGCGGGGTACCAGTGCACCCCTCGTTTTTCTGATGACTGCCTTGCTGCCCTCCTCGAGGAGGTGGCAGTGCGGCGGGAGGTGTTGGTCCCCCAGGATGGGAGGTGGAGGCCCCCCCACATGATGAAACATGCCTGGGAGAAGTTGGCGGAGGTGGTGAGCTCCTGCGACATGGTGTTGCGCATCTGGATCTAGTGTCAAAAGCGCTTCAATGATTTGTTGCGCTCTGGCAGGGTGAGTATCATGTTGGCATTGGACATTTAACCTAGCAGGTAGCCTTACCCTCTGCGCACACCCCTCTCACCTCCCTGAAAGTCTCAGTGTCGTGACTGTATTGAATCATTAAGGGCATTTTTCCTTTGCTGGGTGGGCCAGCAGATAGTACCCATGCTGAGGTCAGCCATGAGTGGGTCATGAGGAGGTGAGTTTTCCCCCGCAGCACGTGTTGATTTTAGTCCCACATGACTGGTTTGGGGGCAACCTGGAGGAGCTGCACCTAGGTGCAGACTCAGAACTCCAGGATATGTCCTATTCAGGGTGGTGAGATGTTGGAAGGGGAGCCTCAAGGTGTCATGGCAATGAACCATCTGCTGCCCTCCACGCTGCACATGCTTGTGCCTCCTTGCTATGGGAGGAAATACCATGTGTTCCAAATGTGATGTAGGCAGCATATGTCCAAGGGGGTGGTTGGGGAGGTGGGGAGCAGGCCTGGCATCTTTGTCTGAGCGATCAGCAGCAGGGGGTGAGGAGGCACTGGAGGCCTGATATATCCCACTCTAGTTGGGTGGGCCATGCACGAACAAGATCCATGTGCAATTTGCCCTAATCAATGCTCTTCTCTCTTTCTCAGGAGAAGAATGCGCGAGTGTGTGAGGACTGGAGGCAGCCAGGCACATGTCACCATACTAAGCCGCATCGAGCAGGAAGTCTTTGAACTGGAGAGGCACCATGATCCCAGGTCTACTGGTGTCAGTGGGGCTGGGGTGCCATGGCCAGGTATTTATACCCAACAGTGAGGTCAGCATTGTCCTCCCAACAGCCATAGCACTGATGGTTATTAAATTAGTTATTGTTGCAACATTGCTGGACCATTGGTTATGGAAGGTTGAGCGCATAATGAGCCGGGGGGACAGAGATGAACTTTGTCATAATCTGCACCCTAACTGACCCACTGTCCTTGTTCTTCCTTCCAGCATCGTCTGAGCGGGGCTGGGAGGAGGAGCAGCAGAGGCCCCCAATCACACCTGAGGGGCCTGAAGTCTCACCAGCGTCATACCATTTCTGCAAGGCAGGCACCAGCGCAGATACTAGCACTTTGGTGGGAATTAGAACAACAGTTAGTGTTCCGGGGCATAGTGGTGAGGGCACTTCACACTTGCTGGAGGAGCTGGCAGAGACAGAGAGTGCCCATGGCGCCAGCAGTCAGAGGATTGCAGGGGACCAGGCACATGCTCAGTCAGTGCCTGATGATGTGCCTCTGGAGTCATCCACGATGCAGCAGGTGCAGGAAATGTGGCCGGGTGTGCGGGAGCATCCGAGGGATATACATGAGGCTATGCTTGGCTTGGTGTCCGTGCTGGAGGAGTCCACGCGGACGATCGCCGAAGCAATGAGCCACATGTCTGAGCGTCATGTGTCCTCCATGGAGAGAGTGGCGATTCTCGTGGAGAACCTACTCCAGGTGACCCGCCACTGGGGATGCGCTCTGACCAGCAAGTCCTCACATCGGCAATGACCTCAGCTGGTCACTGGCAGTGTGGGTGATGGTGTGGACATCAAGTTTCCCAGCTCGTTGCTCATCCATCCATGGTGAGTAGGAAGTCCAAAGCGACCTCACATCAGTGAAGTAGCTTGCATGGCGTCTCTGTGGGCTCCTCTCAGGGTGCTCCGGATAAGGACGGCAGCTCCTCCGCCCCTCTCCCAATGACCGTATCATCCGATGAGACTGGGACGACTGGGGAGATGGCAGCTGTGGAACTGGCAGCTCCCTCCCAGGCGGGGCCAGCACAGGCTCCTCCGGCCAGAGGACAACTGCCAAGGTCATCAAGGCCAACAGGACAGCAGAGTCAGCAGGCTGGCTTCGAGAGATGGGGCAGCACCAAGACGTAGCACCCAAACGAAAGCATAAGCAACCTTAGGCACTCCACGGGTTTTTCATTGGTGCCTTTGTGTTGGCCCAAGGTGAGGTCTTTATAATTTATTTTTGATTGTTAACACTATTGTTTTCTCATTGTGAAAAGTTCTTCTGCTTCACAAATTAAATACAAATGTGTGACCATTTTTGCATGTGTACGGTTGACAAAAGTGATTTGTTGGACATTCAGCTTTATTTAAAAGGCCCTTAGTTAGTGCTGCTGACTTGGCAGATTTTGCACTTAGGTGTCAAATATCGAGGCGGCAGCCCAGGCTTGTCCTGGTGATCCGTCTGTGTTGTGCTAGTTGAAGGTTTGTTGGATTAAAGCCTCCCGGGTGTCCCTGCCTCCCTAGAATAGTCCTGGGTCAGCATCTACCCCCTTAGCATTTCCCTGTGCCTGCTCATCCTCGGACTCACTGCTGGACTTACCGTGTGCAGCCGCAGCCATTGCGTCGACGTCTTCATCGTCCACTGCATCCCCCCTTTCCAGTGTAAGATTGTGGAGAGTGCAGCATGCAACCACTATCACTGAGACATGATCTGGGCGGTACTGGAGTGCGCCCCCTGAACAGTCCAGGCACCGGAAGCGCATCTTGAGAAGATTGATGGCTCTCTCCACCACAGCCCTTGGTATGGCTCCTACTGTACCGCTGCTCAGCTTCTGTTTTTGGATGGCGGAGTGGCGTCATGAGCCACCTTCTGAGGGGAAATCCCTTGTCACCCAGCAACCATCCATCAAGATGGGCCAGAGCACTGAAGAGCCCAGGCACCTGGGAGTGTATGAGGATGTAGGCGTCGTAGGAGCTGCTTGGGTACCTTGCACAGACTTGTAGAATCTGCATCCTGTGATCACACACTATCTGCACGTTTATGGAGTGGAAGCCCTTCCTGTTGACGAAGGCACCAGGCTCACCTGCTGGCGCCTTATGGCCACATGTGTACAGTCTATGTGACGTGGGGGAAGCCAGTAATCACTGTGAAGCCTCTGGCTCGCTGTGCCTGGCTTCCCTGGTCCCAACAGTAGAGGATGTAGGTCAATGAATGGCTGAACAGAGCATCTGTAACCTGCTTGACACAAGCGTGGACAGCTGATTGGGAGACACCGCAAAGATCACCCACCGAGCCCTGGAAGGAGTCAGAGGCATTGAAGTTGAGGACAGCTGTGACCTTCAGAGCAACTGGCATGGGGTGTCCACCCACACAGTTAGGGGAGATCTCAAGCCCAATCGTTTGACAGATATAGTTGACTGTCTCCCTTGAGAGAAGGAGCCTCCTTCGGCACTGCACCTCAGTCATATTGAGATAGCTGCTTCGCCGCCTGTATACCCTGGCAGGAGGATAGTGGCATCTTCTGCGGCCCCTTCCACCTTGGACTACCTCTTGGCTCTGCATCCCTTGTGCCTGCGCCTGTACTCCCAAATGTGGCTCCCCGGAGGCTGAATGTGCACTCCTGGCCTCCTCCTCCTTCTAACCCTCCCTTCCTCCTCAGAGGAGCTGCCTCCACTGGAGAGTTCAGCTCCCATTTCCAAGCGAAGGGAAGGCTTCCTGAAAGCTACAGGCCCAAAAAAGATTCCTCACTGCAGAGTGCTGACCTGAAGGTTAAGAGTCCAGAAAAAGCAGCTGGTATGCGTTCTGAAGTACTGCAGATCACACAGGCAAGTTTGAAAAACTTTCAACAATAAATACTTCACAGAGCTGATTCATGACCCCACTGAACCCTCTTACCCCGCCAGCAGATGAGGTTAATACAAATGCCCCCTACCCGCCTGCCCTTTGCACCCATGTGCCGACATGAAGATCACATAGGCGCCGAAAAATCGGCATCGACTGAACACTAAAGGGCCCTAAGTGCCCTGTTAATTAATGGCAGGCGCGCATCAGACTTCATCGCGCACCCGCCCAGTGAAATATCACGATGGTGTGCAGTGATGTCAAGGTGCTCGCCCGATGTCACCACACGTCATTTTACACGCGGCCGTGCGGGGCCTGCCCTCTGCACGTCAAAGGGAAAATCCTGCCCAAAGTGAATGTTTCATTTTGTTGTAAAGAGCTTAACTAGAGAGCATCAGTACAAGATAGTCATCAAGAAATCAATAGGGAATTCAGATGAAACTTCCTTACCCAGAGAGTGATGACATTGTGGAACTCTCTACCTCCGGGAGTGGTCAAAGCAAATAATATAGATGCATTTAAAGGGAAACATGTCAAGTATATGTGGGAGAAGGCAATGCGATGGTTACAATGGAAGATTTAGATGAGGAACGAGGGGAGGGGACTCAAGTGGAGCATAAATACTGGCACGGACTGGTTGGGCCAAATAGCTTGTTCCTGTGTTTTATGTATAGTATGTGATCCTATGTAATCCTATGAGTGACCTGGGTGGGGAAGAGGGAATTTGAGCAAAGATCTATTTGAGTTGGACTGTAAATGTAGAACCAGAAGGCATGGAAGAGACATACAGGAATTCTGTCACAATTCAACAATTCATGATCCGTGGCAAGAACGGGCCTCATGAATAAATACCCTGGTTTCCCTATATATTATATTTTTATGTTCTAGATTACTGTTGTGTGCAAAACATTTCAAAATATATACAAGAGAATAAAAGACATAAAGAGAGGCACAGAAAACACATATTAGAAAAGTGTTCAGAGGAAATGCCCTTCTGAAGGTTCATTAATGAGCCCGCTTCCCCAGCTAATTTCTATTTTAGTACTGCAAAAGTTTAGTGAGATTGAATATACTGTTAAGAACTATGCTTATATATGCAATGTAATTAATCAGAAGAGACCACAATTGCGTTTTAAGAGATCGAAGTATGGCTACTTCATATGTCAGCTTTATAACAATTCAGCTGGGGTGGTCTGACTATAAACCTTTTAATTGATGCCTTTAATTACTACTTTTATTGCCTTAGAAGTCTCCCTTATAGATGTACGTATTCATCCACTTTTTAATCATTTGCTTCAGTGAACACTTATGGTAATTTCCATTGGGTTTTGCTTTTCATTTGTTAGGGTTCTTGTATTGTATTTCATGGATCTTTCAGCATTACATTTACATGAAGCAAACTCTCCATTGTCTGATCTATTGATAATTTACTGACTCACATCACTTAACTGATAAAATGCAGAGCCACTCTGACAAGGGAAGCAATTTATTGAGCTGCTGTATGTTAATGGTTCTGCCTCCTATTCATTTGTAAACAGTTGAACAACTCAAGCACTTTTTGAGGGTAAGCTCCTTGAAAGAAGGCTTGCTAGCTAGAGTTTAACTAACAATATCTGCTGGCGCCAGAAAGTGTAAATATTTACCTCACTTTCTAAAGGGCAGGGAATGCCTTTAGCTATGTTTGAGTTTTATACAATCTCAAATTCCCCAATCATATCAATATTTCTAATTTTGCAATTACTGCTGAAAATAAGCTAAGTGTTCAGCAGAAACTGAACCTGAGGGTAGAAAAGGACCACATTCTTGTTAATAATTGAGTGTCCTTCAATCTGAGTCATGATAATTAGGTCCCACTGTAGTTGGATAGTTCTCGATTGTGCATAGATGTTTTACAAGACATTCATAGAATAGCCAAGGATGAAGAATTGAGGAGGCTGTGAGGAGGTTTACGAGGTCTGTGAGGTGTTATTTCATGAAAATCCTCAGTGGCTTTGTCAGTACTGGTCCAGTGTCTGCTGATTATTTTTGTGTGTGTTGGTAGCACTGTCCTGGGGAGTGAAATGAAAGAGGTACAGCATCACAAATCCAGCAGTCCAAAACCAAGATTGCCTGAAAACCGGACATTTTTATAATGTTCCATACATCAATTTTAATTGAGTAAAATTAAAAGGATAACTTACCTGGAATATTCAGTCGAACACTGCATTGGTACAGTGTGGCTCCAGACTAGTTATTAGCTTTGCCGCTTCATGCACTACTCTGTCATGCATTCCCTTGACCCTACCGGACCAGGCTTGACCTGAACTGCCCACAGCCCAAACCACCTGACCCAAAATCCAGCAATATCTGAAATCTGGCTGGCCTTGGTTCTGAGGTTGCTCAATTTGAGGTACTGTACCTAATAGTGGAAGGAGAGGAAAATCTCAATCACGTACAGATAAAGTATATAAGATTATGCATAAAGATTATTCATTTCTAAAACTAAATCTTCTTGTCTTTTTTGAGCAACTACATTGAGAATGTTTAATGTCTGACCTCTTTTAACAGAAAATGTTAATTTAACCATGCCAATAATTTTTTTTTTTACTTCTCTGGTAGGTAATGTTCTGACCATCTTCATCTACATAATCAGCGGCAAGAAGAACCATTCAATAATTTTGAACATATTGTAGACTCTGGGGGTTTTTTAACAACAGAAAATGGACAAGTTTCAGTCATGTGGCATGTTAAAGTCTTTAAAATCAGATTCCTGATCCAAACCTGCCCACTTCCAGCTTTAACTGGGGTGGGAAGATAAGTATGTAACTAAATTGCTCCAAGGACGATGGTTGGAACTTTAAATATAATAATGAAGCTGGGAGCCTCAGTGTTATCACCATAGACAGGTTATCCTGAACTGGGCAGCTACATCCAAGTGAAGTTTCCAGCCCGCTGGATCCAGTGTGCCTGTCTGGGCAACCCCCGAGATCAAGCATCCTGCCTTCCTTTCCCCAGGAGGCCTCCAAGTTTCAACCCCACCCTCCTAAGGTCTTTAACACCCCCCTTCCCAAACCTCTAATCTCTTTCTCATGCCAAAACTTCTTCCCACAGGCTTCTGACCTTCCCCCAGCCCAGGGACCCCTGGCTGGGAAACACCCCCAAATCCCAGGAATTGCTACGGCCCCCAACCTGCTAAGATCATGCAAGATTCACTCTCCCACCCAGTCCTTCTACCCACCACGGTCAACGACTCCCCCTCCGAATCACTCCCCATCATCCCTGTCCCTAATCAACCATCGCCGACCCCACAGATATCACTTGCCTCAACCACCGATAAGGCATGGACCTAACTTGTCCTGGTGGCCTTCACTGACCTGTACCGTGTATGACTAAAACCCAAGCCTATCAATCAGGTTGGCTTCTGTGTGGAGAACAGTTGTTAGAATCATATCCCTCGAGGCTGAATTTTTCTTTTAAAAATGGAAGGAACTGGCACTAATTGTATAGTTGGATGCTAATCTGGGATTGTTTTTAAAGAAGGTCATAAATTCACCTTGGAACTGTCGATAAGCAGGCCTCTTCTAAGAAATTACCTGACCTACATGGTACATGAGAAGGAGTTGTTTGTTCATTTTAAGCTGCAAAGCTCTAATTAATGAAAAGCTGGTAGACAAAAAGGCAGAGGAAAAAAGCCTTAAGTTTGAACCTGTGGCTTAGTTTTCAGATTTGTTGGGGAAAGGCTGAGAACAGAAGGCTACCCTGACTATCTCTCTCTCCCTCTCTGCTTTGCAAAACCGTTTGTGGTTCTCGACCAGTAGTCAGATAACCCTTATCTGAGTGTAGTTTGTGTGCAGAATTTTGGACTTGCTGGCTGAGACAGGAATAATTGGTCCAGCTATACTCTCCTCCATGCTGAAGTATGGTTGGTGAACTTCCCAACATCTACTGGGCTCAGTCGCACCCCCAGAGGGAACTTCAGACCGACAGCATCAAACCTCCACAAACTTTTTTTTCCATCCTCCTGACTCTGCAGAGACCATCTGTATGTCTTTTGTTTGTCTGGGTATTTATGTCTGTGTGTGTGCTGGGGAATTTTAAAAGGGTTAGTTAGCTACACTTCTGGATTACAATCGTATATCAGCTAGTTCTTGAAATTTGTTTAAAAGGAGTTTTGTTTTATAATAAATTAATCATTCTGAGTTTTTTGAAAGCAGGCTGGTCAGAGTATCTTTTCTTCTGGATACTAGAGGTATAGGTATACAGTAGGTCATTTTGGTGAGAAAATTAAACATTTAA
The DNA here is from genome assembly GCF_017639515.1 of Carcharodon carcharias. Taxonomy (NCBI): domain Eukaryota; kingdom Metazoa; phylum Chordata; class Chondrichthyes; order Lamniformes; family Lamnidae; genus Carcharodon; species Carcharodon carcharias. Next base: position 52,040,918 of record NC_054478.1, on the reverse strand, counting down.
ATCAATAGTACAGCCCGCGGAGCAGTGGGGCTTGATAATTCGCACACTCCTCCCATCAGCAAAATTCCACAGGTTCACAACTTCTGGATTCCTTGTGCCTTACAGGCTCTTCCCCCAGTGATCCCCCTCCGATGAGTCAGGGCAGTTAAAATTAAGGCCTTTTTTCACGTAGTAAGTGCTTCCTTTCCCTAATGATATTAGTGAAACCTTTCAATCAAGTTTGGTAAGAAGACCTATATCACTGACACCTAAGCTACTTCCTAATTGATTATTGCAAAGGTAATAAACAGCAACTTGCAGAAAAAGATGCAGATGGTAGATTGCTTCCACTGTAATTGGGTCCATGGACATATCGTTTGCAGGATGCAATCAGGTGGAATTTAGAGATGTATATGGTAATGTCACATTGACAGCCCTGAGTTTTTGTTCACTTTCATTTTAGGGGGAAGTGGGAAAGTCAAAGAGAAATCTGATGTTTCATAGTCTTGGGAACTTTAACTGCAATAGCATATCTTCTTCAGGAGTTAAAATATTACATACATACGATGGTGCAACCACTGTTTGAGACAGTTTTAGCAACATTTCATTATCTCCCAGATTGTCATATTAGCAATATAGACACAATAGTAAGCCATTCAATCCCTTAAGCCTGTTTTACCATTCAATTACATAATGGCTGATCTGTACTTCACCTCTACATTTGCCTCACATCCGTTAATATCCTTGCCTAACAAAAAAACTATTGAAAATTTCAATTCACTCAGCATCTTTTGCCAGAGCAGGTTCCAAGTTCCAATGCTCTTTGTGTGAAAAATGTTTCCTGATTTCACTCCAAAACAGCTTGTCTAATTTTAAGATTATGTCTTAATGCTCTAGGTTGCCCTACCAGAGGAGTTAGTTTCTCTGTTTTGCAACACTTGGACTGTGCAAGGACTCAGACTTGAATAGAACAAATAATAATGCTGGAAAATGTATAGGATTATAAAATTCTCAAACTAATTTTATTGAACAATGCTTCAAAATAACAAGGATATGAATAACACACTGATAGCTGATGAACAGGCAAATAACATCATCTAGGATCTATCAACGAAAAACAAAACTTTCAAACTGATTTCCTTCAATTCAATTGTGTCCTTATTTTATAAATGCCCCACTAAAACTGAATCCTCCCAATCCAGTTTGTACTTTACCTTTTAAACAACAGGACAACTGGCCTCTTTCATCCTGCCTTAATTTAAACTATGAGATCAAAGGTTTACACATTTGTTTGCCTGAATGATATCTGAAAGTTGAATCTTCCCCACAGCCCGCAGTCTTGACCTTCGAGCTCTTTAACCCATAGAAAAACTGGCTTTAACTCAACCAGGAGACTAAAAGATTACACATTCCCTGAACAATATTTACAAGCTTTCCTCTTACCCAGCCCAGCTGGTTCATTCTAGTTCCTTTTTCCACCTGGATTACTGATCAAAATCCCAGAGGAAAAGGTGTAACTTCTGATGCATTGTCCAACAAACTGTCTGTACAGCAAAGAACAAAAGGAAGGGATGCCTTTCTTATACGCCTCTGTACATGTGTTCAAACCATGTGCTGATCAGGGTTTAGTTGTTCCCTGCATGGTCAGCTCTGTGAGTAGTCAAAGGTGATGCAACCCCTCTGCTCTTTTGCTATAAGATCCCAAAAGAAGCCTTGCATTGCACATGATTGATAAGCATCATCCAGTTATACATACCTTCACACTGTTTCCAAGGTCCCTGCTTCCCCTGTCCATAATGATAACCCATGAAATCAGAAGAAGTATCAAAATTCCCTTAACAAGGTCCATCCTGTCAGTGTCTTGATGATCATAGGTGTTGTACCTTTGGAATGTTTCCTGACCTCATATAGTTACAGACCTTTTGGTCATTTTATTACCTATATCCTGGATTAGGATATTCCATACTGAAGTGAATTACCCAGGTTTTCCTTACTATATTTCATTCCCTTCACCTTTGTGTTCACACTAAGATCAAGTTAACAAATTCAACAATGGCTAATTTGACTTAGTCGCATCATATCTTATGAACATTCTCACAGCTTAACAGGCATAACTATAGTTATAATATGCAGCTGTAAAATAATCAGTTACATCATCATTTCAGGTTTTTCAGTCCATATTACAGTATCAACTGAATCAAATCACTTAATAATAGGAGAATGGGAATCATTTTAAATACCTCAATTAGATCACTCTTGTATGGACTATTTATCATTTTCTGAAGGGAAGTCTATTTTCAATGAAGACCACAATGTTGGAATATTACACAAACACAGTAAAGCACATCAAGATTGAAGACTATCACTTCAAATCGTTGCATTTGTTATTTGTTTTACTTACTCTATATTGATTTGCTAGATTTTATTTCCCTTTATGAGGTCACTCACTGAAAATTATATTAAATATGTCAAGTAGAATGTAATAGAATGATCCTCTTCTGGCTTCAATGCAGGAAGTCTCTTTCTCTATCTGTCATAGCATCAGCTATGGAGGAGAATGTGCTGGAAAGGAAACTAACAGTGAGCAGGATGAGAGTGTCAACTCAAAGGAGTGGAAATTTGTTGAATTGTAAGCAGCAACTTTTTAAAAATTCAGTCATGGGATGCAGGTATCACTGGCTAGGCCAGCATTTATTGCCCATCCCTAACTGCCCTTGATAAGATGGAGCTGAGCTGCCTCCTTGAACTGCTGAAGTCCATGTGGTGTAGGTACACCCACAATGCTGTTATGAAGGGAGTTCAGCAGGGCCATTTACAATGAGACTGTGGGAGAAACAGAATGCTCATTTACAGTGAGGGAGTGTGAGAGAAACAGCATGGTCACTTATAGTGAGACTGTGTGAGAGAAACACCATGGACGTTTACAGTGAGAGAGTGTGAGAGGAACAACGTGGTCATTTACAGAGAGAGAGTGTGAGAGAAACAGTGGGGCCAATTACATTGAGAGAGTGTGAGAGTCATTTACACGGTCATTTACAGTAGGGTCATTTACACGGAGCAAGTGCAAGAGGAGCGGGGCCTTTAACAGTGAGAGGGTAATAGAAGAGTGTGAGACCATTAAAAAGTGCAAGGGGGAAAAGAGCACGGAGAGCAGCTGATTGGTGAGTAGGATTGGTGAGAATTTCTAGTCTTTAAAGTAAAGTCTTTAGTTTGTGTTTAGATCTCTAATCTTTTTTTCTCCTTTTCTTAAAGATAGATTGTTAAACATAAGATTGATACTGGTGTGTAGAAAAAACATTATAATAAAGTGTAAAGAGTGGGCATTCTAGAATAATTAATTAATCATTGAATGAAATACAATAACAATAGCAGAATGGGTGATGTGTTGCTGCTGCAGCATGTGGGTGCTGCTGGAAAGCAAGGTGACACAGAGCAAACACATCTGTACCAAGTGCTGCAGCTCGAGGAACTTTGGATCCGAGTTAAGGAGCTGGAGTCTGAGCTACAGACATTGCGTCACATCAGTGATGGGGAATATTACCTGGACACTTTGCTCCAGGATGCGGTCACACCCCACAGATTAGGTAAATCAAATTTGGCCTGTGATCAGGGACGGGAGGGTGTGACTGCACGTGAAGCGTGTTTGGGAACCTGGGGGTAGCATCTGAGGAGCCTCGGCCCGTGCAGCTGTCCAAAAGTTACAAGGTTCTTGCAAGATGCGTGGATGGGAGCGGGGGCTGCAGGGAGGTTGAGAGAACTGACCATGGCACCATGGTACAGGGAGCCAGTCAAGTAGGGGGAGGAAATGGAAATGTAGTAGTGGTAGGGAACAGTGTAATTAGGAGGATAGATACTGTTCTCTGCAGCTGTGAGCTTGAGTCCTGAAGGCTGTGTTGCCTGCCCAGTGCCAATGTTAAGGACATCTCCTCAGAGCTGGAGAGGAACTTGAAGTGGGAGGGGAGGGATCCAGTTGTCATTGTCCATGTTGGTACCAACAACATTGATAGGACTAGAAAGTAGGTTCTGCTGAAAGAATTTGAACAGTTAGGAGCTAAATTAAAAAGCAGAACCTCCAAGGTAATAATCTCGGGATTACTACCTGAACCACAGGCAAATTGGCATAGGGTAAATAAAGTCAAGGAGTTAAATGCGTAGCTCAGAGACTGGTTTGGGAGGAATAGGTTTCAGTTCATGGGACTTTGGCATCAGTACTGGGGTAGAAGGGAGCTGTTCTGGTGGGACGGGCTTCACTTGAACTGTGCTGGGACCAGTGTCCTGGCGAATCGAATAACTGGAGCTGTAGAGAGGGTTTTAAGCTAAGTAGAGTGGGGGAGGGTTCTGGAAAGGGGATACGTAGGCTTACAAAGCAAAAGGATATGGCAGCCTTGCAGGGCAGCTATTTAGGTAATGATACCCAGAGTATGATGGGAAGGGACAGAGTTTACAAACATAAAAAAAAACAGCAGCAAATAGGGTCAAAATGGGAAAAATGGTAACAAGGCAAAATGAATGGCTCTTTACTTAAATAGCATTTGGAACAAAATAAATGAATTAATGGCACAACTAGAGGTTAAAGGCTCTGATCTTATAGCTATTAAGGAGACATGGTTACAAGGGGATCAAAGCTGGGAACTAAATATTCAGTGGTATGTGACTTTTCAAAAGGACGAACAGGAAGGAAAGAGTGGGAGGATGGATTTGTTAGTACCAGGTGGAATAAGTACGATATCAAGAAAGGATCTTGGATTGGAAGATGTGGAATCCATATGGATGGAGGTAAGAAATAACAAGGGGAAGAAGACACTGGTGGGAGTAGTCTATAGACCGTTGACAGTAGCTATGCTGTACGACAGAGAATAAATAAAGAGGTAATGAGGGCATATAAAAGAAAGTACATTAATCATGGGTGACTTTAGCAGTAAACACAGCTGATGAACAATGGCAGAAAAGAAAAAAAATACAATGTGGCAAAGATTAGTGGTAAGCCAGAGGATAGGGAAAGTTTTAAAAATTAACTTAAGATGACCAAAAAATAATTAAGAGGGAGAAAATAAACTTTGAGGGTAAACTAGCAATTAATATAAAAACAGTCAGAGCTTTTTTAAATATATAAAAAGGAAGAGAGAGGCCAAGCTGAACATAGGCCCCTCAGAGAATGAGGCTGGGGAAATAATAATGGGAGCCAGAAAATGGCCGAGGAGTTGAATAAATACTGTGCTTCAGTTTTCACAGGAGAAGTTAATAGCATTCCAAAAATATTAAATAATCAATGGGCAAAAGGAGGGGGAGGAAATAAACGCAATAACTATCACTAGAGAAAAACTACTAGGGAAACTAATGGGGCAAAGGCCAATAAGTCCCCTGGATCTGATGGGTTGCATCCTAGGATATTAAAGGAAGTAGCTACAGAGATAGTGGATGCATTGTTAGTAAACTTTCAAGAATCCTTAGATTCTGGAAAAGTCCCAGAGGACTGGAGAACAGCCAATATAATGCCCTTATTCAAAAAGGGAGGGAGACAAAAAACGGGTAACTATAGGCCAGTTAGCTTAACATCTGTTTTTGGGAAAATGTTTTGTAGTCTATTATAAAGGATGTAATAGCAGAGCATTTAGAAATACATAATATAATCAAGCAGAGTCAGCATGGCTTCATGAAGGGGAAATCATGCCTAACAATTTATTAGAATCCTTTGAGGCGGTAACAAGCAGGATAGATAAAGGGAACCTAGTAGGTGTAATATATTTGGATTTCCAAAAGGTGTTTGATAAGGCACCACACATAAGGCTACTTTATAAGATAAACGCCCATGTTATTGGAGTAGTATATTAGCATGGATAGAGGATTGGCTAACTAATAGAAGACAGAGAGTTGGGATAAGGGGGACGTTTTCAGGATGGCAACCTGTAACTAGTGGAGTGCCACAGGGATCAGTGCTGGGGCTTCAATTAGATGGGGTAAGTGAATGTACTATCACCACAAAAATAGTTGGGAAGGCAAGTGGTGAGGATGACACAAGGAGTCTACAGAGGGATATAGACAGGTTAAGTGAGTGGGCAAAAACTGACAGATGGAATATAATGTGGAAAAATGTGAGGGTATGCACTTTGGCAGGAAGAGTAGAGGAGCTGTATATTATTTAAATGGAGAAAAACGGCAGAAGGCTGCAGAACAGAGGGATTTGGGAGTCCTTATGCATGAATCCCAAACAGCTAACATACATGTTCAACAGGTAATAGGGAAGGCAAATGGAATATTGGCCTTTATTTCAAAGGGAGTGGAGTATCAAAATAGGGAAGTCTTGCTAAAACTATACAAGGCACTAATTAGACCACACCTAGAATATTGTGAACTATGTTGGTCCCCTTATCTAAGGAAAGGTATACTGACATTGAAGGCAGAGGTTCATTAAGTTGATCCAGGGTATGGAGGGATTTTCTTATGATGAGAGGTTGAGTAGTTTGAGCAGGTGCTCAGTGGAGTTTAAAAGAATGAGAGGCGACCTTATTGAAACATATAAGATTCTTCAGGGGCTTGACAGGATAAATGCTGAGAAGTTGTTTTCCCTTGTGGGTGAGTCTGGGACCAGAGGGTATAATCTCAGAATAAGGCGTTGCCCATTTGAAACAGAGATGAAGTAGAATTTCTTCTCTCAGAAGGTAGTGAACCTGTGGAATTCTTTACCACAGAAGGCTGTAGAGGCTGGGTCATTAAGTATATTTAAGGCTGAGATAGACAGATTTTTAATCAGTAAGGGAACTAAGGGTTATGGGGAAAGGCAGGAAAGTGGAGTTGAGGTTTATCAGATCAGCCATGATCTCATTGAATGGTGGAGCAGACTCAATGGGCCAAATGGCTTACTTCTGCTCCCACGTCTTATGGTCTTATGGTCTTATGACCCAGCAACAGTGAAGGAATGGAGATATATTTTGAAGTTAGGATGGTGAGTGGCTTGGAAGTGAACTTCCACGTGGTGCTGTTCCCATGCACCTTCTGCACTTGTCCTTCTAGAAGGTAATGGCCATGGGTTTGGAAGGCTCTGTCTGAGCAGTCTTGACGAGTTCCTGCAGTGCATCTGGTAGATGGTACACACTGTTGCCACTGTGCGTCGGTGGTGGAGGGAGCACACTTTTGTGGGTAGGGTGCCAATCATGTGGGCTGCTTTGTCCTTGATGGTGTCGAGCTTTTTGAGTATTATTGGAGCTGCACTCATCCAGGCAAGTGGAAAGTATTCAAACTCCTGACTTGTGCCATGTGGATGGTGAACAGGTTTTGGAGAATCATGAGGTGAGATTCCTAGCCTCTGACTTGCTCTTGTAGCCATAGTATTTACATGGCTAGTCTGGTTCAGTTTCTGGTCAATCCAGGTTATTGATACTGGGGGATTCAGCAATCGTCTTGAATTGAATATCAAGGAAAGATGGTTAAATTCTCCCTTGTTGAAGAAGCTGGCTCTGAGATAGCCAAAAAAACTTTGGCCTGAATTTTAACATCGGTGATTTGGGGGCGGGGCCCGCTCACCGACAGGAAAATGACGGGGGATGGTGTCGGGAGGAACCCCTGACGTCATCCTGGTTCCTTTAAATTTTTAAGAAGGCGAGCGGACAGCGAAATCAGCTGTCCGCCTGCCAACCTGTCAATGGCCAATTGAGGCCATAGACAGGCTAATTACAATAATTAAAGACCTGCCCGTCCAACCTTAAGGTTGGCGGGCAGGCCAGGAGCCCCAGTGGGTTTCTGATAAAGCATGAAACCTCTTCCACCGGCGGGATGAGGTTTCATTTTCATTTTTAAAAAGTCTATTAAAGTTTATGTCATTTTTATTATCATGTCCCATCTCGTGTGACATTAACACATGAGGGGGACATTTTAATAATTTTAAAATGTTTCTATTTTTTGACTTTTCTTACCTGTCACGAATCTCCCTGAGACAAGACTTTGCCTCAGGGAGCAGAGTGCTCTTTTGTGTGCATGCATGAAAGAGCGCACCTTGACAGATGGGGAATCCCTCCCCCCGCACAAGAAGCACATAGCGCTTCCTGTTGGGCAGGCCACTGGGTGGGCCTTAATTGGACGGTCCACTCAAAATGGCGGCAGGCCCCGTTTTGGTGGCGGCGGTCGGCTGTGCGCCCACCGCTGAGCCGGTGGTGTCTGCCTGCCATCCGAGGGCAAAATTCTGCCCATTTGTTGCAGTTGGTATTTCCCAGGTGTCTTCCCATTCCAACCCTTCCTGGCTTTGTTTAGCTCCTGAAAACAGATGGTTTCAGGTGCTTCTTAAGTTGTGATGTTGAAGGCATCAAAAAAGTAAGCTGCTTCCAACAGTGTTGGTTGGCCACCACCTTATAGAGCTCCTTGCTTTTCTTCAGTAGCATCAAAAGAGTGAGGTCTTGCGTTGCAGTTGTAGCACCCCTACCTCTGGGTCAGAAGCTCCAAGTTTAAGTTCCACTTCAGGACTTGATGGTCAAGGAATGTGTGTTCATAATGCGGCCAAACAGGTTGATTATCAGCCTCTAAATCCTTCCAACATGCCTGATGCCAGTTGGTAAGAGCAAAAGAGTTTCCTGGTCAGCCATGCTGCAGAAGGCAAAAGCAAACCACTGCAATACCTTGTCAAGCATAATCGTGAACTAATCAAATGGAAGTCTGTGGTTGCCTATGCCCCCTTAGGGCATGTTACCTGAGGAGAATCATAAGGTCTTTAACATCTATCTGAAGAGAATAGGCAAACAGGGTCCTGGTATGGTGTTCTATTCAAAGGCACCTCCAACAATTCAACACTCAGTTCTGCCTTAAGGAATGTCAACCTAGATCAAATACTGCTTAAATCATAGAATGAGGATCAAACCCAGCCTTGTAACTGAAAGGTAAGAGTGCGTTCAATTGCACCGAGAGCACTTTTTGAAAGAATAGCATTCATGTCATAAAGGCCTGTGTACACATTCGTAGTCATGTTTGATCCTTTATTGTACTTTAGTAATTAATGACATCTGCCCATAGTACACAAATAGTCCTGAGGTTTCAATAAAGAGATGTTAAACTGTTGCCATGCTCTCTCTGTAGAAAGGACATATAGATTTCCAAATCTGACTTGACCAAATTGAGGATGATCATATTCAGCCTCTGCAGTGAAAGCATCCAACTACTTCAAAATCATTCTGGAGGGCAAAGATAACCAAAGCTTCTTTTCATCATGACTAATCTCCTTAAGCTGCTTTTATCTATCCCCTCCCCTCCTCATCTTAAATTTCAAGTGCAATGAGCTAATGTCTAATGATTTTGCCACTGTACAAATCATGTAACATGCTGAAAGAAGTAGTCCTGGTGTGCAAAATGATCAAACCAGGCTCCATATTTTGCTTATGATTTGCAGCATTTAAAGATAAGCATCTAAGCAGTACAGTTCCATCAATCAATTTTCCATTGAGTCACCATATATGTGGATCAGCAGAATTGCATTTTACAATGAAATGCATTGAAATTAACCAAAAATTAAAGAAAGTGACTTATCCAATTCTATAATGGATATTTATCTTCTGCTGCTTGAAATCAAAAAATCTGCAAGAAGGTGATTTTATCACTGTAAAACTCTCCTATTCGAATTTCATTCATATTGATTGTTGAGTGACTCAATAGGCTTTTACAACTAGATAGTATCAGAAATAAATAAATAAATAGACACATGCATTACTCTCATCTCCAAACTTCAAACATCAATCTTTTAAAAAAATAGTACTAGTCCCATTTCTTAATTGAACCCACACCAAAAGTAAATAGTTGATACATAGTTAACCACTTCCCAAGTGTGGGCTTTTTGTCCATAAAATAAATTATCCACATATTGGCTACTTTTCCAGTTTAAACTAATACATTGCCATAGGAAGTGCAGCATCTCTAACTTTCTATATTTTTTACCAGACCCAGAAGCTAGAAAGGGCATAAGGATGAAAAGGTTTGCTCCTTTGATTAAACTTTGATGCACATTTCTAATTTATTTAAAACAGGCGGTGAGAATTGCATATTTCTATATGCATATATAGGGGGATTGCAAATACTATCTTATTCTTGTTAGATCTTTCTCGATATTACAGAAAACTATTTGGTGCAATAAAAATACAATAGACCAAAAGCCACCAAAGTAGCCAAATAATCTGTTTTGGTCATAAATACAGATTTTTTATAAGCACAATGTAATTGGTTGCAAATGTTTGAATACAAGCTATTTAATGTTTTAAAAATGGAGGTAGATAGGATTAAAAATAGAAATCAAATAGATTTCCAGGCTGACAAAAACTCCTCCATTGACATTGTTTGAACTTTCTGCCCATGAATTATTTTATAACATGTGTGAAATTTAAATAGGTCTTTGGCATTTTGTTCATGAAAGCCATGTGTAAAAAACTGTTAAGCTTTCACATACTAGTGCCCTAAAAGAATACATGTAAAATAAACCTGGCACACATATGTGAGTAAACTGGACGAAATCCAAAACATATTGCCTTCATTTCTAAAATTCTATATTTCTGGTAAGGGAAAGGTTTCTTTTTTGCCCTGCAAGCGAGCTCATTATTTAACTTGAGGTTACGATTATACAATAAAAGTTCTCAAAATTATAGCAGCTTATTCATGAGAAAGCTGATGAGCAATCATATTTCAGAAGCATAGTATTGGGCCTGATTTTCTTTTGATGAGATGCCAGTTTTTATGTTAGGTTTGATTTATTTTGAATTATTGCAAACTAGCATTCATAAACCAGCTCTTGGCAATTAGTATTAAATCTGGCTCCTTTATCCTGAGAGCAGACTCTTGGATCTAAATTTACCATGGGATCTGTTTTGTTCCAAAAGTTTTAAGGACCTTAAAAGAGGCAAAGATAATCCAATTTGGCATGCAGAGACTGCACCTGATCTACATGGGTGTTCAAGCCATTGTTAAATTCTGCTAAATTGGTCGAAGTCTTTTAATCAAGTCAGCCCTGCTAGCTATCTAAAGTGAGCACACGGCTCACTTCAATTGTGGAATTATATTCCTGTGGCCTTTTCTCAGTTGAATTATTAAATTCATCAGTTTGGGATCTGCCAACTCAATTGTTATTTCTGGAACTTCAGCAATCTAGCCAATGGTCCTTAAAGGGACTTCTGGAAGCCCTTCAAAATAAAGCTTAAAATCGTATCCAAATGTGCACTTTTTTAGTGTCAGAAGGAGCAAATCTGTTTCTCATGGCTCCAAAAACCAACTGCAAAGCAAAATTACTCCTTCCACCTGCCCCTGAACTTCCTTGATCGGCATACTGCATCGAGGTTCCTAATTGGAACCTACAGCTGGTGGGTACATGAAAGTGTTCAATGACAAATTTAGGATGGTCATTTGGCCTTTCCATCCTGATGTGCCTTTGCTACAAGTTGCTGAAATCATTCCCAGGTGGTGGCACTAATGAACTTAACCTCCACTGAATCTTCTGCCAGATGTTTCTGGTGTAACCATCAGGAGAAAGCCAGTTTTAATAGTGTAAACATTAGGGGCAGCCAGCTTCCTTAGTGGGAAAAGAGGGAGGCAGTTTACAGACAGTTTCTGAAAACTAAAGTAAATAAATTTGTCAGCACAATATTGGTGTATCAGCTCACTGCCCTGTGTTGGAGCAGTAACTGCCTGTGAGTTACCACGTTGCTGTTGCCAGGACTTCCTTTGTTCATATCTGTAATGACATTGTAACTGAATCTTTTATCCATCTATGACTTCTGTACAAATAGTGACCAAAGGAAATCATGCCCCATTATAAGCTTCTGATCTCAAATCCAAGCCAACTTTGCCAGGGGCCAAAGGAACTGCTTTAAAATTTTAATCAGAAAAATGCTACCTTTCTTTGGGGACTATTCCTCGATCCTGGCCTGGACTCCCAGATGATCCCCATTTCCACCCGTCAGGGAGGGTCTTACATCCATCGACTGTATACAGTTCTCTTTGAGGTGATTGCTTTCTGGAATTCCTTATGTGGGTCTGACCCTTCTTATGACAATAGCCTTGTTTGGGGCTGGCGGCAGCTTTGCCTTGGTGGGGTCATTGTGATTCTTTGGTATAAGACCAAGCCCATGTGCATCCAGACCCACCACAACATTTTCAGTCATTCTGGTAGACTCCCACCAAAGGTACAACAAGACTTTGCAAAGATTTTCAGGGGTGGCATCTGAATCCTGATGAGCAGGAATATCTTTTAAGACATTTTCTTTTAAGGAAGTTAAAATGTTGTGAAAATTTGTAATGTGACCTGGGGATTACGTGTGGTCATGTTTTCATGGTGCATGTTACCCAGAAGTCAATAGAGACTCCAGCTCCAACCAGAGATCTCCACAAAGCAGCAACACATATTTTTGTTTCAGAATAAACTACTTAATTCAGAAATAATTAATAGCATTTCTACTTTAAATCTGGATGCCTTAAGGGAACATTTTATTTCTGCTGACAACAGGAAAACAAATGAAATGTTTTAAAAAAAACTACTACTCTTAACCGCCAGGCATTTATTGAAGATTTCTAAGTTCCACTTTACATAAATTGAGGACAAAACTTGCCAGACTAAAATAAGGCGTATAATGTTGGAATATACCATTCAAGAACCCCAGGCATAACTGGGAATAAGTGCTCAACAGGTATAAGTTCAGCAGATACATATGTACATTTAGCATTATTTTAGCAAGTCATTTTTCTAAACCTGAATCTGCTTGTAAGAAATCCCAATCTCAATTTGAAGTCTTTCCAAAAAGTACAATACAAGGTGCTTTTTTAATGAGCTTCTACGTTCAGTAATTGAAAAAAGGTGCCTAAGGAACTTGCAATCGTAGAGAACAAAAAAAAACATCCTTTACTTCAATTTCACACTTGAGATCCACTAAATACTTAATCAATATTTTATTACAGGAGCACTGGGAGTGCTACCATAAAATTAGATTCCCATCAGGGATGCTCGTTCACTTTTTCCCAGTGTCAACAAACAGATCTAATGTTCATTAGAAAATGTTGTATTTAAAAACTGTATTGCTGTCTATGTGACCTTCCAAGTTGCTGAGCTATATTTTTCATTCTGATCATATGATAATGTATGCAGGTTGATTACTGATCTATTTGTTAAGCATATTTCCTTGGTTCATGTGGTGTGCTTCAATCTTTCCCCCTCCACCCCTGAAAGAAAGGCTTGTACCACAGACCACACTGGTGATCAAAGGCTTCTGTATAATATCAGCCAATTGGAAATCTAAGGTAAGCCACTAAATAAATTACTCTCATAAGATCCAATCAGCATGTAGCAATTAACCTGTGGCTATATTGAAAGGTAACTGAACTAGGCAAAGCAAAAAAATAAAAAAAAACAAAAAAACTGCGGATGCTGGAAATCCAAAACAAAAACAGAATTACCTGGAAAAACTCAGCAGGTCTGGCAGAATCGGCGGAGAAGAAAAGAGTTGACGTTTCGAGTCCTCATGACCCTTCGACAGAACTTGAGTTCGAGTCCAGGAAAGAGCTGAAATATAAGCTGGTTTAAGGTGTGTGTGTGGGGGGCGGAGAGATAGAGAGACAGAGAGGTGGAGGGGGTTGGTGTGGTTGTAGCGACAAACAAGCAGTGATAGAAGCAGATCATCAAAAGATGTCAACAACAATAGTACAATAGAACACATAGGTGTTAAAGTTAAAGTTGGTGATATTATCTAAACGAATGTGCTAATTAAGAATGGATGGTAGGGCACTCAAGGTATAGCTCTAGTGGGTTTTTTTTTTATTTTATATAATGGAAATAGGTGGGAAAAGGAAAATCTTTATAATTTATTGGGAAAAAAAAAGGGGGGGAAACAGAAAGGGGGTGGGGATGGGGGAGGGGACTCACGACCTAAAGTTGTTGAATTCAATATTCAGTCCGGAAGGCTGTAAAGTCCCTAGTCGGAAGATGAGGTGTTGTTCCTCCAGTTTGCGTTGGGCTTCACTGGAACAATGCAGCAAGCCAAGGACAGACATGTGGGCAAGAGAGCAGGGTGGAGTGATAAAATGGCAAGCGACAGGGAGGTTTGGGTCATTCTTGCGGACAGACCGCAGGTGTTCTGCAAAGCGGTCGCCCAGTTTATGTTTGGTCTCTCCAATGTAGAGGAGACCACATTGGGAGCAACGAATGCAGTAGACTAAGTTGGGGGAAATGCAAGTGAAATGCTGCTTCACTTGAAAGGAGTGTTTGGGTCCTTGGACGGTGAGGAGAGAGGAAGTGAAGGGGCAGGTGTTGCATCTTTTGCGTGGGCAAGGGGTTGTGCCATAGGAGGGGGTTGAGGAGTAGGGGGTGATGGAGGAGTGGACCAGGGTGTCCCGGAGGGAGCGATCCCTACGGAATGCCGATAAGGGGGGTGAAGGGAAGATGTGTTTGGTAGTGGCATCATGCTGGAGTTGGCGGAAATGGCGGAGGATGATCCTTTGAATGCGGAGGCTGGTGGGGTGATAAGTGAGGACAAGGGGGACCCTATCATGTTTCTGGGAGGGAGGAGAAGGAGTGAGGGCGGATGCGCGGGAGATGGGCCGGACACGGTTGAGGGCCCTGTCAACGACCGTGGGTGGAAAACCTCGGTTAAGGAAGCAGGAGGACATGTCAGAGGAACTGTTTTTGAATGTAGCATCATCGGAACAGATGCGACGGAGGCGAAGGAACTGAGAGAATGGGATGGAGTCCTTACAGGAAGTGGGGTGTGAGGAGCTGTAGTCGAGATAGCTGTGGGTGTCGGTGGGTTTGTAATGGATATTGGTGGACAGTCTATCACCAGAGATTGAGACAGAGAGGTCAAGGAAGGGAAGGGAAGTGTCAGAGATGGACCACGTGAAAATGATGGAGGGGTGGAGATTGGAAGCAAAATTAATAAATTTTTCCAAGTCCTGACGAGAGCATGAAGCAGCACCAAAGTAATCATCGATGTACCGGAGAAAGAGTTGTGGAAGGGGGCCGGAGTAGGACTGCAACAAGGAATGTTCCACATACCCCATAAAGAGACAGGCATAGCTGGGGCCCATGCGGGTACCCATAGCCACACCTTTTATTTGGAGGAAGTGAGAGGAGTTGAAGGAGAAATTGTTCAGCGTGAGAACAAGTTCAGCCAGACGGAGGAGAGTAGTGGTGGATGGGGATTGTTCGGGCCTCTGTTCGAGGAAGAAGCTAAGGGCCCTCAGACCATCCTGGTGGGGGATGGAGGTGTAGAGGGATTGGACGTCCATGGTGAAGAGGAAGCGGTAGGGGCCAGGGAACTGGAAATTGTTGATGTGACGTAAGGTGTCAGAGGAATCACGGATGTAGATGGGAAGGGACTGGACAAGGGGAGAGAGAAGGGAGTCAAGATAACGAGAAATGAGTTCTGTGGGGCAGGAGCAAGCTGAGACGATCGGTCTACCGGGGCAGTTCTGTTTGTGGATTTTGGGTAGGAGATAGAAGAGGGCCGTCCGAGGTTGGGCAACTATCAGGTTGGAAGCTGTGGGAGGGAGATCCCCAGAGGAGATGAGGTCAGTGACAGTCCTGGAAACAGTGGCTTGATGTTCAGTGGTGGGGTCATGGTCCAGGGAGAGGTAGGAGGAAGTGTCTGCGAGTTGACGCTCAGCCTCCGCGTGGTAGAGGTCAGTGCGCCAGACAACAACAGCACCACCCTTGTCAGCGGGTTTGATGACAATGTCAGGGTTGGACCTGAGAGAATGGAGTGCAGTAAGTTCAGAGAGAGACAGGTTAGAATGGGTGAGAGGAGCAGAGAAATTGAGACGACTAATGTCGCGCCGACAGTTCTCAATGAAAAGATCGAGAGAAGGTAAGAATCCAGATGGAGGGGTCCAGGTGGAGGGAGAATATTGAAGATGGGTAAAAGGATCCGTTGAACTGGGAGAGGACTCCTGCCCAAAGAAGTGAGCCCGGAGACGAAGACGGCGGAAGAAGAGTTCAGTATCATGCCGAGCCCGAAATTCATTGAGGTGAGGGCGTAAGGGTATGAAACTAAGTCCTTTGCTGAGCACTGAACGTTCAGCATCGGAGAGGGGAAGGTCAGGGGGTATAGTGAATACACGGCTGGGGCTGGGATTGGAAGATGGGGTGGGGACGGAGGGACAGGCAGGGGTGGAGGGTCCTAGATGGGTGTTGGTGTCGATGAGTTGTTGGAGCTTGCGTTCCTTAGCACTTGAGAGAAAGAGAAAAAGTTTCTTGTTGAGGCGTCGGATGAGCCGAAGGATAAAATGAAACTGGGGGCACGCGCAGCTTTGAAAAAGGGTACGGCGGTGCTGCTGGAGGGAGAGGTCGAGTGTGTTCATATGGCGGCGCATGGCACTGAGAGTGGATTTCAGAATGTGACGGGAACAGCAGTCCGAGAAACGTTTTATGTCCCGGAGATACCTGTAATCCTGGGTGGGTTCGAAACATGAGGGGTGGAATTTCAATTGAAATCCATGTGGGGTAAGTCGGAGACGGAGACAGTCACTGAGAAAGAAGATATGGCTGTGAAAGCGGGTTTTAGTAAACACCTTGTCAAACACTAGGAGAGAAATGGAAAGCAATGAAGGTGAACAAGGCAACAGAGAAATCCGGAAATCTTGTCGCAGAGAGGAACAGAACTTCTTCAAGGAAGAAGGTATCTCCGGGACATAAAACGTTTCTCGGACTGCTGTTCCCGTCACATTCTGAAATCCACTCTCAGTGCCATGCGCCGCCATATGAACACACTCGACCTCTCCCTCCAGCAGCACCGCCGTACCCTTTTTCAAAGCTGCGCGTGCCCCCAGTTTCATTTTATCCTTCGGCTCATCCGACGCCTCAACAAGAAACTTTTTCTCTTTCTCTCAAGTGCTAAGGAACGCAAGCTCCAACAACTCATCGACACCAACACCCATCTAGGACCCTCCACCCCTGCCTGTCCCTCCGTCCCCACCCCATCTTCCAATCCCAGCCCCAGCCGTGTATTCACTATACCCCCTGACCTTCCCCTCTCCGATGCTGAACGTTCAGTGCTCAGCAAAGGACTTAGTTTCATACCCTTACGCCCTCACCTCAATGAATTTCGGGCTCGGCATGATACTGAACTCTTCTTCCGCCGTCTTCGTCTCCGGGCTCACTTCTTTGGGCAGGAGTCCTCTCCCAGTTCAACGGATCCTTTTACCCATCTTCAATATTCTCCCTCCACCTGGACCCCTCCCTCTGGATTCTTACCTTCTCTCGATCTTTTCATTGAGAACTGTCGGCGCGACATTAGTCGTCTCAATTTCTCTGCTCCTCTCACCCATTCTAACCTGTCTCTCTCTGAACTTACTGCACTCCATTCTCTCAGGTCCAACCCTGACATTGTCATCAAACCCGCTGACAAGGGTGGTGCTGTTGTTGTCTGGCGCACTGACCTCTACCACGCGGAGGCTGAGCGTCAACTCGCAGACACTTCCTCCTACCTCTCCCTGGACCATGACCCCACCACTGAACATCAATCCACTGTTTCCAGGACTGTCACTGACCTCATCTCCTCTGGGGATCTCCCTCCCACAGCTTCCAACCTGATAGTTGCCCAACCTCGGACGGCCCTCTTCTATCTCCTACCCAAAATCCACAAACAGAACTGCCCCGGTAGACCGATCGTCTCAGCTTGCTCCTGCCCCACAGAACTCATTTCTCGTTATCTTGACTCCCTTCTCTCTCCCCTTGTCCAGTCCCTTCCCACCTACATCCGTGATTCCTCTGACACCTTACGTCACATCAACAATTTCCAGTTCCCTGGCCCCTACCGCTTCCTCTTCACCATGGACGTCCAATCCCTCTACACCTCCATCCCCCACCAGGATGGTCTGAGGGCCCTTAGCTTCTTCCTCGAACAGAGGCCCGAACAATCCCCATCCACCACTACTCTCCTCCGTCTGGCTGAACTTGTTCTCACGCTGAACAATTTCTCCTTCAACTCCTCTCACTTCCTCCAAATAAAAGGTGTGGCTATGGGTACCCGCATGGGCCCCAGCTATGCCTGTCTCTTTATGGGGTATGTGGAACATTCCTTGTTGCAGTCCTACTCCGGCCCCCTTCCACAACTCTTTCTCCGGTACATCGATGATTACTTTGGTGCTGCTTCATGCTCTCGTCAGGACTTGGAAAAATTTATTAATTTTGCTTCCAATCTCCACCCCTCCATCATTTTCACGTGGTCCATCTCTGACACTTCCCTTCCCTTCCTTGACCTCTCTGTCTCAATCTCTGGTGATAGACTGTCCACCAATATCCATTACAAACCCACCGACACCCACAGCTATCTCGACTACAGCTCCTCACACCCCACTTCCTGTAAGGACTCCATCCCATTCTCTCAGTTCCTTCGCCTCCGTCGCATCTGTTCCGATGATGCTACATTCAAAAACAGTTCCTCTGACATGTCCTCCTGCTTCCTTAACCGAGGTTTTCCACCCACGGTCGTTGACAGGGCCCTCAACCGTGTCCGGCCCACCTCCCGCGCATCCGCCCTCACTCCTTCTCCTCCCTCCCAGAAACATGATAGGGTCCCCCTTGTCCTCACTTATCACCCCACCAGCCTCCGCATTCAAAGGATCATCCTCCGCCATTTCCGCCAACTCCAGCATGATGCCACTACCAAACACATCTTCCCTTCACCCCCCTTATCGGCATTCCGTAGGGATCGCTCCCTCCGGGACACCCTGGTCCACTCCTCCATCACCCCCTACTCCTCAACCCCCTCCTATGGCACAACCCCTTGCCCACGCAAAAGATGCAACACCTGCCCCTTCACTTCCTCTCTCCTCACCGTCCAAGGACCCAAACACTCCTTTCAAGTGAAGCAGCATTTCACTTGCATTTCCCCCAACTTAGTCTACTGCATTCGTTGCTCCCAATGTGGTCTCCTCTACATTGGAGAGACCAAACGTAAACTGGGCGACCGCTTTGCAGAACACCTGCGGTCTGTCCGCAAGAATGACCCAAACCTCCCTGTCGCTTGCCATTTTATCACTCCACCCTGCTCTCTTGCCCACATGTCTGTCCTTGGCTTGCTGCATTGTTCCAGTGAAGCCCAACGCAAACTGGAGGAACAACACCTCATCTTCCGACTAGGGACTTTACAGCCTTCCGGACTGAATATTGAATTCAACAACTTTAGGTCGTGAGTCCCCTCCCCCATCCCCACCCCCTTTCTGTTTCCCCCCTTTTTTTTTCCCAATAAATTATAAAGATTTTCCTTTTCCCACCTATTTCCATTATATAAAATAAAAAAAAAACCCACTAGAGCTATACCTTGAGTGCCCTACCATCCATTCTTAATTAGCACATTCGTTTAGATAATATCACCAACTTTAACTTTAACACCTATGTGTTCTATTGTACTATTGTTGTTGACATCTTTTGATGATCTGCTTCTATCACTGCTTGTTTGTCGCTACAACCACACCAACCCCCTCCACCTCTCTGTCTCTCTATCTCTCCGCCCCCCACACACACACCTTAAACCAGCTTATATTTCAGCTCTTTCCTGGACTCGAACTCAAGTTCTGTCGAAGGGTCATGAGGACTCGAAACGTCAAAGCAAAAAAATAGTTGTGAATGTAGTGACATCAAAATAATAGATCCTTGAGTATCTTGGAGGTGATAGTGAGAGGAGAGGAGGACAGGGCATTGCAGGAAAAGCATGGATTGTGGTTGCTGATAGGAGTGAAACAGAACCATGCAAATGCAGCTCTATGGAGGTGGACGGATGTGAGGCATTGGAGAAAGATGGATTATTGAACAATATTGAGAAAGGCTAAGACATTGCAGTCACGAAGTATCTCACTGAGCAAGGTGCACTTAAGAGATTTGAACCAAGAATAGGAAAATGATGACACATTCAAGGGCTTCAGAGAAGAAAAGGATCTTGGAGATAAAAACAAAAAGATAAAAACAAAAAACTGCAGATGCTGGAAATCCAAAACAAAAACAGAATTACCTGGAAAAACGCAGCAGGGCTGGCAGCATTAGTGGAGAAGAAAAGAGTTGACGTTTCGAGTCCTCATGACCCTTCAGCAGAACTGGGTGAATCCAAGGATAGGGGTGAAATATAAGCTGGTTTAAGGTTGGGGGGGGGGGGCGGGGGGGTAGTTGGGTGGGGGGAGAGAAGTGGAGGGGGGTGGTGTGGTTGTAGGGACAAGCAAGCAGTGATAGGAGCACATAATCAAAAGATGTCACAGACAAAAGAACAAAAGAACACAGAGGTGTTGAAGTTGGTGATATTATCTAAATGAATGTGCTAATTAAGAATGGATGGTAGGGCACTCAAGGTATAGCTCTAGTGGGGGTGGGGGGGCATAAAAGATTTAAAAATAATGGAAATAGGTGGGGGAAAAATCTATATAAATTATTGGAAAAAACAAAAAGAAGGCGGAAGAAACAGAAAGGGGGTGGGGATGGAGGAGGGAGTTCAAGACCTAAAGTTGTTGAATTCAATATTAAGTCCGGAAGGCTGTAAAGTGCCTAGTCGGAAGATGAGGTACTGTTCCTCCAGTTTGCGTTGGGCTTCACTGGAACAATGCAGCAAGTCAAGGACAGACATGTGGGCAAGAGAGCAGGGTGAAGTGTTCAAATGGCAAGCGACAGGGACGTTTAGGTCATTCTTGCGGACAGACCGCAGGTGTTCCGCAAAGCGGTCGCCCAGTTTACGTTTGGTCTCTCCAGTGTAGAGGACACCGCATTGGGAGCAACAAATGCAGTAGACTAAGTTGGGGGAAATGCAAGTGAAATGCTGCTTCACTTGAAAGGAGTGTTTGGGCCCTTGGACGGTGAGGAGAGAGGAAGTGAAGGGGCAGGTGTTGCATCTTTTGCGTGGGCATGGGGAGGTGCCATAGGTGGGGGTTGAGGAGTAGGGGGTGATGAAGGGATCTTGGAGATGGGACTTGAATCAGGTAGGTTTTTTGTAGAAAGAAGTGATGATAGCAAATTTGAAGGGAACTGGAATATTACCTGAGGAAAGGAAATCATTAGCAATGTCAGTTATTCTTGTGTGGAGAGAGTATGGATTGAGAGAGTATGATGTCGGTATCATGGACAAGACGAGCTTATGGCAGAAGGGAGAAACCACAGAAGTAGGAGGGTTCAAGATTTGAGAAAGGGTGAGAGGGAGGTTGGGAGAAGGTGGGGATGGTGTGGTGGGGAGGGAACGATACGTAAAGACAATTAATATTGTTGAAGGTGATCATTCCCCTGTGTTACACTTTGATAGATTGTAAATTAAAATACGGTAAGGATAAATTACCCTATTTTTCCATTAATAAACTGATCTCAACTATACCACCAGGGAAGGCAACACGAGACTTTGCCATGCAGAGGCTAATGGGGATGGAAGACAATGTGAAGATGCAATAAAACCTTTGTAGGTTATTAACCTTCAATTATGTCAAAGGTTTGAATCACAAAAACTTTCTTTCATGTTTCTTGATTTTGTGCTTTTGTGAAAATTGCTACAAAAGAAGCTGTACAGAATTGGATTTCAGTAACCTTTACCACAATGTGGATTCAACATACTACTGAACATTCTACAAAACATCGATATTCTAAGAATCCAAGTAATTTAAGACTTTCAGCTAACAAATAGATTTTTGAAACTGACCTTCAAAGTAAATAGCTTTGCACACATTTGACTGAATAGAAAATACAAGGTGAACTGTCCATTGACTAAGAACGAGCAGAATGTAACAGTGAGTGCTGTGGTTTTCTTATGAGCTGAAGCCATTTTAGTTTTCTCACAGGCTTCATCAAATTATTAAAACTTAATTTTTCATTGATTAAAGAGCAGGTATTTTAATAACCCAATTAATCATTATTGAACAAGAAAATGTACTCATAGATATGATATTTGAGGGTCACATTGTTTATTGTTTTTATTCCATACCTTCAAATTAATTAATATTAAATTGTAATCAGTGCCCCTACTAATATATATCTAGTTATAGTGTTAAAGTCCAGCATTTTGTTTCACTAGGATGTTTTAAGAAACTAAAGTTTCTTAACAATAACTTGTGGTTACTTAATGCCTTAAGTGCAACAGAAGGTCCCAATGTGCTTCATTCAAGTGTTATAAAGCAAAACTTGACACAGTGCCATTTAAGGTGCTATTAGGTCTTGATCAAAAAGGCAGGCTTTAAGGAGTGATTTAAAGGACGAAAGAAAGGTAAAGAGGTGAAAAGGTTTAAGAAGGAATTTTCAGAGCTTTATAGGCAGCATGATGCATAGCCACCAAAGGTAAGTGATTAAAATCAGGAATAATCAAGAGGCCAGAATTACATGAGCACAGATTTTTTGGAGGGCTGTGGGGATGGAGGAGATTATAGTGATAGGGAAGAGCGAAGCTATGGGGGGACTTGAGCACATGGATGTGAATTTTAAAATTGATACATTGCTTGATCAAGAGCCAATGAAGGCCAGCAAGCACAGGGGTAATGAGTGAATAGGACTTGGTGTGGGTGAGGATATAGCCAGAAAAGTTTTGGATGACCCCAAGTTTATAGAGAGTAGCATGTGGGAGGCCAGCCTGGTGTGGAGTCAAGTCTAGACTTAACAAAGATATGGATTAGATTTTCAGCATCAGACGAGCTGAGACAGGCAGATTCTGATGTTATTTTGGAGGTGGAAATAGATGGTGTGGACATGTGGTTGAAGCTCAGCTCCAAAGAAAATATGACCCCAAGATTGCAATCAATCTGGCTTATCCTCTGACAGTTGCCAGGGAGTTGTATGGAGTCAGTAGCTAGGGAATGGATTTCTGTCTTTCCAGTGTTTAGTTGGAGGAAATTTCTGCTCATCCAGCATTGGATATTGGATAAGCAATCTAATAATTCAGCAGCAGTGGAGGAATTGAGATAGTTGGTGGCGAGCTAGAACAAAGTGTCATCAGCATAGATGCGAAAAGTAAGACTGGAGATTTTCGGATGATGTTGCCGAAAGGCTGAGTGTAGATGACAAATAGGAGGGGTCCAAGGGTTGATCCGTGGGTACACCAGATGTGTGAGTGAGAAGAGAAGCCATTGCTAGTTGTTCCCTGGTTATGATTAGTCAGACAAGAATGGAATGAGGTGAGAGCAGTCCCACCCAGCTGGACTTTGGAGGAGGGTGGTGTGGTTAGCTGTCAAAGCCTGTCAAGAAGGACAAGGAAGGAAAGTTTATCTTATCACAGTCACATAGAATGTCATTTACAATTTTGATAATAGCCACGGGTGGAAATCTAATTGGAGGGACTGGGAGTTCAAGAAAAAATGGAGATGGATTTAATTGGGAGGTGACAATACCTTTGAGGACTTGGAGATAAAAGAGAGGTTGGAAAAGGAGTGGCATTTTGCAAATATAGTGGGGTCAAGGGTTTTTTTTTTTGAGGGGCGATACAAATTTAGAGAGAGGGACAGTACCTGAAGATAGAGAACCATTAACAATATCAGCTAACATGGGGACCAGGAAGGGAAAGTGGGTGTGGAGCAGTTCAGTGGGAATAGGGTTCGAGGGAGCAAGAGTTGCTTCTCATGGACAAGATGAGCTTGGAGAGTACATGAGTGTGGACAGCGGAGAAACTACAGAAAGATGCAGATTCAGGGCCATTACAGATGCAACTGTTCACATCAAATAATCTGAAAAACTCAAATTTTTTGGAAAAAAAGAGGGGGGAATTGGAAAGGGGGTGGGGATGGAGGAGAGAGTTCATGATCTAAAATTGTTGAACTCAATATTCAGTCCAGAAGACTGTAAAGTGCCTAGTCGGAAGATGAGGTGCTGTTCCTCCAGTTTGCGTTGAGCTTCACTGGAGCAATGCAGCAGGCCAAGGACAGACATGTGGGCATGAGAGCAGGGTGGTGTGTTGAAATGGCAAGCGACAAGGAGGTCTGGGTCATGCTTGCAGACAGACTGAAGGTGTTCTGCAAAGTGGTCACCCAGTCAGCTTGTTGACTCTGCTGTCCTGTTGGCCTCAATGACCTTGGCAGGCGTCCTCTGGCCAGTAGAGCCTGTGGTGGCCCTGCCTGGGAGGGAGTAGCCAATTCCAGAACTGGCAGCTCCCCAGTTGTTGTGACCTCAATGGATGCAATGGTCACTGGCAGAGGGGCAGAGGAGCTGCCCTCACCGGGAGCGCCCTGAGAGGAGCTTGCAACGACGACAGGCAGCTGCTGCGCCGAAGTGAGGTCACATTGGACCTCCCTGCTCCCCGCACATGCATGGGTACCAAGTGGTGACACTTGATGCCCAGAACATCTCCCACATTGTCAATGACCACCTGTGGCCATTAGCGCTGTGAGGGCTTGCAGGTCAGAGCATAAACCAATCAGAAGAGTCTCAATCTAATGGAAGCCTCTCTCGTTGAGAGTCGCCAATCTCTCAATGCAGCTGGAGGACTGCAGGGGACCAGGCACATGTTGAGTCAAGCAGTGATGATGTGCCACTGGAGATGTCAGCCATGCAGCAGCTGCAGGACAAGCAGTAGGGTGCGCGGGAGCATCTGGCAGGGTTGTATGAGTGTGTGAAACAAAAACAGAATTACCTGGAAAAACTCAGCAGGTCTGGCAGCATCGGCGGAGAAGAAAAGAGTTGACGTTTCGAGTCCTCATGACCCTTCGACAGAACTTGCGTTCGAGTCCAAGAAAGAGTTGAAATATAAGCTGGTTTAAGGTGTGTGTGTGGGGGGCGGAGAGATAGAGAGACAAAGAGGTGGAGCGGGGGGGCGGGGGTGTGGTTGTAGGGACAAACAAGCAGTGATAGAAGCAGCTCATCAAAAGATGTCAACGACAATAGTACAATAGAACACATAGGTGTTAAAATTAAAGTTGGTGATATTATCTAAACGAATGTGCTAATTAAGAATGGATGGTAGGGCACTCAAGGTATAGCTCTAGTGGGGTTTTTTTTTTATTTATATAATGGAAATAGGTGGGAAAAGGAAAATCTTTATAATTTATTGGGAAAAAAAAGGGAAGGGGGAAACAGAAAGGGGGTGGGAGCTTACGACCTAAAGTTGTTGAATTCAATATTCAGTCCGGAAGGCTGTAAAGTCCCTAGTCGGAAGATGAGGTGTTGTTCCTTCAGTTTGCGTTGGGCTTCACTGGAACAATGCAGCAAGCCAAGGACAGACATGTGGGCAAGAGAGCAGGGTGGAGTGTTGAAATGGCAAGCGACAGGGAGGTTTGGGTCATTCTTGCGGACAGACCGCAGGTGTTCTGCAAAGCGGTCGCCCAGTTTACGTTTGGTCTCTCCAATGTAGAGGAGACCACATTGGGAGCAACGAATGCAGTAGACTAAGTTGGGGGAAATGCAAGTGAAATGCTGCTTCACTTGAAAGGAGTGTTTGGGTCCTTGGACGGTGAGGAGAGAGGAAGTGAAGGGGCAGGTGTTGCATCTTTTGCGTGGGCATGGGGTGGTGCCATAGGAGGGGGTTGAGGAGTAGGGGGTGATGGAGGAGTGGACCAGGGTGTCCCGGAGGGAGCGATCCCTACGGAATGCCGATAAGGGGGGGTGAAGGGAAGATGTGTTTGGTGGTGGCATCATGCTGGAGTTGGCGGAAATGGCGGAGGATGATCCTTTGAATGCGGAGGCTGGTGGGGTGATAAGTGAGGACAAGGGGGACCCTATCATGTTTCTGGGAGGGAGGAGAAGGCGTGAGGGCGGATGCGCGGGAGATGGGCCGGACACGGTTGAGGGCCCTCTCAACGACCGTGGGTGGAAAACCTCGGTTAAGGAAGAAGGAGGACATGTCAGAGGAACTGTTTTTGAATGTAGCATCATCGGAACAGATGCGACGGAGGCGAAGGAACTGAGAGAATGGGATGGAGTCCTTACAGGAAGCGGGGTGTGAGGAGCTGTAGTCGAGATAGCTGTGGGAGTCGGTGGGTTTGTAATGGATATTGGTGGACAGTCTATCACCAGAGATTGAGACAGAGAGGTCAAGGAAGGGAAGGGAAGTGTCAGAGATGGACCACGTGAAAATGATGGAGGGGTGGAGATTGGAAGCAAAATTAATAAATTTTTCCAAGTCCTGACGAGAGCATGAAGCGGCACCGAAGTAATCATCGATGTACCGGAGAAAGAGTTGTGGAAGGGGGCCGGAGTAGGACTGCAACAAGGAATGTTCCACATACCCCATAAAGAGACAGGCATAGCTGGGGCCCATGCAGGTACCCATAGCCACACCTTTTATTTGGAGGAAGTGAGAGGAGTTGAAGGAGAAGTTGTTCAGTGTGAGAACAAGTTCAGCCAGACGGAGGAGAGTAGTGGCCTCCTTGTATGAGTGTGTGCTTCATTTGGTCTCTGGTGGAGGAATCCAGGCAGAGTGTCAGTGATGGCAGGAACCTCAGGACAGAGCTTCAGGCTTCCTCCGTTGAGAGAGAGCAGGCTGTTTCACAAGCCAGTCCGAGCGATGGGGCGGCAGCTAGATGTAGCACCCGCAAACATAAGCATAAGGCACGTTAGGCACTCCAAGGGGTTGTCATTGGTGATTTTGTGTTGGCCCTAGATTAGGGAATATATCATTTTGTGCGTCAGAGCGATGTTTGTGCTTTATTTTGGTGGCAATAGAGTTCACTTTTCATGTGACCATGGCTGAGGGTGTTCCCTTTGTGCTGCATTAGTATGTTTCACAGACCTCTCATGAGTGTTTGAGTGGACATTGATGTTTCAGTACTAAGCCCTTAGCTGCAGCTGATGAGGTGGAAGATGTGGCACCATCGAAGCGCCAGGCAATGCTGGTCCTGCTGATCCATGTGTGTGGAGCTGGCTGAAGGTTCTTTGGATTAAATAGTCCCGGGTTTCCCTGCCTCCTTGGTATAATATCGGGTCGTCATGCTGCCCCTCATCATTGCCTTATGCTTCCTCATCCTCTGAGCCACTGCTGGATTCATCATGTGCAGCTTCATCCAGGGGGTCAAGGTCTTCATCGTCAACTGCAACCCCCTTTCCAGCGCAAGATTGTGCAGGGCGCAGCACGCTACCACTATCAGAGAGACGTGACCTAGGGGGTACTGGAGTGCGCCCCCGAGTGGTCCAGGCAATGGAAGCGCATCTTGAGAAGACTGATGGTTCTTTCCACCACAGCCCTTGTGGAGGCTCCTATTGTACCGCTGCTCAGCTTCTGTTCATGGATGGTGGAGAGGTGGCATGAGCCACCTTCCGAGGGGATAGCCCTTGTCACCCAGCAGCCATCCATCCAGCCGGGCTGCAGCGCTGAAGAGCCCCGGCACCTGGGAGTGTCTGAGGATGTAGGCGGCTTGGGAGCTGCCTGGATACCTTGCACAGACTTGTAGAATCTGTATCCTGTGATCACACACTATCTGCACGTTCATGGAGTGGAAGCACTTCCTGTTGACGAAGACACCGGGCTCACCTGTTGGCGCCTTGATGGCCACGTGTACAGTCTATTGCACCCTGGACGCGGGTGGAAGCCAGCAATGGCCGCAAAGCCTCTGGCTCGCTGTGTCTGGCTGGCCTGGTCACAGCGGAAATGGATGAAGGTCAATGCACGCCTGAACAGAGCGTCTGTGACCTGCTTGACACAAGTGTGGACAGCTGATTGGGAGACACTGCAAAGATCACCCATCGAGCCCTGGAAGGAGCCTGAGGCATAGAAGTGGAGGGCAACTGTGACCTTCAGAGCCAATGGCATGGGGTGTCCACCCACACAGTTTGGGGAGATCTCAGGGCCAATCATCTGACAGATATAGTTCACTGTCCTCCTTGAGAGTCGGAGCCTCCTTTGGCACTGCACCTCAGACATATTGAGGTAGCTGCTTCACCATCAGTATACCCTGGCAGCAGGATAGTGGTGTCTTCTGCAGCCCCTTCCACCTTGGACAACCTCTTGGCCCTGCACCCCTTTGTGCCTGCGCCTGTCCTCCCCTGGAGGCTGATTGTCCACTCCTGGCCCCCTCCTTATTCTATGCTTCCTTTCCTCCTCAGAGGATCTGCCTCCAGTGGAGATGTCAAAACCCATAACCAGGCTACATGGAGGCCTCTGGAAAGCTGCAGGTCCGGTAAAGATTACTGCCTGCGGACTGGTGAGCTGAAGCTTCAAAGTACAGTGAAAGCTATTGGAAATCGATCTGAACTGGTACCAATCACACAGGCAGGTTTAAAACACTTTCTACATTAAATACTTCAGATAAAACATTAACAACCCCTCTGAGCCCAAATATCCCACCATGGATGAGGTTTGTTAAAAAAAATCAGTTACCCGCCTGCCTGTTGGGCCCGTGCACCAAGGCGAAGGTCACACACATCCTCAAAATCGGCGTCAAATGCCGAGTTAAGGGCCTTAACAAGGTCTTTAATTAATGGCAGGCGCGCGTCGCACATCATAGCGCCCGCTAAGCTAAATATCGTGATGCCGTGAGCTGACATCGGGACGCTCACCTG